>NC_056731.1:1691899787-1692199787 GCF_019279795.1 Protopterus annectens
TTATGCAACCAGTTTATTGTACGTTTTTTGTTTATTATATTTTTCCCCTAACAGAGTTTTGTTTTTCAATTGAATTGTACAGGTTATAGGTCACATTAAAGGTGGGAAAAAGTTTGAAATGTTTAACAGCAAACACCAGCGGAATAAAACAGCACCAAGAGTTATAAAAAAAAGTTTATTCGCTCATAAAATTAAAAAGGTAACTTTTTTTTCTTCTTTTTTGTAAAAGTTTTGAAATTATTTATTACGGTCTCATTGTTTATATCACAAAAACCTGGCATTTTAAAAGGGGTGTGTGCACTTTTTATATCCACTGTACGTCCACCACTGGTGCTATTGGTGAAGATTGAGGCTGCTTGAATACTGGTCCAGTTGTGAGCCATCGCATTTATTGGTTGGCAGTGGTGGGATATGCACATAACAGGATTCAGTTGTGTGGATATTGAATTCCTGTAGCCTGTAATCAGTGATCAATAAAGAAGGTGTTTGTACTCTCATTCAGCCACACAGTGAACAATCAGAGTTTCATATCACAATAATTTTATTTATTTTTTGTTAGCTTAGTCAGGGAGTGCAGGCAAGGCTGTCAGCAGAGGAGTATGGCAATCTGACAAGGAGCCAGTTGGCTGAGATGTGCCAGGCCAAAGGACCTGGTGCATGCCAACCTGACTAAAACAGAAATGATTGCAGCCTTAGTCACAGCTGCATCACAAACCAGCAACCAGGAGGACAACCAGACTGGCCTTGGTGATGTACAACTCTCAGAAAATGGATAGTTCAACCTTTCCACAGAGGACTTAAAAATCTGTCTGGAGTTAGGCTTGAACTGGAGGCCAAACAGTTAGAACAAGAATTAGCAGAGAGACTGCCATGTTTGGAGGATGAAGAAAAGGAGAAACAGATGGCATTAGAATCAGCAAAGAGACTGAGACATCTGGAAGCTGAAGAAAATGAGAGGTAGAGGCAACGCGAAAAGGAGGTGCTGACTCTTCGCCAGGGTCATGGAGGTAATGAGGAAAGGAGTAACCGAATGCCAGAAGCAACAAAGGTCAGTGAATTTCTTCTACAATTTACAGAAGATGAAAATTTTGATTAGTTTTATTCAAATGATTAAAAGGGCATGTAAACAGTATAATGTTGACCAAGGGCTCTGGGTACAGTTCCTGACCCCTTTACTCCATGGTAAAGCTGTAACTGCGATTTCTAAATCATCTGAGACTGATTGCTTAAATTATAATATTGTTAAAAACTGTTGAGTGTTTTAAGTTAACACCTGATGCTTATAAAAGAAGGTTTTGTGAGCATAGACACAAAGCAGATTTGAAACTGTTACCAAGGCCATATATGAGGGGAAGGTAGTCCACGCAGCCTACCTGGACCTCGCCAAAGCCTTCAACACAATACCCCACTCGGGCATCATAAATAAGCTTACCACCTTAAATATCAACCCGTATGTCACAAGATGGGTTGCAAACTGGCTCAGGGATAGAACCCACATGGTCAGAATTGCAGGTGCCATGTCAGACTCTAAACCACTTACAAGTGGCGTCCCACAAGGCTCAGTCCTGGGACCTCTCTTGTTCGGTATGTACTTCTCTGAGGTACAGGCTAACACGGGAGGACTATGGCTGACCAAGTTCGCAGATGACTGCAAACTGGGAGCCATAATCGACTCTCCGGCTGACACATGCATCCTCCAAAAGGGTCTCACAGAGATGGATACCTGGTGCCAGAGCCACGGCCTCAAGCTAAATGCCAAAAAGTGCATAGTCATCCCCTTTGGGCAAAACAAAGTGCCCACAAATTACCACATAGGTGGAAACCCATTAAGTACGGAAGAAGTAATTAAGGATTTGGGGACCCAAGTAGATAGTAATCTCTCCTTTGACAATCACATTGCCAAAGTGGTAGAAAGACCTTCTATATAGCCCACCTTATCACGAAAAGGTTCACATCTAGATCAAGAGAGGTCATTGTGCCCCTCTACTCTTCAGGCCCATAATTGAATACAGTGCCCCATTTGGGATGTACCTTACCCGACACCTGCAGCAACTGGAGAGACCCCAAAAGTACCTCACCAAGAGGATCACGGGCCTCAAACAGATGCCCTATGCAGTTCGACTAAAACTCCAGCTCTACTCAGTTACTTACTGCCTACTTAGAGGCGATCTATGGCTGACGTACAAAGCCATGTCTAACCCAGAATTAATGGACATGCCCCACCTCAGGAAATCCAAATCCCTTAGAGCTACATGCTCCAGGGACTTAAACCTCAGCACAGCAATAAATAGGACTTGCTGGAGGGACAGATTCATATCCCAGAGGCTCCTCTCACTCTGGAACAGAATCCCAATTCATGTTAGGCAGAGCCCCTCACTGACCCTCTTCAGGAGAAATCTTGAGTGAATGGGAGATCATAAATTTACTCCTGGGATCTCTTCGGTGTCCCTGCTAGACAGAGGCACAGTAAACTAACCTTAAAGGGCTGTCTTCTGTGACCTACTATACAGAGGCACAGTTAACAAATCTAAAAGGGAGGCGAAAGCCAAACACACTCTGGCTAGGCTTATAAATGCCCTAGGGCAGATAACCTAGTATCTACTTATGAACCTATGAAAGTGTGTGTTAATATATTGCTGAGTTAAGCACTTAATTTCATAGATGGATGAGTGGGTGTCAGGTCACCACTTTTGAAGGGCTGGCAGACATTTTGGTGAGGGAACAAGCTCTTAGCACTTTGCCTGAGGACATGAGAATCTGGTTGGCAGATGTGGAATGCAAGACCGCAGATGAGTTGGGGGAAAAAGGGGAGACCTGTACCTAGCAAGCAGGGCATCACTGCACAGGAAAGGGATACCCAGTGCTTCACATGGGTCTAAAGGAACCCATGGTGGGCAGCCTAAACTGCCTCAACAGAGTCCCGGCAGTAGCATGGAAAGCCTCTAGTTCAGGTACACGGCCAGGACCAGGGGTTAAATGTTTTAAATGTAACCAGTGGGGCCATGTAGCGCATAGAGGTCCGTGGAGGCAAGGTGGGGAACAAAAGGTGGGAGAGCCAGTAAGCAGGAATGACAGAATTCCAGCAGTAAGTTGTCTGGCTATAACAAGGGTACCAGACTTCCACAAGAGGTTGTATCCAATCTTAGTAGATGGGGAAACAGGCCACTGCTATGAGAGAGACAGTCTCTGACATAACCATTGTGAAGCCTGCAGTGGCGACAGAGGAGCACTACTTGCTTGGGGAGTCTACTCCGTTCAGAGCTTTGGGAGGGACCCTTTTCGAAATACTTTTGGCTAAGGTTAACCTTGACTGGGAGGGTAGAAAAGGAAACAAGCAAGTAGGTGTGTTTGCGAATATCACTGTAGATGTCCTGATAGGGAATGATTTTGATGTTCTTCTCGTTTCACTATTGCAGTCAATACATTTGGGTTATCTGCTTGCAGGTAGCCCTCAGTCAGCCTGATTATCAAAGTCTTGGGTCCTTCATCGGTTGCTGTGTCATCTTCCATGACGTCAGGTAGTCAGGGGTATAAAGCATGCAACCGACGCCATTACATCAGTCTTTCTTGCCATGCGGTGCCCAAAGCAGAAGCAGTTCGCAAGTGCCAGTCGGCTGACTCCTGAAATTTTCGTTTTCGAGTTTCAGATCCGAAGTCTTCAACTATGCTAAGTACCCCGTTGGGGATCATTTTTCTTGCTCTAAACCGATGTCAGTAAAAGTTAATTGTATTTCTTGTAGAAAGCAAACACCTCATAAAGATTTTCATTCCTTGCTTAGCCCAGACCACGACGTACCTCGCTGTCGGTTTTGTGCCTTACTCAATCCTCGGAACTATTCGTCATCTGTTTATTTTCACATCTAAATATTTTGATACTCGGTTCAATTATCCAGAAATGGCTTCGGTAAGCCACCCGACTACAGACATTCCAAAACAACGCAAAGATAAAGACAGAGACAGATCACATAGGTCCAAAGCTGCAGACGACGTTTCTCCTAAGCTAGTCGCCAGTTCAGTACACTTTCGCAGCCCCTGATACCCGCTACTTCAGATTGGCAGGCCTCTACTGAGACCCATTCGGAGTCCGGTATGCCGCGAGATGCTTTTTCGACTGTGGAACCTGCGGATGTCTCTACCTTGGATGGGTCCGGAGCCACTGTGCAGGCACCGGTTTCTGAGGGTGTATTCAGGGCTACTGACGTGTATATTAAACCAACGCCATCTTCTTCTTCAAGGCCTAAAACTCGATCCATGCCTAGAAAACTGACGCCCAGACCGCATGGTCAGGCCCCATGCCTAAAAAACAAATGATAAGAATGGCTGAAGACCTTATTACTCTAATCAGGGGAAGCCACCCTTCTCCCTCTAAGAGACCTAGGACTGATTTTCCTTCTGATTCTTCTGATCAGGTTTTTGCAATTTCTGTTTTCTCTGATGATCAGGAGTTGCCCTTCTCTACCTTTGAGGATTCTGATGCAGAGGACTCCATTCCCTCTGCCTCCCCTCCAGAGGATTTTGGAGAAACCTTGCATACTCTTAGGGAGCATTTCCACTTGGAAAGCCAGGATTACTCTAACTCCAAAAAGAGGCTTGGGGAGTTCTTACTCCTACCTCAACACAGGCCTTTAGCTATCCCTCCTGTACTGGACATTGTAGATGATGCTTTCTTGAAATCTAGCCTGGCCCCTGACACTTTACCTCCAGCTCCCAGAAAACCTGACAGGTGTTACAGGATACCTGACTCTCACAAGTTCCTCTTTAAGAACCCTACTGCGGATCCTGAGACCATTTCAGAGGGACCCAGAGGCATTAAGGCTACTAATGCCAAAAACCCTACCCCCTCTGATAGAGATTCCAGGGCCCTGGATAGATGGGGTAAGAAGGTATACACTTCTGCAACTTTGCCCATTAGGGCCTTAAACTGCCAGTTCCATATGTTAAAGTATCAGCAGCATATTATTGGATTGCTTAAACAGAAAATGATGTTGATTCCTGATTGTACTGAAAATAAAGAATTGCAGGATTTAATTCTTTGTGCTGAGCAGGTTGGAAAATATACTTTGCAATGTGGTTTTGATTCATTAGAGGCATCTTGCAGGGCTGCTGTCACTGGGTCTGTACTTAGAAGGCATGCTTGGCTTATGGAGCAATCTTTGCCAGATCATGTTAAAGCTAAATTACTGGATGCTCCCTTAAACCAAGACCGCCTGTTTGGCAACAAAGCAGAAGTAGTACTTTAAAAGATGGAGGAAAAAGCTAAATCTATGCAAACTGTTAAAGATTTCCTGCAAGTACAGCCTCCCAGATTTAGGAGGCATTGGCCTACTGAGAATAGGTCCTTTCCTGCCTCTTTCAGGCCTTCTCAGTCCAAACCCAGCACCAGGAGAACACCCAGGCTTCAGTCCCAAGGTACTCACAGGCCTTAGCAGTGGGGGGCTCCCACTTCCAAAGCTCAGAGTAGTAAGACACCCCCTATGGTAAATTGTCACAATGACTTAACTTTAAACCTGCCAAGCCCTGCTCAACTGACTGTTCCTTTAGGGGGAAAGATCGCCCTCCATGCAAAAAATGGGGAAGTCATTACCCAAGACAAATGGGTTTTAAATATAGTTTCCCAAGGATACAGATTCCACTTCCACTCCTTACCAACCCCGAACGGTTGGCCAGACCTACCCCCAAACTAGTGGGCAGAGGCTCAAAAGCAAGTTCTCTCTCTCCTAAGCATCAGAGCTATTCAACCTGTCCCAGAAGAAGAATGGGGCAAGGTTTCTACTCAAGACAATTCCTGGTACCCAGAAAAGACTATTCCTGGTGTCCTATCCTGGACCCGTCTATCCTAAACACTTTTTTGGAAATCCCAAAATTCAAAATGCTAACTCTGCATCAGCTACTTCCCATGCTGGGAGAAAATGCCTGGTTGGCAACATTGTATTTAAAGGAAGCCTACCTGAAAATCCCAATCAGGGAATCTTGCAGAAGATGCCTACGCCTCAAAGCAGGCTACACGCACCATCAGATGTTCTTCGTGTTTCACTGTTGCAGTCATTACATTTGGGTAATCTGCTGGCAGGTTGCCCTCAGTCGGCCTGAATAACAAAGTCTTGGGTCTTGTGTCAGTTGCTGTCTCCTCTTCCATGACGTCAGGTCGTCAGGGGTATAAGCAGCCGACACCATTTTAATCAGTCTTTCTTGTCGCACGATGCACGAAGCAGTTCGCAAGTGCCAGTCGACCGACTCCTGAAATTTTCTTTTTCGAGTTTCAGAACCGAAGTCTTCAAACTAAAGCTAAGTACCCCGTTGGGGAAACTTTCATGCTCCTTACCGATGTCAGTAAAAGTTAATAATTGCATTACTTGTGGGAAGCAAATACCTCATAAGGATTTTCATTTGTACTGTATTCCTTGCCTAGACCCTGATCACAACGTGCCTTGCTGTCAGTTTTGTGCTAAATTTAACCAACGCACTATTAAGCGTCGGTATATTTTTGCTTCTAACTATTTTGGTTCAAGATTTAACTACCCTGAAAAGTCATCTGTTAGCAATCCGACTACCGGAGATCACAAAAAATGCAAGTAAAAAGAGACCGTCGAGGTCCAAAACTGACGACGAAGTTTCTCCTAAGCCAGTCGCCAGTACTCAGTGAGGCGCTTTCGCAGTCCCTGACACCCGCTACTTTTGAGTCACAGGCCTCTACCGAGATGCATTCCAAGTCCGGTGTGCCGCGAGATTCACAAAGCAAAGTATGAACCCGCGGATGTCTCTCCCTTGGATGGGTCCGAAGCCATTGAGCAGGCACCGGCTTCAGAGGGTGTTTTCAGTCCTCAACATTTTTATATTAAACCGATGCCATCAACAAAAACAAGGTCAGAAATGACTTCTGTCTAAAAAAATGACGCATGAGCCACGTGCTCAGGCCCCTATGGCTAAAAAACAAATGGTCAAAATGGCTGAGGATTTAATTACCTTGATCAGGGGTCCCCCCCCTGCTAAGAGGCCTAGGCAAGGCACCGATTATGAATCTTCAGATCAGGTTTCCATTTCTTCTCATTCCTCTTTTGATCAGGAATTTTCTATTCTACCTTATGAGGATTCTGATGCAGAGGAATCCATCCCATCTGTATCTCCTCCTGAGGATTACTCTTTTGGAGAGTCTTTGCATACTTTAAGGGAACATTTTCACTGGGAGAGTCAGGACTTCTCTGAATCAAAAAAGAGGCTTAGGGATTTCCTTCTTCCACAGCATAAGCCTTTGGCAATACCTCCTGTATTTAGACATTGTTGATGTTTTCTCTGAGTCAAGCATGGCTCCGGATTCCCTGCCTCCGGCTCCTAGTAAGCCAGACAGATATTACAGGGTTCATGACTCGCACAAATTTCTTTTCAAAAATCCTGCTGCTGATCCTGAGACTTTCTCAGGGTCCCAAAGGTGTTAAGGCTTCTACAGCCAAAAATCTTACCCCTTCTGATAGAGATTCCAGGGCGCTGGATAGATGGGGTAAGAAGGTTTATACGTCTGCAACCTTGGCAATCAGGGCTTTAAACTGCCCGTTTTCATATGCTTAAATATCAACAATATGTTATGGGCTTACTGAAACAGAAAATGATGTTGATTTCTGATTGTGTGGAAAATAGAGTTACAGGATTTTTGCATTCAGCAGAACAGGTTAGAAAGTATACTTTGCAGTTTGGTTTTGATTCCTTGGAGGCCTCTTGCAGGGCCGCCGTAACTGGATCTGTGATAAGAAGGCATGCCTGGCTCAAGGAGCAAAATCTGCCTGATCATGTTAAAGCTAAATTGTTGGATGCCCCTTTACAGCATGATATTTTGTTTGGTAATAAGGCAGAAGAGGTTTTAAAGAAAATGGAAGACAAAGCTAAATCTATGCAAACTGTAAAAGATTTCTTGCAAGTGCAGCCACCCAGGTTCAGTAGGCACTCGCCTACTAAGAATTGGTCCTTTCCTGTGTCCAGCAGAGTCACTCAGGGCAAACCCAGGTGCTCAAAAGGCTCCAGATATAACGGGGATCTTACAGGTCAAAGCAATGGGGTGCCTCCACCTCCAAATTTGGAGGTAACAAAGCACAACCCTACAGTAAGCAGTCTCAGTGACTTTCCTCTACCATCTCCAAGCACTTATATTTTGGCAGCCCCCTTGGGGGGAAAACTAGCACTTCATGCTCATAATTGGCGGTTTATCCAGGACAAGTGGGTATTAAACCTAGTATCCCAGGGGTACAGATTTCATTTCCATACTTTGCCAATTCCAAACAGATGGCCAGATCTGCCACAAAACCAAGTGGGCAGAGGCCCAGAAACAAGTCATGTCCCTCATGGATATGGGGGATATTCATCCGGTACCAGAAAAAGAAAAAGGACAAGGATTTTATTCAAGACTTTTCCTCGTACCCAGAAAAGACAAAACATGGCATCCAATACTGGACTTATCAATTCTTAGCACGTTCCTGGACATTCCAACATTCAAAATGCTGACTTTACAACAGCTACTGCCTATGCTAGGAAAGAATGCCTGATTGGTAACTCTAGACTAAGAGGCATACCTGCATATCTCAATAAGGGAATCTTGCAGAAGATACCTGCGCTTCAAAGCAGGTTTTTTACATTACCAATTCTCTGCACTGGCTTATCTACTGCGCCCAGGGTCTTTACAAAGTGCCTGGCACCAGTAATTGCATTCTGCAGACAAAGAAACATTCAAATTTATCCTTATCTGGACGATTGTCTCATTCAGGCAGAGGACAAGGACACACTTCTTCAACATCTGGCGTTTGTAAAAAGGCTTCTAGCATGCCTAGGGTACACCATAAACGAAAAGAAATCACAACTGGTACCCTCTGAAATAATTACATTCCTGGGTGCAAGCTTGAATACAACTGCCCAAATGACTTAACTCATGCCAGACAAACAAATGCAATTGACAATATACTTCAAACAAACTGCAGCAAAAACCCAGTTATCTGCAAGACAAATTTTGCAGGCTTTGGGGTTCATGGCATCCTGCATTCTACTAATTCCATATGCGAGACTGCATATGAGGAAACTTCAGTGGTACCTAAAAAGCTTATAGAGTCAACATTGTCACAGCCTGGAAACAATGATTCCTCTCTTTCCCTGCCTACAACAGGAGTTTCTTTGGTGGGCATAGACGTGTCACCAAAACAAGGGACTCTCATTCACTCTACCCCTTGCCACCCAAACCCTAACTACAGACCCATCAGACAAGGCTTGGGGGGCCCACCTGGTGGGGAGATGCATTCAGAGCAAATGGAGCCCAAACCAAATGCATCTACATATCAACCAGCCAGAAATGCTAGCTGTTCAGAATGCTCTGACAGCCTTCAAGGACTTAACTTTATCCAGGACAACTACTGATAAAGGCGGACAACACCACAGTTATGTGGTACATAAACAAGCAGGGGGGGCATTCCTACCCCCTTTGCAGACTAGCCATGGCCTTGTGGAACACAGCCTTGACTTACCAAATACATCTTGCTCAATTCCTGCCAGGAAAGCAAAATACTCTGGCAGACGACCTAAGCAGAAATCCTATGGACCCTCACGAGTGGAAACTGGATCCATAAATCTTCAGCATGTTAACACAGAAATGGGGAAGCCCAGACATCTATTTTGCCTTTCCCCAAAACTATCAGTTGAACAAATTCTGCACAAGAACTCATCACAAAAAAGCATGGAAAGTGGATGCTTTATCCTTCAGCTGGAAAAACCTATAGGTCTCTGCCTTTCCCCCTTTGCCTCTACTCTCCAAGGTCTTACTCAGTCAGACAGGAAAAACCAAAAATGATTCTAATTGCTCGGGACTGGCCTTGCCAACACTGGTACCCGGCTCTAAGGAATATGTCACACCTTCCTCCGTGGTACTTGCCTCAAACACCTCATCTATTGTCTCAGCAGAATTATCAAATTCTGCACACTCAGCTCCAAACTCTGAATCTTGCAGCATGGCTAATCAACTAATTATTCAAACCACATCTCTCAGTAAACCTGTGATGGATGTCATTTTGGAAGCCAGAAGGCCTAGTACTAGAAAATCTTATGCTGATAAATGGAAGAGATTCTGTGCTTGGAACCAAGCACAAGGAACAGACACAGCAAAGCCCAATATTCCTCAGATTTTACAATACTTAACTAAGATGCTTGACAAGGGCCTATCTTTTTCTTCAATAAAAATCCATGCCTCTGCCATCTCGGCTTATTAAAGCACGGAGCCTCCCCTCTTTTCTCATCCACTGCTAAAACAGCATCTCAGAGGGGCCAGAAATGTAAGGCCTCCCAGGAGAGCACCAACTCCTGCATGGGACCTCAATTTTGTGCTGGAAAAACTCACCATGCCTCCTTTTGAACCAGCAGCTACTGCGGATATTAAATTTCTTTCTTGGAAGACCGCTTTTCTTTTGGCAATCACTTCAGCTAGAAGGGTTTCAGAACTACAAGCTCTCATGGCAGTGGAGCCTTTCATTATTTTTTACCCGGACAGGGTGGCCCTCAGGACCAATCCTTCTTTTATGCCTAAGGTGGTATTCAGTGTGGCTCTTAACCAGACCATTCACCTGCCAACTTTTTTCCCAAATCCGCAGAACAAGGGGGAGCGGATTCTGCATTCATTGGATGTACACAGACAACTAAGATTCTACTTAAACAGGACAAAATCTCTAAGAAAGTCTGAGCAACTACTGGTAGCATTTGCTGCAGGATCTGAGGGGAAGGCTGTATCAAAGAAGACTATTTCTAAATGGATAAGCCATTGCATTCGTTTCTGCTACTTGCACCATGGTTAACCTGTGCCCAAGGGGATCAGACCCCATTCCACCAGGGCTGCCTCTACTTCAGCAGCTTTTCTCAGAGGGGTCCCTACCAGAGACTTTCTAGAAGCTGCTACTTGGAGCTCAGTTCATACGTTCACAAAGCATTATCATTTACCTCTCTTCTCTAAATCCAGGGCAGGCTTTGCCACTGCAGTCCTGCAGGGTCTTAAAGCTGCTCCTAATGCGGTTTAGTTCCATCCTGTCATCCATAACTTTGGGATTCTACTCAAATGTAATGACAGCAACAGTGAAACACGAAGAACATAGTACAGTTGTGTACACTTACTATAAATGTAGATTTTCAAGTGTATTCACTGTTGCAGTCAAGGTTACCCACCCGCCAGCCCCCTTTTCTATACCTTTTCTTTCCTTCACTATACTCAAAAGCCTTTGTGGTATATTTGCTTTTTAGCTGAAGGTAATTTTTTTGTTTCTAAGGTGCATTTATATATTTACAGTTTATGCATATAATTTTGCTCCCCATTTGGGGAGCACCTGACATCTGGGGCAAGAAAAACTGATTAAAATTGCGTCGGCTGCATGTTTTATACCCCTGATGACCTGGCGTCATGGAAGAGGAGACGGCAACCGACTCAGGACCCAAGACTATGTTATTCAGGCCGACTGAGCACAACCTGCCGGCAGATTACCCAAATGTATTGACTGCAACAGTGAATACACTCGAACATCTACATTTATGGTAAGTGTACACAACTGTACTATGTTGCTTGGGGAAATAATTAATTGTGTATCAGGGAAGTGCTTGTGCATACATGGTCTCACTGCCGAAGTGACTGCTGGGCCAATTTGTGTCATTTTGGTGCCTGTGCATACAGAATGCAAACAACTACAGGGGTTACTGGGGGCATATAGAAAGTCAGTCTGCAAATTACATCGGGTTACATCACTTCTGTTTGTATTATTCTATTTGTGGTTATACTGCCTGAGTGAGATAAAGGTTATCACTAGGTGACTACTGAAAGCATGGAGCTACCATATTTTTTGTGCATTCCTCCTGGCTTTGTCAGTCATGTGTGGAATTTAGGTGGGAGGAATGGCTCAGTAATATCTAAGTGTTATACTATTTGACTGAATGACTCAGGTCTTCTCCTTACTGATGACACTGAGTCTGTGTTACATAAGAGCTGCACAGTGTAATATAATGAATGCCTACTCAACAGGTTATGTGCAGCAGTTATCACCTGTGTCTCAGCATGCATACCTTTGCAGTTAATGAAAGGAAGGCCATTATCACATTAATATGTGCAGTTACAATATAGCCGTGAGTCATTATCACTTTTATGGGAAAAGTCTCAGCTGCTGTCACTGTTATTCACATAAGTCGAAGTCGTTATTGCTTTATCGCTTTGATGAATGCACAAGCCAGGTTGTTGTTTTTCTCTTCTTGGAGTCATTGCAAGCAACCCCCCCTCATTCTTAATCAACTGCCTACCCTCCTAAACCCCGCCACACCAACCACCTGCATGTCCTCTCTCACCACATCCATAAACCTTATCTTAGGCCTTCCTCTTTTCCTGTTACCTGGTAGCTTCATCCTAAGCGTCTTATTCCCAATGTACTCAGCATCTCTTCTCAGCACATGTCCAAACCAACGTAATCTTGCCTCTCTGGCTTTGTCTCCAAACCTTCCAACCTGGGCTGACCCTCTAATATACCTATTCCTGATCCTGTCCACCCTCGTCACACCAAGTACAAATCTTAGCATCTTTAACTCTGCCACATTCAGCTCTTAACTCCTGCCTTTTTGTCAGTGCCACCGTCTCCAACCCATATAACATAGCTGGTCTCACTACCCTCTTGTAGACCTTCCCTTTCACTCTTACTGGTACTCGTCTGTCACAAATCACACCTGACACTCTTCTCCACCCTGCCTGTACTCTCTTCCTCACCTCTCTTCCACACTCACCATTACTCTGAACTATTGATCCCAAGTATTTAAACTCATCCACCTTCACCACCTCTACTCCTTGCATCCTCACCATTCCTCTATCCTCCCTGTCATTCACACACATGTATTCTTAGTCCTGCTGACCTTCATTCCTCTTCTCCCTAGAGCATATCTCCATCTCTCCAGCATCTCCTCCACCTGTTCCCTACTCTCACTACAGATCATAATGTCATCTGGAAACATCATAGTCCACGGGGACTGCTGTCTGATCTCATCTGTCAACCTGTCCATCATATATATATATATATATATATATATATATATATATATATATATATATATAAAACACACAGGATACCAACACTTACTATATTCCAGCACAAGTACATGCAGAAACATATTACCCGTCAACTATATGCAGGGGGGCAAGCCCCCCTGCACCGCCTACGCCACCTGCTACTTGAATATATCCGCTCCAAGATTGCACTTCACTACACTAAGTACAATCATGGAGTTGATATATTAAAGTAACTGGGTTTGGGGGAGGCGCAGATGGGCTTGACCCCTGCTTATACTTGTAAAACAGTAATATAGCTTGTGTTTTATTTCTTTCTGTGGAATATAGCAAGTGTTGGTATTCTGTGTGTGTTCAGGATTTTGAGTTTTCAGTATTTTGAACTTTCAGCAGTTTGGGCTTTCAGGATTCTGTAACGCTCCTATATTTATATATATATATATATATATATATATATATATATATATATATATATATATATATATAAATGTATAATTTATATTTGTGCATGTGTGTATATGGTTATATATGTATGTACATAATGTACTTGCACATATATACATTGGTCACATGCATATATATATATATATATATATATATAATTTTGGTGATTGTGCATATCTCATCATTTTCCTGAAGCGGTCATTTGGGTGAATGTTTCATTTAGGGACATGTGTATAACATGTAATAATGAAGATGCTGGTAGGGGAAATAATTAATTTGTGTACCAGGGAAGTGCTTGTGCATACATGGTCAGACTGCTGAAGATCGTACTACAGATACAGTGTAACAAGTATAGGTTATCTAAAGCTCAGGTTTCAGTGATGGTTATTATAATTTTTTTTATGTATCCAGCTTTCAAGAATAATTTATTATCTGTTAACAATATGCACATACTGGATGGCCACAGTGGTGTAGCGGTTAGCGTTGCCGCCTCACAGTAAGAGGTTCTGTGGTTCGATTCTCGGCTGGGGTGCCTTCTGTGCGGAGTCTGCATGTCCTCCCTGTGGTTGCATGGGTTTCCTCCGGGTGCTCCGGTTTCCTCCCACATCCCAAAGGCATGCAGTAGGTGGATTGGACACTCTAAATTGGCCCTAGGTGTGAGTGTGTGCATGTGTGTGCCTTCAGTGGAAGGTTGGGCGCCGGGCTGGCAACTCGACACTGTAAAACTCCACTGCCAATCATGAGCGGACAGGTGATCCGCTGTGGCGCCCCCTAACCGAGAAAAGCCGAACGAAGAACAATATGCACATACTGCATTGAGGAAAACATGGATAACCCAGATAAGTTTGCCATTTCTGCTTGTATTACTGTACTTCTGCTTATACTCAGTAGTTGGGCATGTTTCCATGCTTTATTAGTCATGGGTGGAAATTAGGTGGTAGAAGGAAGGGCTCCGTAACATCCAAGTGTTGTACTATTTTCACTGAATTATAATGACGTAGTATTTCTACTGAATGATAATGAATGCCTCTGCACTCTACTCTAACATGTATTAGAACATGCTAATGCAAAAAATACTGCCCCTGTGGCTAGGATGGAAGATTTGGATGGGCTTACCAGGTAATGCATATGATACACATTTATATATAGTCTTCCAATACATCTGTCAAACATCAGTAGTAATCTGTTTGCAGTTTCTTTCCTGTGCATGTTTGTCCACCTTTTGCACTGACATGGCTTCATGACCAGGAGAACGACAAGTGAGAGTCTGAGTATGTGGCCATTCCTACATTCACTGGGCTGCCAGCCATGCCTCCGAAACTGAAAACCAGTACAACTTGAGCTTCCCCCCATCCAATGTGAAGGTATACTGGATTGCAAGAAGAGGTATGCATTGGAACGGAGTACTGCAGTTGGAAGAGAAGTGTTTCATCTACCCTGAGCCCGACATTCTTGTGCTGCACATTGGAGGGAATAATGTCCTCAGTCAGCCACTTGGAAGGCTACGGTTTCAAATCACAGCAATTTTTGAAACCTGCAGTCGTGGTGGCCACGTTGTCATTTTGTCTGGTCTGATACACTCCCTCGACAGATGTGAAAAACAGCAAACAGTCAACGGGCAGCTCACAAGGCCAGACATTTACAGAATGGATTCATGCATGGCTTGATGCACAGGGTCGGTGGACCTACAATCTGCCATGACAGCATCACTGCGGAAGATGTTCACCTGTTCAGAAGGGATGGCATTTACCTGAGGAGGGCATTACGTTGTTCTTGACTGCCCTCCACAATGGCGTGTGGAGAAGTATGCAGGATTAGCAATATGCAGCTTGTGAGAAGAATGGAAAAGCACCCATGACCAAGTAGGACCCCAGTATAGCAAGTGAAATTCTATTATGAAATGTGTTGTGTAAAATATAACTTTCTGAGTTTGGCAAATAACTGTGGTAAGGAACTGGTGAGGATGCTGAGAAAGAACAACTGTTTCAGGAGAGTGCTACCATGTACAATCTAATATGTCAGTGACCATCCTACAATACCTCTATTTTTAGTCTGCTTTTATCAGTCATATGTGTAGAATTTAGATGACAGGAAGGGCTTACTAATACAGAACTTGATCCCTTAGGTCCATTGCTGAATGGGCATGTAAAGAGAAAGGGCATAGGTAAGGCAGACTGCTGACACTGAAGGAGGTTGTGAGACTGCAGTGGTATCAACTGTCTGAGTGGGTAGCCAACACAGCTATATGACAGATCAGATGGCCTTGCCTGTCACTGAAGTCCCATGCCTGCCCTGAGTTCATTAGTGGAGTGGCGGTCCTTACCTTGCTTTTTCTTGTTACATGTACCCACTTAGCAAGTATGTTGGCTACACCAAGAATGTGTATGTTCATAATCATATGAGTCTACATGGAACAACAACTGGTTCTGAATGCTGTACACATGTACAGATATCAGTTTTGTTAGGACTCAGGTTATGGAAATTATGATTTTTTTTCATATTTTGGTAAATAAATTTGCAAGGGTGTATCTGAATGTGCTAATACCTTATTTTGAAAACAGTATTGATAGTTCCAGCATGGTAAAAGAACTGTGCCTGTACGTTGCACACATGTACAAATATCACATTTTGTTTTGGACTTGGGTTATGGAAATTATTATTTTTTTCATATTTTGGTAAATAACATTTCAAGGGAGAATCTGAATGCGCTAAGTAATACCTCATTTTGAAGACAGTATTGCTGGTTCCAAAATGGTAAAAGAATTGTGCCTGTATGTTGTACACGTGCAGATGTCAAAGTTTGTTTTGGAGTTAGGTAATAGAAATTATGAATATGAAGTTGTTAAATCTCGCCATTTATTCTCACTGATGGGTTTGAAGCTGATCCTCTGCTCCGACATGGCTGTTAGCAAAGCTCAAGGTTTACCAGTAGCTCGAGACCAAGCCCCTTTATCCCATGATGCACTGCTGGAATTACCTCAGATCTAGTTTGCCGCAGCACAGATCTCGGTGTTCCAGATTGCTTGGACCAATTTTATTGGAAAGATTCTTCTATTCGCAAGTTTTAAATTTTTTTTTTCTTAACTTTCATTCTTGTTAGGATAGTTTATATATAGATTTAGATAAGTACTCTGTGTTGGCTTTGTTTTTTCCATAGAAGTGTTTCTAGTTAGCAGTTGGCCTAGTAGTGTTGGCCTTGTATTTAACTAAATTCGTAGTCAGTAGTTAATTCAAAAGCTAATAGTTGCTTAGAGTGTGTTTTCTATTTGTTTAAATTTAGGATGTCTGAAGAGAGAGAAGCAACATCCTAAATCTGGCTTCAAAAAATGTCCGGACAGTGGACAAAAAATGTCAGTCACTGACTGGCACGTTCAGTGTGTCTATTGTCTGGGGGCATTACACCTGCAAGACTCTTGTAGCATCTGTCACTACTTCTCTTCCAGGGTACTTGTATAGAGGAGGAGGAAATTGTTGGATAGGGGCTTACTTCAGCACCCCTTCTCAGAAGCACTGGGTGACCAGGATGGTGGTAGAAATCTTACTTCAGCACCCCTTCTCGGAAGCACTGGGTGACCAGGATGGTGGTAGAAATCCTCTAAGGCATCCAAATCTTCAGGTGACTCCCAAGTTATCTAAAAAGGCTAAAAAAAATGGAAGGTTTAGGGTCATAGGTTCCACTGCCTTCAGAACAGAGTGCCCCTTCTGTTCGGAGCCAGCTCACAGCTTTGGAACCGGTTTCTGAGATTCCATCATCTCCTCTGCTTCAATCAGCACCCTTGGTGCACTCCTCAAAGTCTTCTGTCAGCCTCTCAGATCTGGATATGGACCGGTTGGTGCAGAAACTTTTATGGGCACCAGGCCTTGCCAAATTGTCAGCTCTGATGCCTTTG
Organism: Protopterus annectens; assembly: GCF_019279795.1. NCBI lineage: Eukaryota > Metazoa > Chordata > Ceratodontiformes > Protopteridae > Protopterus > Protopterus annectens. The sequence continues at coordinate 1,691,917,167 of NC_056731.1, forward strand.
TCAGAACCGAAGACCCATTACCCTGGACTTGACTGCTTCACCTCCGAGCCGTACCGGACTTTCAGAGCCGGAGGAAGCCGACCTGATGGTTGTTGAGCCTGTGGAACAGAGACCTGCTCCAGTGTTATCGGTCCCATCTACTCTGACGTCCTTAGCGCCGTCCAGGAACTCTAGGAGCAGACACTCTCCTGTCGGGTCCGACGAGGATAGTCGTACCGATTTGTCGGTGCCGACTCTTCCTCTCGAGGCTTCGGCTCGGATGAGCTCGGCTCCTACCTTGGGTTCGGAGCCCATGATCTCGGTGCGGGAGGATCGGACGGTCCCTCCGGATCAGTCTACCCCTTCCCATCGGAGTCATGGTGCGTTCGATGCCATGAGAAGAGTCCTGTCTCCAAGGACATTATCAGCATCAGGTCTGGCTTCTTCCTCCCCTCAAACGCCTGTGTCCGCTCCTGCTTCTACCCGTCAACCCAAGAGTAGAGACCTGAGCCTCAAGTAGCCCCACAGGGTGCACCCTGCTCTTCTGAGACCTCCCCAGAAGCCCCCACTGAGGGGAGGTACCCAGGAAGAGACTGTGCAAGAGGAGGCACTTGGACTCCCCACAGGAGTCTTTGACATCTGACACTGACTTGGATGAGTCAGAAGTGTCCCCTCAATCCCCCTCTGAGGATATCTCCTTTGCGGAGATATTAGAGATCTATAATCAGTGGGGTGGTTGGCAGTCCAAAAGCCTTACTGAGGACAAGTCGGTGCTTTTGAAGGCTTTCGGGTCTCAACTTTCCACCTCTTGGGTGTCTCCGCCTTAAGATGAGCTCATGGAGCTGATCTCTAATAAGGTGTGGGAGTCTCCGGAGGCCATGGAACCTGTCCCTCGGAAGCCAAATAAGTTCATTTCTGCCCCCATGGACAAAGCTTTTTTGACTAAGAGAGTGCCTGTCGATGCCATGGTGGTGGCGGCAGCAGCCACCAAAAAGGAAACATCTTAGACATCCACATCTATCCATCCTCCTAACAGAGATTCCAGGATCATCGATAGATATGGGAAACACATGTTTAGTTCAGCAACTTTTTCCCTTCGATCACTGAACTGCCCATTTTACCAGACTACGAAGAGATCTCCTGAAGGAGCTAGGAGATACTCTCCAGGGTATGGTAGCTGCAGGGGTTGTTGACAAAGTTACCACCCAGCTCGCTACCCTAAACTCGATTGTGAACTAGTCCATTCGTCTCATATCTTACGCAGCTGATGGTTCAAGTAGGGCCGCAAGTTCAAGCATTGCTGTGCGTAGACAAGCCTGGATGCGTCTCTTCATAGGTTCATAGGTTGGTACTAGGCTATCAGCCCTAGGGGCCTATACAAGCCTAGCCATAACAATTCCCTGGCTACTTCTTACCACACTATTTACTTCCCTGGACCCCTGTCTAGCAGGGCGACTGACGTGATCCCTGGGGTGAATTTCCTTTCTCCCATCCAACCGTCAAGGTTCCTTTTGAAGAGGGCCAAAGAGGCACTCTGCTTGACATGTCTGGGCAGTCTGTTCCAGAGTCTGGGGAGTCTCTGGGTCAGGAACCTATCCCTCCAGCATGTTTTGTTTATTGTGATGGCAAGGTTTATATCCCTGGAGCATGTGGCTCTGAGGGATTGGGATTTCTTTAAGTGTAGCATGTCCCAACAGCTCTGGGTTTGACATGGCCTTGTATGTTAAGCAGAGATCGCCTCTGAGTAGACGATATGCGACAGAGTATAGCTGGAATTTAAGACGGTCAGTGTAGGGCATCTGCTTTAGGTCTGTGATTCTATTAGTGAGGTATTTCTGCGGCCTTTCCAGTTGTTGCAGATGTCTTGAGAGGTGCATACCAAATGGGGCATTGTATTCTATAATGGGTCTAATGAGGGATGAGTACAGTGGGGCAATGACCTCCTTTTTTCTCGATGAAAAGCCCTTAGTGATGAGGTGTGCCACATAGAAGAATTTCCTGACTGTTGTGGTGATGTGGTTATTGAAGGTGAGACCACTGTCCACCTGTGTCCCTAAGTCTCTTATCACACTTTCGGTGTTTAGTGTTCTGCCACCTATGTGGTAATTCACGGGTACATGTTTTTCCCAAAGGGGATAACTATACATTTCTTGGCATTGAGCTTGATTCCATGGCTCTGGCACCAAGCATCTGTTTCTGTAAGGCCCCTGCTCCTTTGTGGAGCCTTTCAAATCTTCCTTTATCAACACCCCATTTGATGGCTCATCCCTGTTTGGGCCCAAGGTAAAGGAAACTCTAACCAGGTGTGAGCAGGAAGGTAAGACTTTATCTGCCGTCAGAGTCCATTTTTCTACCCCTACTCAACCCTATCCCAAGGGCCCTAAGGGCGGAAAGATGTGGTTCCGAAAAGCCCAGGGAGCCTTTCAGGACACACCCCCCTCTAGAGATAGATGAGGGGGTTGTAATGGAAGATGCCGCCCGCACGGCAGCGGGGGGTCCACAACAGCAGGGTGACAGAGGCCAGTTCTCTGGTCAGCCCTACCAGCGCTCCTGAAAGTATACCCGGCTGTCCGGCTCAGGAGGCAGTCAGGGGTTGCTTATCTTTGTACCCAGAAGCCTGGCGAAGCATAACATCCGATGCCTGGGTACAAAGCATCATTTCCAGAGGGTATTTCATACTGTTCTCTTCCCCTCTCACTCCTGTCAACAGAATCCCGGATGTTCCACCCAATCTCAGGGGACAAGCAACTATAGAGGTCCGCAAGTTGCTTGTCCCCTGAAAAAAGTCATCCAGCCAGTCCCAGCAGACCAAACAGGATTCGGAACTTACTCAAGATTCCTTTTGGTTCCAAAGAAAACGGGGGACTGGAGACCTATCTTGGACCTCAGCAGACTCAACCAATTTGTAAAAAAAGAGAAGTTCCGAATGGTCACGCTTCAGGCCATTCTTCCTTTTTTAGGGAAAGGCGATTGGATGTGCTCCATCGATCTCAAGGACCCGTACTACCACATAAAGATGGACAGACACTTTTTTGGTTGGGAGCCAATCACTACCAGTTTCGAGCCCTGCCCTTTGGTCTCACTGCAGCCCCCAGTGTTCACCAAATGCATGGCAGTGGTCACTGCTCACCTGAGGCATCTAGGATTCCAGGTGTTTCCATACCTAGACGATTGGCTCCTTACCGCCACCACCAGGCATCAACTGATTCAGGCAACAGAATCTACTCTGACACTCTGCAACCACTTAGGCATTACAGTCAACTTCGAAAGTCTGCCTTGTCGCCATCACAGCATACTGTCTTTATAGGAGCAGAGTTAGATACCTCAACCACCACTCTACGTCTTCCAGTCAAAAGGGTCTCACTTCTTCGCCAACACGTCAACTCATTGGTGTCAACAAAGCTACAGCCGCAGAGGTCTTAAAGGTACTTGGTTTGATGGCGGCAGCAATTCTAGCCATTCCACTTGCAAGGATGCATATGCGAATTCTTCAATGGCTTCTGTTCGCTCAATGGTCTTACCAGAAATTGCCAATGAACCATATGATTCTCATCACAAACTCTTGCAAGAGTGTCCTTTGGTGGTGGTTGACGTCTCTTCATGTCACAATAGGACGACCCTTTGTGCCCCCCCCCAGTAGCCACTGTGACCACAGACGCTTCCCTGATAGGGTGGAGGGGCATTTTCAGGGAAAGACTGCCCAAGGCACATGGACGGATCAAGAGTCACATCTGCATATCAGTGTTCTGGAGTTGAGAACAGTATTTCTGGCATCCTCTAAGGACATTTGCAATTCAGACAGACATGTCAGTGGTCTGTTACTTGAACAAACAGGGCGGAACCAAGTCTTACCCCCTTTGTTGAGAAGCCCTCAGGGTATGGCAGTGGGCTGTGTCATCCCAGCGTCTTCTGTTAGCAATGCACATCCCGGGGAAATCCAACGTGGTAGCGGACAAGCTGAGCAGGGCAATCTTGTTGCCTCACGAGTGGTCTCTCAACCAACACATTGCAGACATGATTTTCCACAAATGGGGCCAGCCTTGCTGCAACCTCTTTGCCAGTCACATCAGTACCAAATACAGACGCTATTTTGCTCTGATACCACCTCCGGGACATCCCCCAGAGATGCACTCGTACACAATTGGCCTCCAGGTCTCCTATATGCATTCCCTCCAATTCCATTGATACCCAGGTTTGTACAGAAAGCAACGTCACTGGGAAGGACTGTTATCCTTATAGCCCCCCATTGGCCTCAACAGATTTGGTTCCCTTTTCTTCACCATCATCTGCTGGAGGATCCATGGATACTGGACCCAGTTCCAGACCTCCTGACACACCCGTCACGGGACCTCCATCCTTCACTGCAGTCTATAAAGCTGAATGCTTGTCTGATCCACTTCCCCAAATAGCCAGGCTTCATTCCCTCTCATATGACACAAGACAAATTCTGTTGTCTTCCCATAAGCCAACCACCAGAAAACTACATCGCAGTAAGTGGAAAAGGTTTTCCATCTGGGCCAGCATACAAAAAAATTGACACTTTCTGAGCTCTTTTGTCGTCCATTCTAGAGTTTTTGACAATGATTTTTAAGGAAGGAGCAGCAACTGCCATATCTAATTTCCACCTTGGATTGGATGGGTCAAATATTATGGCCCATAAGTTAGAAGGTTTTTTTCAAAGGTGTTTTTCACATGAGGCCTCCTGCCAAAACCCCTTATTCTCCTTGGAATTTGAATTTTATGCTATCTCAAATAATTCTTCCCCCTTTGAACCTGCATCATCTTGTGATCACAAATTCCTTTCCTGGAAAACTGTATTTCTAGTGGCCATTACTTCTGCCCGCAGTGTGTCAGAAATTCAAGCTTTGCCTATCAGATCACCTTATATGATGTTTCATACTGATAGAGTATCTCTCAGAAGAAACACATCCTTTTTGTGTAAAGTATGTTCAGAATCTAATGTCACTCAGGTTATTGAATTGCCAATCTTCTTCCCTAACCATTCTAACAAATTAGAATACATGCTGCACAAACTTGACTTGCACAGACAGCTTAGATTCTGTCTCCATAGAACCAAGGATATTAGGTAATCAGATCAACTTTTTGTATCCTTTTAGGAGGCCAGAAAAGGTAGACCAGTGGCTAAAACAACCCTTTCAAAATGGTTATCGGATTGCATCTCATTTGTTCATACAGCTGCTAACATACCTTTACCACACAAAGTAAAGGCTCATTCAACCAGAGCCATTTCTACGCCTTTTGCCTTCCGGTCTAAATTGCCCCTTGATAACATTTGTGCTGCAGCCACTTGGTCTAAGCCTCATACTTTTATCACTCATTACAAAGTGGATAAGGCCTGCAGGGACAGGTCTTCTTTTGCTTCTACGGTCCTGAAAAATGTACTCCCGTGAGCCACCCAGGATTGCGGGTGCTAGGGACGCTACCCATCAGTGAGAATAAATGAGATTTAACAACTTCACATAAAGAAGTTATGTACTCACCATAACGTTCCATGTGAGTTGTTTATCTCGCCTTTATTCTCACATCCCTCCCTCCATCCCCCTCCTGGCTGACAGTTGACCTAGAGGCTAGTATCATCCTGTTTGTTCAGTACTTCTTTCTTGGGGAGTTGCACCCCTTACAGGGTTATATATATATATACACGCAGCAAACAAGATCTGAGGTAATTCCAGCAGTGTATCATGGGATAAGGGACTTGGTCTCGAGCTACTGGTAAACCTTGAGCTTTGCTAATGGCCGTGTCAGAGCCGAGGATTGGCTCCGAACCCATCAGTGAGAATAAAGGCGAGATAAACAACTCACATGGAACATTATGGTGAGTACATAACTTCTATTTTTTTTTTTCCTCCATATTTTGGTAAGTAACTTTGCAAGGAAGCATGTCAGTGTGCCAAGTAATACCTCATTTTGAAGACAGTGTTACTCCTCACAACATGGTAAAAGAACTATGTCTGTGCACTGTACACATGTACAGATATCACAGTTTTAGTCGTGTAGGATTATGAAAATTATACATTTACAATACTTCTCATTATTATGCCCATATCTTTGCAAGGGAGCATGGTGATCACATAAATGCATCATTTTGAAGCTGACATTGAGACTCACAACTTTTACACTGATATGTAGGCTCTGTCTGTTACAGGTGATGAGATACTATGCTTTATCAGTTACGAGAAATATATAATCATATTTCTGTGAATATCGCCATAAAGGAGCATCACACAGTAATGGTTAAGGTATAATTTTAAAGCTGACATTCATACGAACAAATACAAATCGTACGGGTCTACATGGTACATTGAACTACTTTGAGGTTATCTGTGTATATGATAGCAATGCCCCCCACCATGTTTAAATCTCTCCTTTCTAATGATGCTATATCCCTCGGGGAGTATTTCTGATTTTATATGAGGCGTGAGACTGGTTTTGGTTACGATGGCTGTGTCTGGGATGTAAAGGGCCATGGCTGCATGGAATTTGTGAACTTTATTTAGGAGGTTTCTAAGGTTGAAATTTATAATGAGAAGGTCTGAAGTACATTTTTTTAGAGGTAGGGTAGATGCAGAGGGATGTTGTTATTTGTGGTTGGTGGAGAGGGTTGGTTAGAGAAAGTAGTAAGAGCAGGGCTTGGGTTTGGGATGGATGTCAGATTAAAGTTTAATGTGGGTAAGGGAGTGTAAGTTAAGAAATCTTATTTCGGAGAATAGTTTATTGTATATATAAAGTTGATTAGCAAGACTGTGTGCTTGAAAGTACCTTAGAGAGAATAGTGTTGGAGAAGGGGCAAATAGCTGAGGAGAGATATAAATGGGGGCGTTACTCTGACAGTTGACTGGGTTGTTGCGGAAAGTTGGAGAGGGGTAATAAATGAGATGATACGAGTGGTAGTAGGACAAATGTAGGGTCAGGGATAGTAGGGCTAAAATAAATGTGAGTGAGATGAAGTTTTAAAGCAGGCATGGTTGGTAGTTATTTAGTTTGAAAAAAGGGGTTGGGGTAGTGGCTAGTAGAGGAGTGAATAATGCAGTAAGTTTGTCTACTGTAAGAGAGATACCTGAAGGAGTTTATTTAGACTGTTGAGATAAGTGGTTAAGGTGGGAATTGGTGGCTATAGATAAATGAGTAAACCTGAAATGGTAGTAATAGTTGCAGGCTAGAGTAGGGATATAGGTGGCAGAAGGGGGTCATGTCCTGTAGTAGGAGGAGAGAAAGGTAGAATATGGTGCCAGATGCAAATGCTGAGATGTAATAGGTGGGAGGAGAGAATTCAATTGAGTCTTAATAGTTTAATTGGATGAGGCTGTGGTTTGGATGTTTTTAGGATGAGGTCATGGAGGGGTATGGTTTGGATAAGTACAAGCTTCAGGAGAGTGAGGGTGGAAATGGGGATAGAGTAGGGGAGCGAAGTGGGGTTTACACACAGGTCGGGAAATCGCCAAGGAAGTCAGTCAGTCAGCTAGAAAAGTGTTAGTTAGTATGGGTAAAAAAGTGAGTACTAAGAGTGTTTGAAGAAAAAAAGAAAAAACTATAAGGGGGAGTCAGTAAAAAAGAGAGGTGGAGGTAAGCCATATTTGTACTAGAATACAAATATGATGCAACAGGACCCAGACACAAGGTATAGGCTAAGAGAGTGGGCGGAGGTACTAGAAAGCAAAAGCAGGAGCAGTAACAAGGAGTGAGAAGTGAAATATGACTTGGTGAAAAATATGGTACGGTAGGGAAAGGGATTACAGATATGAAGTGGGAATAGGAGGGAAAAAAAAACAGTTTAGGCTGCTGGGCTCCTTGACCAATACTGAAACAACCACCTAGTGAGTTTAACTGTTAGTACTAAATCTTTTACATCTGGGAAAACAGCACGTACTTAAGTGGTTGCTTGTAGTTAAAGATGTCCGCAGGACACAGTAGACGCCAGGACCAAAGTCTGTTTTTGCTGGTCCATAAAATTTAACAGTGGCTAAAGGAGAACCGCAGAAGGATGTGGTTGGGGCTATAAAAATAAAAAAAATGGAGGGTTAGTAGGTGAAGCAGTAGGAAAGGGAAATAGCAATATATAGAGGGCAGTTTTAATGTGGCAAGTATCTGGTGCATATAACTCAAACACAGTTCAGTTACAGATTATATACAGCTATAGGCATCTGCCCAACTGAGAAACACAGTTAGTAGGCTAAATAAATAATAAATATTCAATTCCCAGCTGTGGACTAGAATTACAATGCTAGCATCTACTACAATGGCTGCAGAAGGATCGGCACTTCATCCTACAAATATGCCCTGCATGTTACCAGAGCCGACATATTACTGGTAGAACATTGAATACAAATAAAGCATTGATGTTACACTATGACTGCTTTTGATTTGATTTCTTTCATCAGGATGTGCAGCAAGTACTAAACTAAAGGAGGCAAGAAAACCTGCTACATGGAAATCTTATATTGGCAAGTGGGAAAAAAATTAAGTTGGTGCCTTATCAATAACCAGGATCCCAACAGGGATTATGTGTCATTGGTTCTGAAATTTGTATATTTTTATGTTCTCTTGGCCTGTCTTTCTCTATCAAGATACTTCTTGCAGCTATTTCAGAATGTTTGCTTATGGCTCATCCCCTTCCTTCTCTGTTTTTGGTAATACAGGCCTCCTAGAAAACAAGTGCCCCCTTCCTGGGATATTAACTTTGTGCTGGAAAACTTAAATGTCTCCCTTTGAACCAGCTTATCAAGCAGATATTGCCCTGATATCTGTAAGATGAGGATCTGAGTTGCAAGCTTTCATGGTGGGTGAACCTGTCTGGTCTTCATAGAGGTAGGATCTTGTTAAGAATAGATCCCGCATTTATGCCCAGAGTTGTTTCAGAGTTTGCTTTGAATCAAGTTATTAATCTGCCAGTGTTTCGATCCAGGTCTTCAGAACCAGAAGGAAAGGATTCTGTATCCTCTGGATGTGCATAGGCAACTCAATTACTTAACCGAGCAGTGTCCTTTAGAAAAGCACAACAGCTGTTTATTTCTTATAATGGGACAACCTGTGGTAAAACAGATTGTTTCGATGCAGTTGTCCTCTGCTATTGCCTTTTGTTATACCCACCAAGATAAATCAGTTTCAAACAGTATAAGTGCACCTTCTGCTAGAGCTTTGGCATCTGATGGCATTTTGGAAAGGGATAGGAGTCTGGAAGTATTCCAAGTGCAGCAACTTGATCCATCCATAGCCCCCCTTTCCCATTCCTGCATATGGGGTCAGGATGCCACTTCAACAGTGGTAATAAACTAGAGCTGAGGTTTACACCACTGGATGGCGAGCCCTGCCACAGTACTTTCACGTCACACACACACTTGTGACCAATTTAGAGTGTCCAGTCAATGTAATACATTTCTTTGAAATGTTAGAGGAGACTGGAGCACCTGGAGGAAACCCATGTGAACACAGGGAGGACATGCAGACTCTGCACAGGAGGCACCCCAGCCAAGAATCGAACCGGGGAACCTCTTGCTGTGAGGTGACAACACTATCCACCTTGTTGTCCTAATGCAGCAACTTGGTCCTGTCTACATATTTTTACAAAACATTACACACTGGATTCCTTTTCCAGGTTCTTTACTTGCTGGCTTTGCTAGGACCATTCTCCAGGAGCTCCTGGATCCTTATCCTTCTAGGTTGGATAGGCTTTGTTAATTAACCATATAGTCAAAAGGCCACCTCAAGAGTGAGAATGATTAACATGGTACAGTCGTGTAATTGACCTTACCAGAACAATACATGTTTAAATTACTCACTTCTGGAATAGCTGCATCCACCCACCATCTCCCTACTTGTGTATGTAGTTGTTAGGATATAAAGATGTTCATCGTGTTACATTGCTGCAGTCATTGCAGGTTATCCTGCCGTCAGGCGGTTCCCCAGTCAGCCTGAGTTCCAAAGTCTTGGTCCGGCGTCAGTTGCTGTTGCCTCCTCTCTGACGTCAGTGCGACAGGGGTATACAAGATGCAGCCGACGCCATTTTCTTCAGTCTTTCTTGCCGCGTAGTGCCCGAAGCAAAAGCATTTCGCAAGTGCTGGTCGGCCGACTCCTGAGATTTTCATTCCTTATCCAGAACCGAAGTCTTCTACAAAGCTAAGTACCCCGTTGGGGAAACTTTTGCTTTCCTCAGACCGATGTCAGTAAAAGTTAATAACTGTATTTCTTGTAGGAAGCAAATACCTCATAAGGATTTCCATTCCTATTGTATCCCATGACTAGGCCCAGACCACGACGTCACTGGTTGTCGGTTTTGTGCTAGGTTTAACAAGCGCACTATTAAACGTCGGTTTGATTTTGCCCAACGTTATTTTGGCAGAAAATTCAATTACACCATGCCGTCGGAACTTCCGATGACCGGAATTCATAAAAAGCACAAGGACAAGCATCCGAGGCCCAAAACTGACGACGAGGCCTCTTCTAGGCCGGTCGCCGGTTCTACGGTTTTCAGCAAGGTGCCTTCGCAGCCCCTGACGACCACTTCCACAGAACCACAGACCGCCTCCGACTCCCAAGTGGAGCTGGCTGGGCCTTCGGATGCACAAGTTTTTCAGCCTACCAAAACTAACCCTTCAAAGGGAACCGAAGTAGCTGAGCAATTCACAGCTTCAGAGGGTGTCTTCAGACCTACCCAGTTAACCATTAAAACCCTCTGCTAAGTCTAAGCCCCCCCTAAAAACAAAGAAACAGATGCAGCATTCTCCAGGACAGTCCTCCATGCCTAAGAAACAAATGCTCAAAATGTCCGAAGACCTAATCACCCTGATCAGGGGGTCCCATCCCCCACCTGATAAAAGGCCCAGACAGGATGCAGACTATGAATCTTCCGACCAGGTATCTATTTCTTCAGGTTCATCCTCAGACCTAGGATATTCTTTACCCCCTTATGAGGATTCTGATGCTAAGGAATCAATTCCATCAGCCTCTCCGCCTGAGGACTACTCCTTTGGGGAGACCTTAGATACCATGAGGGAGCATTTCCATTGGGAAGGCCAGGATTACTCAGAATCCAAGAAAAGGCTTAGAGGCTTCCTTTTACTACCTCAACACAGACCCCTTGCTATTCCGTCAGTGTTAGATATTGTGGATAATGTGTATACTGAATCCAGCTTAAGTCCTGACTCCTTACCTCCAGCCCCAGTTAAACCTGATAGATACTACAGAGTCCCTGACTCTCACGAATTTCTGTATAAAAGCCCTGTTGCTGACCCTGAAACTATTTCTCAGGGAACCAAAAGGATTAAGGCCTCATCAGCAAAAAAAAAACAGTTCCCTCTGACAGAGATTCCAGAGCATTAGACAGATGGGGAAAGAAAGTATATATGTCTGCAACTTTAGCAATGAGAGCTTTAAATTGCCGGTTTCACATGCTAAAATATCAGCAATTTTTGATGTCTCAGTTGAAACAAAAGATGCTTCCAGATTCAGATCCTCCTAATTTTAAAGAAATGCAGGATTTATTGCATGCAGCTGAACAAGTGGGAAAACATACTTTACAGTGTGGTTTTGATTCCTCAGCAGTTACAGGCTCTGTCATTAGAAGACGTGCTTTGTTAAAAGAACATACGTTACCAGATCATGTTAAGGCAAAAATATTGGATGCACCTTTGCAGCATGATGTGTTGTTTGGAGTTAAGGCAGAGGAGGTATTAAAGAAGATAGAGGATAAGGCAAAATCTATGCAAACGGTGAAGGATTTCTTACAGGTTCAGCCACCTCGTTTTAGCAGAAATTGGCCAACAAAGAATTGGTCCTTTCCAGTCACAGACAGACCTCAAAGGGGCAGATACAGACGTCCAAGAGGTAGAGGTCAAACACAAGGTCCTTACAGGCCTAGACAATGGGGTACACCAGGCCAGAAAAAAGGGGAAGACAGGCCCCAACTATATAAAAAGCAGCCTCAATGACTTCCCACTACAGCTGCCAAACAGCTCTCTCTTGGCAGCCCCCTTAGGAGGAAAACTGGCACTTTTCTATCACAATTTGCATTGCATCACCAAAGACAATTTGCATTGCATCACCAAAGACAAATGGGTTCTCAACATTGTATCTCAAGGTTACAGGTTCCACTTTCACACTCTGCCAAGGTTAAAAGGAATGCCAAATCTGCCACCAAATCAATGGGCAGAGGCTCAAAAACAAATTACAGCACTCATGGACATGAGAGCTATTCAAAAGGTACCACCACGGGAGCAAGGACAAGGAATTTTACTCAAGACTCTTTCTGGTTCCCAGAAAGGACAAAGCCTGGAGACCCATTCTGGATCTTTGTACTCTAAACACTTACCTGGATGTTCCGAAATTCAAAATGTTGACACTACAGCAGCTTCTTCCCATGCTGGGCAAAACAGCTTGGCTTGTGACTTTGGACCTCAAGGAGGCATACCTGCAGGTCCCTATCAGACAAAATTGCAGAAGATACCTCAGATTCATAGCTGGTTCAATGCACTATCAAGTCTCTGCACTGCCCTTTGGCTTATCTACTGCGCCCAGGGTCTTCACATAGTGCCTGGCACCAGTAATTGCATTTTGCAGACAAAAAGGAATTCAAATTTATCCGTACCTGGACGACTGCCTGATTCAAGCAGAGAGCAAGGACATTATTCTAAAGCATCTGGTGTTCGTAAAAAAGTTATTAAGTTGCTTCGGGTACACAGTAAACGAAAAGAAATCAAAACTAGTGCCCTCACAAGAGATAGTATTCCTGTGTTCAAGCTGGCACCCAACGGCCCAGATGGCTTATCTCACGCCAGACAAGCAAGGACAACTGACTCAGTACTTTCAATTGATGGCAACAAAGACCCAACTACCTGCAAGAAAAATTCTGCAGGCCTTGGGCTACATGGCATCTTGCATATTACTAATTCCATATGCCAGACTGCATATGGGAAAACTACAATGGTACCTAAAGAGTGTATGGTCTCAACACTGTCAAAGTTTGGAAACAGTTGTACCACTAATTCCTTGCCTTCAACAGGAGTTTCGATGGTGGGCTCAAGCTTGTCACCTCAACAAGGGACAGCCTTTTACTCAACCCACAGCTAGACAAACACTGACAATAGATGCATCGGATTATTCCTGGGGAGCACACATGGCAGGAAAATGTATTAAGGGCGAGAGGCCTGCAGAGCAAAGGCATTTTCACATCAATCAGAGAGATGCCAGCAGTACTAAATGCCCTTATAGCTTTCAGGGACCTGCTGCATCCAGGACAACTACTACTAAAGACAGACAACACCACAGTTATGTGGTACATAAACAAGCAAGAGGGCACACACTCCTACCCCCTCTTCAGACAAGCCATGACCTTGTGGAACACAGCTCTAGACTACCAAGTTCATCTGCAAGCACAATTCCTGCCAGGAAAGAAAAACACACTGGCAGACGACCTAAGCAAAAACATCATGGATCCCCACGAATGGGAATTGAATCCACAAGTATTCAGAATGATAACACAAAAATGGTGGATCCCGGACATAGATCTGTTTGCATCCCCAACTAACTGCCAGCTACAGAAATTCTGCACAAGGAGTTACCATCCACAAGCATGGAAAGTGGATGCCCTCTCATTCAGCTGGAAAACTTTGCAAGCATACGCTTTCCCACCTTTACCTCTCCTTCCAAAGGTACTCCTATAACCCAGGCAAGAAGAGCCAAAGATGATCCTGATTGCTCCAGACTGGCCACGCCAGCACTGGTACCCAATCTTAAAGAACTTAGCACAAGAAGCACCCTGGATTTTGCCTCAAGTCCCACATTTGCTGACACAGCATAACAATTAGATACTTCACAGCCAGCTAAAGACCTTAAACCTAGCTGCATGGAAAATTCCTTAGTCAAGCAAGCAATGCCTGTCTCCAAAGCTGTTATGGATGTCATTCTGGAGGCCAGAAGGCCTAGTACCAGGAAAGCCTATTCGGATAAATGGAAGAGATTCTGTGCCTGGAACCAAACGCACAGCCTTGACCCTCTTGTCCCAAACATTCCTCAGATACTTAAATATTTAACTGAGATGCTGGACAAGGGCCTCTCCTTCTCATCCATCAAGATCCACGCCTCTGCCATTTCTGCTCATTACAACACGGATCCACCAATTTTCTCTAATCCTTTGCTCAAACAGTACCTTAGAGGGGCTAAAAACATAAGACCACCCCGTAGAGCACCTACTCTAACTTGGGACCTCAATTTTGTTTTGGAAAAATTAACTTTACCTTCTTTTGAGCCAGCTAACACAGCAGAATTAAAGTATATCTCTTGGAAAACTGCTCTGCTACTGGCAATAACATCAGCACGAAGAGTTTCAGAATTACAGGCACTAATGGTAGTGGAACCTTTCCTCATTTTCCACCAGGACAGGGTGTCTTTAAGAACTAACCCTACGTTTATGCCAAAGGTGGTTTCAAGTGTGGCTCTAAACCAAACTATTTACTTGCCAACTTTTTATCCAAAAACACAGAACAAAGGGGAGAGACTACTACATTCTTTGGACATTCACAGACAGTTACGCTTCTACTTGGACAAGACCAAAGCTTTCAGAAAATCTAAGCAATTATTGGTAGCATATGCTGCAGGAGCACAGGGAAAAGCCATTTCAAAACAGACTATTTCAAAATGGATAGGACATTGCATATGCTTCTGCTATACACACCATGGGAAACCTGTACCTAGCAGCATTAGATCTCACTCCACCAGGGCAACAGCCACTTCAACTGCCTACCTCAGAGGAGTACCTACCAAGGATATTTTGGAAGCAGCAACATGGAGTTCTGTGCATATCTTCACCAAGCATTACCGTTTGCCTTTATACTCCAGATCTAGAGCTGGCTTCGCCACTGCTGTGTTGCAGGGCCTTATAGATACCCCTACTGCCTTATAGAACCAGCCACCCTACCTCAGCTTTGGGATTCCACCCAAGTGTAATGACTGCAGCAGTGTAACACGATGAACATAGTACAGTTTTGTACCTACCATAAATGTAGATGTTCGAGTGTAAAGACTGCTGCAGTCCAGGTTACCCTCCCTCCTTCCCCTCTTACTTGCTGTTACGTACCTAGGTCTTCTACCCTTTACTACCTGTGGGGAGTATTTGTTGGTAACTGAAAATTGCTGTTTGCTTTTCTTTTGTATACTTTACTAGCAATTTGAATTGCCTACCTATTTGGGGGCACCTGACATCTGGGGCAAGAAAAACTGAAGAAAATGGCGTCGGCTGCATCTTGTATACCCCTGTCGCACTGACATCAGGGAGGAGGCGACAGCAACCGACGCCGGACCAAGACTTTGGAACTCAGGCCGACTGGGGGAACCGCCTGACGGCAGGATAACCCAAGTGTAATGACTGCAGCAGTGTTTACACTCGAACATCTGCATTTATGGTAGGTACAAAACTGTACTTTTCTGGTTTCTCTTTTTTATCTCTGAGGATTTCCTTACTCTGGGCTGACAAGTCAGCAGTCAGAATGAAGGTGTGGGGTGGCACCAGTGCTTTGTGAAGCTGCCTGTTTGTTGTATCCTGGGCAGGGTGTAATCCATGTAGGCAAAAGTTACTGCAGCAGTGAGGAATTCAAACATCTGCCATTATACTACGTGCACTTTACACAATTGTACTTTTTCTGTGCAGTAAGCTGATCTATTAACAAAAATGTTATGGCTTGAACACAGTGCAATAATAAGGTGTTATTTCTTCTACGAAGCAATATAATGTGTATATTTTGTGTGTTATAGCTGCAAGTAAGGGAAGCTATTTCTCGTTAACCCACTTGTCAAGTACTCTGTATTATGCTTATATGCATATAATATTATATGGTGGTTCTCACTATTTCCAAGAATTCAGGTGACCCAAAACATATAAAAGTTGTATAAATTATGTCTTTAGCAGTTTTTTACACAGTTCATTGCAAATATAGTACTGTTTATTTAAATAACTAGTGTTTTTAGTAAAAGAAAATTCCAGCCAGATGTCAAGTTTTTCTTTTCAGAAAATGATTTTCCTTCCCTGTAATCTAACACTAAACTTGTCACATACAGAAAAAGCATCCTTGAATAATTATTCCATTTGTTTTGTGCCCGAACTTGTTTGTTTACCTTTCTTGCATTTGTCTGATCAATTATGTCATGAATGCTACTAAGAGTGAAGTGTGTTTAGGTCAATTTTTCCAACTTTAGAGCTATTAAGAGCCAAAGATGGCCTACACCTGTCAGCCCTGGGGTTCCGGATATTGGCCAAAGCTCTTGCCGCCCCCCCATAGTGCCTTTTTTAGGCAAGGCTCAAAAGACAAACCCACCACTGTAAGAATTACAAGTGACAAAAAAACTGAGGGCAGTGCTACTCAGTGCTAGGAGTCTAAACCTCAAAATGCACTCACTCGAGGCACTCCTCAAAATGGAGAACATCGATAACTATGCAATGACTGAGACCTGGTTCAAGGCTCCTGAGAGCACCCCAGCACTACCAGGCTATAAATCATACCACACGTTTCGGCCACAAAACCCAGACCGAAACACTAAGGGCGGAGGTGTGTCCATATTCATCAAGGATATCCACACCTCCAGACTAGTTGCACAACAGAATGCCTCTGAGATCATCCAAGTGCAACTAACCCTGGGCAAAAATGCATTCCAAATTGTAGCTTGTTATAGATCCCCCACCATGACCCAGGACCCGCACTATTCGTTCCTGTATACATTGGAAAAAATGAGCGTCCAACCAAATACCCTAATGGGCGATTTCAGTTACCCTGACATAAACTGGGAAAACTAATCTTGTACTAATCCCCTTGCTCAACGATTCCTGGAATTTATAAACTCTAATGCTCTGGATCAACTTGTCAGCACCCCCAACAGGGGCAACAATATTCTGGACCTGGTTATTACCAACATGGGTGACTGGTGCTCAATGCCCGAGATCAACTCCTCGCTGGTTAGATCAGACCATAAACTAACCACCCTAGATATCCACATCCCGACCCCACCCCCACACAAGGAAACCATCGTAAAAAATTTCTCCAAAGCGAATTTCACGCTACTCAAAACAGAGGTGGCTAACTTTGCGACGCCCCTGCAGATGGATAATACAGTCACGACTGCTGAATCCTACACAAATGCACTCTACAAGCACCTGCATGAGTGCATGGATTGTGCTATCTCTAACAAAACCAAGATGCTATCCTCCAAAAAAAAAAGGAAGCCAATCTGGTGGTCCCCTACCATTAACAAACTCTGCAACAGAAGGAAGAAACTGTTGCAAAAGAGAGGAAAAACCCATGAATGGAGGAACTCCCTGACGAGCCTCAGTAAGAAGCTAAGATCCCTCATGAAATCCTCCAGAGCGAATTTTGAAAGAAAAATTGCCACAAATTCCAAAGACAACTACAAGGCATTCTTTAGCTATGTCAAGAATCTGTATGGCAACACCCAGATCTGCACTGAGCTACAGCAGAATGGCACAAAGTATACAGAGCCAACTGATATTGCCAACGTCTTGGCAGATAGGTTCAGTGCAAACTTTACTCCCCCTTCACCCCCCAAAGGGCCTATAACTACACCAGATGATTGTAGAGCCCCGTTAATCACAAATACGCAGGTAAAAGTGGCACTCTCTAAAGCCAAAAACACAGCGTCCATGGGACCGGACAACATCCCAGGACACGTCTTACACGAACTCCAAAATGAACTAGCCCCACACCTATGCTCCATGTTCAATCACAGCCTCACCACAGGCTATTTGCCCACTGAATGGTGCACAGCAATGGTTATCCCACTCCACAAAGGAGGAGCCACCACAGACCCCGGGAACTATTGACCTATTAGTCTGACGAGCCTGTTCTGCAAGGCCATGGAGCATATCATCATGGAACTCATAAACAAAGACATTGGTCACCTCCAAACTTTGGATGCTACCCAGTTCGGATTTGTAAAGGGTAGATCATGTCTCCTAAACCTGGTAGACTTCTTTGAAACCGTTACCAAGGCCATGGACGAGGGCAAGGTGGTCCACACAGCCTACCTGGAACTCGCTAAAGCCTTCGATACTGTCCACCATTCAGGAATCATAGATAAACTCACCAACCTTAACTTAAACCCTTACATCACGCGATGGGTGACCAACTGGCTCATGGACAGAACCCACACGGTGAGAGTTGCAGACTCCAGATCAGACTCCAAACCAGTGACAAGTGGAGTGCCCCAGGATTCAGTCTTGGGACCTCTTCTGTTCCGTAAATACTTCTCTGAAGTGCAAGCGAATACTGAGGGTCTATGGCTAAGTTCGATTCCCCTGTCAACGTAGACATCCTGCAAAAGGGTTTCACAGAGACAGTTACCTGGTGCCAAAACCATGGCCTCAAGCTAAATGCCAAAAAGTGCATTTCATCCCCCTTGGCAAAAACACGGTACCCATGAATTACCAAATAGGGGGAAGTTCATTTAACACAGAAAGTGTGATGGGACCTTGGGACCCAAGTGGATAGTAACCTCTTTTTTAATCATCACATTGCCACAGTGGTCAGAAAATCTTTCTACGTGGTCCACCTAATCACAAAAGGGTTCGCATCTAGAAAAAAGGAAGTCATTTTCCCCCTTTACTCATTACTTATCAGACTCCTCATTGAGTACAATGCCTGTTTGGGATGTACCTCACAAGACACCTACAACAACTGGAGAGGCCCCAAACGTACCTCACCAAGATGATTGCTGGGCTCAAACAATTACCCTATGCCGACTGGCTCAAGAAACTCCAACTCTACTCGGTCGCATACTGCTTACTCCGAGGAGATCTCTGTCTGACATACAAAGCTATGTCAAACCCAGAATTGATGGACCCGCTCCACTTAAAGAAATCCCAGTCTCCCCGAGCTACACGCTGTAGGTACCTAAACCTCACCACAGCAATAAATAGGACATGCTGGAGGGATAGATTCTTGATCCAGAGACTTCCAATGCTCTGGAACAAAATTCCCATCCACATCAGGCAGAGCTCACAATTAGCACTTTTCAAGAAAAACTTTGAGTGGATGGGTAATAGGAAATTCACCCCTGGGATTACATCTGTGGCTCTGCTCGATAGAGGGGCAGGAATTTGATCTACATGAGTGGTGAAAGCCAAGACACTTTTGTCTAGGCTTACTTATGCCCTCAGGCCGATAGCCTTTTACCTACCTATGAACAGTGGCTCTTAAGGCTTATTTAAATGCTATTTATCAGTCACTAGGTTCATAGGTTGGTACTAGGCTGTCCGGCCCTAGGGCCTATACAAGCCTAGCCATAACAATTCCCTGGATATTTCTTCCCACAATATTTACTTCCCCGGACCCCTGTCTAGCAGGACGACTGACTTGATCCCCGGAGGTGAATTTCCCATCTCCCATCCAATCATCAAGGTTCCTTTTGAAGAGGGCCAAGGAGGCGCTCTGCTTGACGTGTATGGGCAAGTCTATTCGAGTATGGGGAGTCTGTGGATCAGGAACCTATCCCTCCAGCATGTTTTGTTCATTGTGATGACAAGGTTTAGATCCATGGAGCATGTGGCTCTGAGGGATTGGGATTTCTTTAAGTGGAGCATGTCCAACAGCTCAGGGTTTGACATGGCCTTGTATGTTAAGCAGAGATCACCTCTGAGTAGACGATATGTCAGAGTATAGCTGGAGTTTTTTTTTTAGGCTGTCAGCATAGGGCATCTGCTTTAGGACTGTGATTCTCTTAGTGAGGTATTTCTGCGGCCTTTCCAGCTGTTGCAGATGTCTTGTGATGTACATACCAAACTGGGCATTGTACTCTATAATGGGTCTAATGAGAGATGAGTACAGTGAGGCAATGACCTCCTTTTTTTCTGGATGAAAAGCCCTTAGTGATGAGGTGTGCCACATAGAAGGATTTCCTGACTGTTGTGGCGATGTGGTTATCAAAGGTGAGACCACTGTCTACCTGTGTCCCTAAGTTTCTCATCACACTTTTGGTGTTTAGTGTACTGCGACCTATGTGGTAATTCATGGGGACATGGTTTTTCCAAAGGGGATAACTATACATTTCTTGGCATTAAGCTTGAGCCAATGGCTTTGGCACCAAGCATCTGTTTCTGTAAGGCCCTTTTGTAGAATATCCACATAATTTGGGTATTCACTAATGGCTCCCAGTTTGCAGTCATCTACAAACTTTGTTAGCCAGAGTCCCTTAGTGTTGGCCTGTACTTCAGAGAAGTAGATGCCAAACAAGAGCAGTCCCAGGACTGAACCCTGAGGTACTCCACTTGTCACTTGTTTGGAGCTGGATTTGGAGTCTGCTACTTTTACAGTCTGGGTTCCGTCAGTAAGCCAGTTGGCAACCCATCGAGTGACATAGATATTTATCCCCAGCTTAGTAAGTTTATCTATGATTCCAGAGTGGGGGATGGTGTTGAAGGCCTTGGCGAGGTCCAGATAGACTGTGTGGACTGCCTTACCCTCGTCCACAGCTCTGGAGACTGATTCGAAGAAGTCAGTCAGGTTCAGGAGACAAGATCATAGGTTCATAGGTTCATACTAGGCTATCTGCCCTAGGGCATTTATAAGCCTAGCAAGAGTGTGTTTGGCTTTCGCCACCCATTTTAAATGAATTTTGCTATGCCCTTTTTTGAGGTTAGTATACTGTGCCTCTGTCTAACAGTGACACAGAAGTGATACCCGGGGTAAACCTACGATCTCCCATCCACTCATCAAGATTCTTCAATGAGGGACTCTGCCTAACCTGGACTGGGATTTTATTTCAGAGTGAAGGGAGCCTCTGGGTTATGAATCTGTCCCTCCAGCATGTCCTATTTATTTTAGTGCTGAGGTTCAAGTCTCTCAAGCGCGTAGCTCGATGAGATTTGGATTTTCTGAGGTGCAACATGTCCACTAATTCCGGGTTGGACATGGCTTTATACATCAGGCACAGATTGCCTCTGAGCAGGCGGTATGCCACTGAGCAGAGCTGGAGTTTTTTTTAACCGGGCAGCATATGGCATCTGTTTGAGCCCTTTGGTCCTCTTGGTGACGTACTTTTGGGGTCTTTCCAGTTGCTGCAGGTGTCTGGTAAGGTACATCCCAAAAGGGGCATTGTACTCAATTGTGGGCCTGATGAGGGATGAGTAAAGAGGTACTATGACCTCCCCTGATCTAGATGTGAATCCCTTCATGATTAGGTGGGCTATATAAAATGTTTTTCTAACCACTTTGGCCACGTGGTTTTCAAATGAGAGATTGCTATCAACTTGGGTCCCCAGGTCCCTAATTACTTCTTCCGTACTTAATGGATTACCACCTGTGGTAATTTGTGGGCACTTTGTTTTTGCCAAAGGGGATGACTATACACTTTTTGGCATTTAGCTTGAGGCCATGGCTCTGGCACCAGTTGTCTGTTTCTATGAGGCCCTTTTGTAGGATGCGTGTGTCGTCTGGAGAGTCGATTATGGCACCTAGTTTGCAGTCATCTGCGAACTTGGGCAGCCACAGTCCTTCCGTGTTGGCCTGTACCTCCGAGAAATATATACCGAACAAGAGAGGTCCCAGGACTGAGCCTTGTGGGACGCCACTTGTAACTGGTTTGGAGTCTGACATGGCTCCAGCAATTCTAACCATGTGGGTTCTGTCCTTGACCCAGTTTGCAACCCATAGTGACATAGGGGTTTATATTTAAGCTGGTGAGCTTATCTATAATGCCCGAGTGGGGTATTGTATCAAAGGCTTTTGCGAGGTCCAGGTAGGCTGAGTGGACCACCTTCCCCTTGTCAGTGGCCTTGGTGACTGTTTCAAAGAAATCGACCAGATTTAAGAGGCAGGATCTGCCCTTAACAAAGCCGAACTGGGTAGGATCCAGTGTCTGTAGGTCCCCAATATCTTTATTTATGAGGTCCATGATGATCCTTTCCATAGCTTTGCAGACCAAGCTAGTCAGGCTTATGGGGCAATAGTTTCCAGGATCCGTTGAGGCACCACCTTTGTGGAGAGGGACCACTGTTGCTGTACGCCACTCTTTGGGTACATATCCTGTAGTAAGGCTGAAATTGAACAGTAGTTTTATTTTTGGGTTTAGCTCTTCTTGGAGTTCATGTAGGACGCAGCCTGGGACACCGTCTGGTCCCATTGATGCTGTGTTTTTTGCTTTGGAGAGGGCGGCTCTTACTGAGCATCTGAGATGTCAGGGGGGCTGCACTCTGCTGGGATAGATATTTGCCCTTTTGGTGGGGGGGGGGTTTGCACTGAACCTGTCATCTAGGATGTTGGCAATGTCTGTGGGTTCGGTGTATTTTTTGTCATTTTGGACTAATTCTGAGCATATCTGGGAATTCCCACCCAGGTTCCTAACATAACTAAAGAAAGCCTTGTGATTATCCTTAGTGTCCTGTGCAATTTTTCTCTCGAAGCCAGCGTTAGACTATTTTATGAGTGCCCACAGTTTTTTGCTAATACTGATCAGAGATGCCTTCCCTTTTTGGGATTTTGCTCTATCATGTAGTAGCTTCCTCCTTCTATTGTATAGTTTGTTTATGGCTGGGGTCCACCAGACAGGACGCCTGCCTTTGGAGGATTGGGTCTTGATTTTATTTGGGATTGCATGATCCATGCATTCCTGAAGGTGTTCATAGAGTGCGTTTATAAAGGATTCTGCGGTCTGGGCCGTATTTTCCACAGGCCCAGGGGCTTTGAAGGATTCCACCTCTGTGTTGAGGAGTGTGAAATTTGCTTTAGAGAAGTTTTTCACTGTGGATTTCTGGGCAGGGGGTGGGGTCGGGATGTGAATATCCAGTGAGATTAGTTTATGGTCTGATCTTACCAGTGAGGGATACACTTCTGGTCTGGAGCATAGAGCCCCCATGTTGGTGATGATCAGGTCCAGTATGTTTTCCCCTCTTGTGGGAGTGGCAACAAGTTGTTCCATAGCATTTGAGTTTATAAATTCTAGGAACCTTTGGGCTAGGGTGTTGGAGCTAGAGTAATGCTCCCAGTCTATGTTTGGGTAGTTGAAGTCACCCAATATAATGGTGTTTGGAGAGACCTTCATATTTTCCAGTGTTCTCAGGAAGGCAGAGTGGGTTTCCTGGGTTTGGGAGGGTGGTCTGTAGCAGACTATAAACTGGAAGGCAGTTTTACCCACTGTTAGTTGCACATGGATAGTCTCTGATGCTTCATGCTGTGACACCAACCTGGAGGTGTGGGTATCTTTGACGAATATTGATACTCCCCCTCCTTTTGTGGTTCAGTCCAAGTTTTGGGGCCGAAAAGCATGGTATGAGGTATAACCTAGTAGTGCTGGGGTGCTCTCGGGAGCCTTTAACCAGGTTTCTGTTACTGCACAGATATCGATGTTCTCCATGCTAAGGAGAGTTTCGAGTGCGTGCATCTTGAGGTTAGGCTTCTGGCGTTGAGTAGCATTACTCTTAGTTTCTTGTCCCTTGTGATACCTATGGAGGTCTTTTGAGCCTTGCCTAAAAAAGGCGCTATGGGGGTGGCAAGAGCCTTTGCCAATATCCGAAAGTCCAGGGGTAACAGGTGCAAGCCGTTCCTAGCGAAGCATCGTGGCTTGTCGAGCATGTAATCCCAGGCTGACAGGCATTGGATCCCCTTTGAATGACACCAATACTTAAGCCAGTTGTTGAAATTGATCATCTTGTCTTCATATTGTGGCATCATTCTTGGTGAGGGTAAGATGCTACTCAAGGTCAGGGTCATACCGGCCTGGGCTACATGCTCAGAGAGCTCCTCTGTCTCTTTTCATGTAGTCCAGGGAGGTACGTCTCAGGTCATTCACACCAGCATGGACAATGACGGAGTCATATTTGTACTTGCCTTGGAGTGACCTGAGTGCTTGTGTTATATAGCGGATCCTAGCGCCCAACAGGCAGCTCACCGTGACCTTCTCCTTTTTCAGCCTGGTGAGCGGGACGTCTGTGTGCCTGACGATAGAGTCACCTATTACAAGTGTATCAGGTGTGTTGTTTAGCCTTAAGGGCTTTGACTGTTCGGCACACTGGCTTTGTGAGCTATGTGTTGCACGTGTTTTGTTTTGGGGTAGCGGTTGCTTGGGTGTCTGCTTTGGAGGTCTCTGCTGCTTAGGCAGATTTTTATTTAGAGCCTCCGAGTATATTTTTGTGTGTTTGGTTTGCTGTCGTGGTAGGTCTATGTGAGACTGGAATTGTAGTGAGTGTGGATGTTCTTCGTTTTCCATTGCTGCAGTCCTTACTATTGGGTATAGTCCGCATCCAGTCGGCCCGAATACCAGAGTATAAGGCTGACGTCGGTCAGGGCGCATTAGACTGATGTCAGTACGTCAGGGTACTAATGCGCATGACCGGCGTCATATCCTCAGTCTTTTTTGCCGCGTGGTCCGATGCAGAAGCAGTTTTGCGAGTGCAGGTTGGCGTTCTGAAATATTTCCGAAACCGGAGTTTCAGACCGAATCAGAGTTGGCTAAGTACCCCGTTGGGGAACATTTTGGTTTTTTCTTGCCTCAATATTTAACCGGATGTCAGAAAAAGTGAATAACTGTATTTCTTGTGGGAAACAAATACCTCATAGCGATTACCATACATTGCGTATACCTTGTTTAGGGCCTGAGCACGACGTTGTTGGTTGCCGCTCTTGTGCTAGGTTTAACAAACGCACTATTAAGAGGAGGTTAGACTGTGCCAGATTAGTGTTTGGGAAGCGTTGCAATTATAAAATGCCGTCGGATGCTCCGACGCCCGCTTCGTCCAAAAAGCGCAAGGACAAAACAGCGAAGCCTAGGGTTGATGAACCGGCAGTCCCAGACGTCGGTTCTTTAGATGGCTCAGTGGAGCCAGAGGTTTTGCCAGGAGTTTCTATGGAGTCTCAGGCAGAAACTTTACTGTTACAGGATGTACCCTCTCAGGAGGCAGGCCAGGCTGAGGGGGCTTCTCAGGTAACTATTCTTCCCTCTCTTCCCAAAGTAGTTAGAGCCTCTCCTTCTGTTGCCAAAACTTCTTTTAGAGGTAGGCCAACTTCAGCTTCAGTAGGGGCTTCTCCTAGCCTTTCGGGTTCTGTACCTAAGAAACATATGCTTAAAATGGCAGAAGATTTGATTACTATGATTAGAGGTTCTATGGGCCCTCCTGATAAGAGGCCTAGAGTGGAACCAGAGTTTGACAGTTTTGAACAGGGTTCAGGGGCTTCTGAGTCTTCTGCGGAAGATTTGCAGGAGTATCCTCATTATTCTGATTCTGATGTGGATGATGCCACTCCTTGACTTCTCCTCCTGAGGATTTTTCATTTTCAGAGACTCTGCATTCCATGAGGGAGCACTTTAAATGGGAAGGCCAGGATTACTCTGATTCCAGGAAGAGGCTTAGGGAATTCTTGTTTTACCCCAGCATAGGCCCTTAGCTATACCTCCTGTGTTGAATGTGGTGGAAGATGTTTTTGCAGAGGCTTCCCTGAACCCTGATTCTTTGCCTCCTGCTCCTGTTAAACCTGATAGGTACTATAGGGTGCCCGAAGCTCATAAGTATTTGTTTAAGAGTCCTAGGGCGGACCCAGAAACTGTTTCTCAGGGGCCTAAAGGTGTTAAGGCCGCTGTGGTTAAAAATCCTGTTCCCACTGACAAAGAGGCAAGGGCGTTAGATAGGTGGGGTAAGAAAGTGTATACTTCTTCCACTCTAGCCATGAGAGCATTGAATTGTCAGTTTCATATGCTGAAATATCAAAATTATCTCCTTTCACAATTGAAATCTAAGGTGGATGCTTTGGCGGAAGGTATTGATTGTAAAGACTTGCTGGATTTAGTTTATGTGTCTGAACAAGTGGGCAAGCATTCTTTGCAATGTGGTTTTGATGCTGTGCAGGCCTCCTCGAGGGTGGCTGCCACTAGTTCTGTTCTTCGCAGGCATGCCTGGTTGAGGGATCAAAATTTGGCTGAGCATGTTAAGACGAGGATTTTGGATGCTCCTTTACAGTCTGATGTGTTGTTTGGTTCACCTGTGGAAGCAGTTTTAAAGAAAATGGAGGACAAAGCTAAGTCTATGCAAACTGTTAAAGATTTTTGCAGGTACAGCCCAAGTTTAGTAGAAATTGGCCTGCTAAGGGGTGGACATATCCTGCTTATGATTCCCAGTCTAGGGGTAGGTCTAGACGTGGTAGGGGCAGGGCTCAAGGTTCTTTTAGGCCTAGAACAGGGAGTTCACCTGCTCAGACTTCTGGTGAGGGCAGGGGTCAGTCCTTTCGTAAACAGACCCAATGACCTGCCTTTTCAGCTGCCAGTAGATTCTCGTCTGGCAGCTCCTTTGGAAGGACGACTGTCTCTTTTCAAAGACAATTGGGATTTAATTACTCAAGACAGATGGGTGTTGGACATCATTCAGCCAGTCCCTGTATCAGAAAGGGGCCTAGGATTTTATTCTCGCATGTTCCTAGTACCAAAGAAGGGGAACACGTGGAGACTGCTTTTGGATTTATCTCTCCTCAACACTTATCTGGACATTCCCAAGTTCAAGATGTTGACGTTACAACAGCTTTTACCCCTGCTGGGCAAAAATCACTGGATGGTAACTTTAGATCTGAAGGAAGCTTACCTTCATGTGCCTATCAGGCTAAGTTACAGGAAGTATCTGCGGTTTCGAGCTGGAGATTCTCATTATCAGTTCTCTGCATTGCCCTTTGGCTTATCTACTCCGCCCAGAGTATTCACAAAGGTTCTGGCTCCAGTGATAGCTTACTTCAGGCTACAAGGACTTCAAATCTATCCTTATTTAGACGACTGCCTGATTCTGGCTCAAGAAAAGGAAGACCTTCTACAGCATCTGGAATATCTTATAGCAGTGCTAAGATGCCTAGGGTATTCTGTGAACGAAATAAAGTCCAGTCTAGTACCCTCTCAAGACATGTGCTTTCTGGGTGTGAGACTGAATACAGCAGCCCAGATGGCCTTTTTAACCCCGGACAAACAAAAGAGTCTATCACTTTACTTCCATCAACTATCTCATCAGTCCGTGCTGACTGCAGAGACAGTCCTTCAAGCATTAGGGTTCATGGCATCTTGTATTCTGGTGCTTCCCAATGCCAAACTGCATATGAGGAAGTTACAATGGTATCTCAAAAATGTATGGACACAGCACTGCCAGGATTTCGACACTGTCATTCAAATAATACCTTGCCTTCAAAGAGTATTTTTGTGGTGGGCTCAGGAATGTCACCTAAACAAGGGACTCTCTGTGACCCGGCCAGAGGCGAGTCAGATTTTACCGACAGATGCCTCAGACATTGCTTGGGGAGCTCATCTAAATGGAAAGTGGATACAAGACAAGTGGCCTGCCAGACTACAGCATCTACATATCAAGATGAAGGAGATGTTAGCAGTCCAATTCGCATTGCTGGCTTTCAAGGAGTTACTTCTTCCAGGGCAGGTGTTGATTCTAACAGACAACACAACTGTCATGTGGTACTTCAACAAACAAGGGGGAACACATTTTTATCCTCTATGCAGGCATGCAATGATTTTATGGGAGACTGCGCTACGCTTGCACCTAACTCTTCAGGCAAGGTTTCTGCCAGGAGCACAGAACTCCTTAGCAGATGTGTTAAGCAGACAAATCATGGATCCCCACAAGTGGAAACTGGATCTTCATGTATTTCGGAAATTGACAGTGTCATGGGGAACTCCAGACATAGATCTGTTCGCTTCTCCACTAAACCACCAGCTGCCACAGTTTTGCACAAAGGGGTTTCATCACACAGCTTGGAAAGTGGATGCTCTGTCTTTCAGTTGGACAAACCTTCATGTGTATGCCTTTCCACCTCTGCCTCTTCTTCCAAAGGTACTGTTAAAGGTCAGACAGGACAGGCCAAGGATGATTTTGATAGCTCCAGATTGGCCTCGGCAACACTGGTACCCTCTACTACGGAGTCTGGTAAAGAAGCCTCCATGGCCTTAACCTTTGATTCCACATCTGTTATCCCAGCAGGACGGTCATCTGCTCAATGTCAAGCTTCACTCTCTTCATCTGACAGCCTGGCATATTCTGTGTTGAAACACAGCAGGTCTCAACTTCCTCAAAAAGTTTTAAATGTGATTATGGAAGCTAGAAGACCTAGTACAAGGAAAGTGTACGCAGCAAAATGGCAGAGATTTTTCTTTTGGTGTAAAGCAAAGAATTTGGAGATTTCTGTGCCTGATTTGGGTATGGCTCTTCAATATCTTACTGAGTTACTGGACAAGGGTCTGTCCTTCTCTTCCATTAAGATTCATGCTGCAGCAATCTCAGCTCACTATGATTGTGACCCACCATTGTTTTCGCATCCTTTGTTCAAGCAGTTTCTTAGAGGGGCAAGAAATATAAGACCCCCACGTAGAGCTCCTACTCCTGCTTGGGATCTCAATTTTGTGTTGGAAAAACTTACTCTACAACCTTTTGAGCCTGCGGCTACTGCTGAATTGAAATATTTGTCATGGAAGACTGCTTTTTTGTTGGCTATTACTTCTGCAAGAAGGGTGTCTGAGTTGCAGGCCCTTATGGCAGTCGAGCCCTTTTGATTTTCCATAAGGATAGGGTATCATTACGTACTAATCCTTCCTTTATGCCTAAGGTGGTTTCTAGTGTGGCTTTAAACCAAACTATTCATTTGCCTACTTTTTATGCAGACCCCCAAAATAAAGGGGAAAAGATTTTGCATACTTTAGATGTACACAGGCAATTGCGTTATTACTTAAGCAGGACTAAGGATTTTAGGCAGTCTCAGCGGTTGTTTGTTTCTTTTGCTTTGAGTTCACAGGGCAAGCCTGTGTCAAAACAAACTATTTCTAGGTGGATTGGCTTTTGCATTGCATTTTGTTATTCCCATCATGGCAAGGAGGTTCCAGCTGGGTTTAGGCCTCATTCCACTAGGGCTACTGCCACTTCAACAGCGTTTCTACGGGGGGTGGCAACTAAGGATATTTTGGAAGCAGCTACTTGGAGTTCAGTGCATACTTTCTCTAAGCATTATCACCTTCCTATCTACTCTAAGTCTAGGGCTGGTTTTGCCACAGCTGTTTTACAAGGCATGTTGTCAGCTCCTGCTTCTTTATGATTTGCCAGCCTCCCTTACCTCTGCTTTGGGATTCTACCCAATAGTAAGGACTGCAGCAATGGAAAACGAAGAACATAGTACAGTTTTGTACCTACCATAAATGTAGATGTTCGAGGATTCCATTGCTGCAGTCCAATTTACCCTCCCTCCTTCCCCTCTGTGTTTAGGGGTGGTTGTGTAGGTGAGTTTACCTGCTTATATTTTTGTATATATTGTTCATGTTTTGGTGCAGGTATTTTGGGCCTTGTCTTTTTAGGGTCTTCTGACATCTGGGGCAAGAAAAGACTGAGGATATGACGCCGGTCATGCGCATTAGTACCCTGACGTACTGACGTCAGTCTAATGCGCCCTGACCGACGTCAGCCTTATACTCTGGTATTCGGGCCGACTGGATGCGGACTATACCCAATAGTAAGGACTGCAGCAATGGAATCCTCGAACATCTACATTTATGGTAGGTACAAAACTGTACTTTTCCTTCTCCTCCTGACTGGTTACGCCAGTACTGAGTTGGGAGAGCTTAGCCTCCAGTTTGGCTATATGGTTGCATCTCTCACATGTGTTGGAATTTATTGGGAGGAGGAGAGGGTTGTCTATGTACATGAGGCAGTTGTAACATTGCCTCAAGATTCCCGGATTCACCAGCTGGACCGGAGAGGAGATTGACAACTGACCTTTGGACATGCTAGAATAGTATTGGGAATTCCTTTATAATTGAAAAAGGGGACAATGGGGAACAAGGTACTCAAGGGGAGTTTGTGAGGGTGTAGTGTTTTTAATTTTTTAGTGCTGACTTATATAATTGCTTTAGTGAGCAAGTACCAGGCTTTAGAGTAGGAATAGGGTGTTTATTATGAGAACTAGATCAGTTCTAAGGGAAAAAGTGAAGAGCAGACTTTGTGGAGCCGAGAATGGTTTAAACCCAATTAAGCGGAGCTGCTCGATGCTGCGCTATGCGCAAAATCGCGTAAAGCCGCCAAACCGGGTTTTATACAGGGGGACTTGAAAGAGCTAGAAATTGGCCCAAAACGGCCAATAGACTACCAGATTCTTGTGCTGGGAACACTCCTCCAGGGATAGATAGGCTGCTCTAAGCTCCCCACTGCCACTGGTGAACAAAGAAGCCTCCCTTTATCCAAGAAAGGAAATGGGCAACACAGGAACTTTCCAAAAGTCCAGAATACAGTAAAGCCTGTATTTGGACTACTCTAGGTCGGGAAAGATGGGAAACGAGGATAATTTTTTTGTTTTTTTTTTCTTTTTTGCAACAAACAGCAGGAAAATACAATAAATATGTATCACAGGCTAGCGCACTTGAGTGTGTAGCCTCAACAGGTAAATACAGCAAACAGGACAAACTTTAAATTACAAGTGCTAAAGCTGGCTTTAAAGCAGGGGGTTAGAAAGAGATAGGAAATGGCCCAAAACGGCCAATAAGCTACAAGTCACTGGGCTGGAACCACTCCTCAAGAGACCGATAGGCTGCTCAGAGCTCCCCACTCTCACTGCTCAGAGCTCCCTTCACGAACCCAAACTGGGTGGGGTCCAGTGTTTGAAG
Source organism: Protopterus annectens (assembly GCF_019279795.1). NCBI lineage: Eukaryota > Metazoa > Chordata > Ceratodontiformes > Protopteridae > Protopterus > Protopterus annectens. Next base: position 1,691,947,773 of record NC_056731.1, read on the forward strand.
GTTGCCAATGTCCTTGTTTATAAGTTCCATGATAATGCGTTCCATGCCCTTGCAGATCAGGCTCGTCAGACTGATGGGACGGTAGTTCCCAGGATCCAAGGTGGATCCCCCCTTGTGGAGTGGGATAACTGTAGCTGTGTGCCACTCAGTGGGCACGTAGCCTGAGGGTGAGGCTATGATTAAACATGACACTTAGGTGAGGTGCAGTTAATTTTGTAGTTCATGTAGTACAGAGCCCAGGATGTCATCTGGTCCCATGGATGCTGTATTCTTAGCTTTGGAGTGTGGTTTCTAACTGTGTGGCCATGATTACCGGAATTTGGCAATCTTTTGGTATTGAGATGGACTCTTTAGGGGGTGAGAAAGGGGTGAAGTTGGCACTAAATCGATCTGTCAGGATATTGGTAATATCCTTGGAATCGGTATATTTCATGCCATTCTGTTGTAGCTCAGAGCAGATGTTCTTCGTGTTTCACTGTTGCAGTCATTACATTTGGGTAATCTGCTGGCAGGTTGCCCTCAGTCGGCCTGAATAACAAAGTCTTCGGTCCTGCGTCGGTTGCTGTCTCCTCTTCCATGACGTCAGGACTATAAAACATGCAGCTGACGCCATTTTATTCAGTCTTTCTTACCGCGCGGTGCCCGAAGCAGAAGCAGTTCGCAAGTGCCGGTCAGCCGACTCCTGACATTTTCGCATTAGAGTTTCAGAACCGAAGTGTTCAAAATAAAGCTAAGTACCCTGTTGGGGAAACTTTTTCTTGCTCCTTACCGATGTCAGTAAAAGTTAATAATTGCATTACTTGTGGGAAGCAAATACCTCATAAGGATTTTCATTTGTACTGTATTCCTTGCCTAGGCCCAGATCATAATGTGCCTTGCTGTCGGTTTTGTGCTAGATTTAACCAACGCACTATTAAGCGTCTGTATAGTTTTGCTTCTAAATATTTTGGATCAAGATTTAATTATCCTGAAATGTCGTCGGTTAGCAATCCGACTACCGGAGTTCACAAAAAACTCAACCGTCGACGTCCAAAACCGATGATTAAGCTTATCCTAAGCCAGTTGTCGGTTTGCCAGTATTCAATGAAGCGCTTTTGCAGCCCCTGATACCCGCTACTTTTGAGTCGCAGGCCTCTACCGAGACCCATTCGGAGTGTGGTATTGCCGCAAGATTCTCAAGAGTACTGAACCCGCGGATGTCTCTCCCTTGGATGGGTCCGGAGCCGCTGAGCAGGCACTGGCTTCTGAGGACATTTTCAGGCCTCAACATTTTTATATTAAACCGACGCCAGCCGCAAAAACAAGGTCAAAAACTTCTATGTCTAAAAAACCGACACATGAACCACGTGCTCAGGCCCCTATGCCTAAAAAACAGATGATCAAAATGGCTGAGGACTTAATTATCTTGATCAGGGGTTCCCAACCCCCCCTGCTAAGAGGCCTAGGCCAAGGCACTGATTATGAATCTTCAGATCAGGTTTCCATTTTTTCTGATTCCTCTTCTGATCAGGAATTTTCTATTCCACCCTATGAGGATTCTGATACAGAGGAATCCATCCCATCTGCATCTCCTCCTGAGGATTACTCTTTTGGAGAGACTTTGCATACTTTATGGGAACATTTTCACTGGGAGAGTCAGGACTTCACTGAATCAAAAAAGAGGCGTAGGGATTTCCTTCTTCCTCAGCATTGGCCTTTGGCTATACCTCCTGTATTAGACATTGTTGATGATGTCTTTTCGGAATCAAGCATGGCTCCTAATTCCCTACCCTCCGGCTCCTAGTAAGCCAGACAGATATTACAGGGTTCCTGACTCCCACAAATTTCTATTCAAAAATCCTGCTGCTGATCCAGAGACTATTTCTCAGGGTCCCAAGGGTGTAAAGGCCTCTACAGCCAAAAATCCTACCCCCTCTGATAGAGATTCCAGGGAGCTGGATAGATAGGGAAAGAAGGTTTATACCTCTGCTACCTTGGCAATCAGAGCTTTAAACTGCCAGTTTCATATGCTTAAATATCAACAGCATGTTATGGGTTTAATGAAACAGAAAATTATGTTGATTTCTGATTGTGTGGAAAATAGAGTTACAGGAATTATTGCATTCAGCAGAACAGGTTGGAAAGCATACTTTGCAATTTGGTTTTGATTCCTTGGAGGACTCTTGCAGAGCCTCAGTGACTGGATCTGTGATTAGAAGGCATGCCTGGCTCAAGGAGCAAAATCTGCCTGATCATGTTAAAGATAAATTGTTGGATGCCCCCTTGCAGCATGATACTCTGTTTGGTAATAAGGCAGAAGAGGTTTTAAAGAAAATGGAAGACAAAGCTAAATCTATGCAAACTGTAAAAGGTTTCATGCAAGTGCAGCCACCCAGGTTTAGTAGGCACTGGCCTACTAAAAATTGGTCCTTTCCTGTGTCCAACAGAGCCACTCAAGGCAAATCCAGGTGTTCAAAAGGCTCCAGATAACAATCTCAGGGTTCTTGCAGGTCAAAGCAGTGGCGTGCCTCCACCTCCAAATCTGGAGGAAACAAAGCACAACCCTACAGTAAGCAGTCTCAGTGACTTTCCTCTACCATCACCAAGCAGTTATCTTTTGGCAGCCCCCTTGGGTAGAAAACTAGTACTTCACGCTCAAAATTGGCAGTTAATTACCCAGGACAAGTGGGTATTGAACATAGTATCCCAGGGGTACAGATTTCATTTCCATACTTTGCCAATTCCAAGATGGCCAGATCTGCCACAGAATCAGTGGGCAGAGGCTCAGAAACAAGTTATGTCCCTCATGGATATGGGGGCTATTCAACCAGTACCAGAAAAGGAAAAAGGACAAGGTTTTTATTCAAGACTTTTCCTGGTACCCAGAAAAGACAATTCTTGGCGTCCAATACTGGACTTATCGATTTTGAACACGTTCCTAGACATTCAAAATGCTGACTTTACAACAGCTACTGCCTATGCTGGGCAGGAACGCTTGGTTAGTGACTCTAGACTTAAAAGAGGCATACCTGCATATCTCAATAAGGAAATAATGCCGAAGATACCACCGCTTCAAGGCAGGTTTTTTGCATTACCAATTCTTTTTACTGCCCTTTGGCTTATCTACTGTGCCCAGGGTCTTTACAAAGTGCCTGGCACCAGTAATTGCATTTTGTAGACAAAGAAGCATACAAATTTATCCTTATCTGGACGACTGTTTCATTCAAGCAGAGGAGAAGGACACTCTTCTTCAACATATGGCATTTGTAAAAAGGCTTCTGACATGCGTAGGGTACACAATAAACAAAAAGAAATCCCAACTGGTACCCTCTCAAATAATTACATTCCTGGGTGCAAGCTTGAATACAACTGCCCAGATGGCTTACCTTACGCCAGACAAACAAAGGCAACTGACAATATATTTCGAACAAATGGAAACAAAAACCCAGTTATCTGCAAGACAAATTCTGCAGGTATTGAGGTTCATGGCATCCTGCATTCTACTAATTCCATATGCGAGACTGCATATGAGGAAACTTCAATGGTACCTAAAAAGTTTATGGAGCCAACATTGTCACAGTCTGGAAACAATGATTCCTCTCATTCCCTGCCTACAACAGGAATTTCTTTGGTGGGCAGAGACATGTCACCAAAACAAGAGATGGGCATTCACTCTACCCCCTGCCACCCAAACCCTAATTACAGATGCATCAGACTATGCTTGGGGGGCCCACCTGGCGGGGAGATGCATTCAGGGCAAATGGAGCCCAAAACAGGTGCATCTGCATATCAACCAGAAAGAGATGCTAGCTGTTCAGAATGCTCTGACAGCCTTCAAGGACTTGCTTCATCCAGGACAACTACTGATAAAGGCAGACAACACCACGGTTATGTGGTACATAAGCAGGGGGGTACACATTCCTACCCCCTTTGCAGACTAGCCATGGCATTGTGGAACACAGCTTTGACTTACCAAATACATCTTCAAGCTCAATTCCTGCCAGGAAAACAAAATACTCTGGCAGACGACTTAAGCAGAAATCTTATGGACCTGCACGAATGGAAACTGGATCCACAAATCTTCAGCATGTTAACACAGACGTGGTGGAGCCCAGACATAGATCTATTTGCCTCTCCCCAAAATTATCATTTGGGCAAATTCTGCACAAGAACTCATCACAAAAAAAGCATGGAAAGTGGATGCCCTATCCTTCAGTTGGAAAAACCTATCAGTCTATGCCTTTCCCCTTTATTCAAATAACACCTCTCAGTAAATCTGTAATGGATGTCATTTTGGAAGCCAGAAGGCCTAGTACTAGAAAATCTTATGCTGATAAATGGAAGAGATTCTGTGCTTGGAACCAAGCACAAGGAACAGACAGAACAAAGCCCAATATTCCTCAGATTTTACAATATTTGACTGAGATGCTTGACAAGGGCCTGTCTTTTTCTTCAGTAAAAATCCATGCCTCTGCCATCTCGGCTCATTACAGCACAGAGCCTCCCCTCTTTTCTCAACCTCTGCTTAAACAGTATCTTAGAGGAGCCAAAAATTTAAGGCCTCCCAGAAGATCACCAACTCCTGCATGGGACCTCAATTTTGTGCTGGAAAAACTCGCCCTGCCTCCTTTTGAACCAGCCGCTACTGCGGATATAAAATTTCTATCTTGGAAAACAGCTTTTCTCTTGGCAGTCACTTCAGCAAGAATGGTTTCAGAACTACAGGCTCTCATGACTGTGGAGCCTTTTATTACATTTTACCCGGACAGGGTGTCCCTCAGGACCAATCCTTCTTTTATGCCTAAGGTGGTATCCAGTGTGGCTCTTAACCAGACAATTCACCTGCCAACATTTTACCCAAATCCGCAGAACAAGGGGGAGCGGATTCTGCATCCATTGGATGTACACAGACAACTAAGATTCTACTTAAACAGGACCAAATCTCTAAGAATGTCTGAGCAACTACTGGAGCATTTGCTGCAGGATCAGAGGGGAAGGCTATATCAAAGAAGACTATTTCTAAGTGGATAAGCCACTGCATTCATTTCTGCTACTTGCACCATGGTAAACCTGTGCCCAAGGGGATCAGGTCTCATTCCACCAGGGTTGCCTTTACCTCAGCAGCTTTTCTCAGAGGGGTTCCAACCAAAGACATTCTAAAGGCTGCTACTTGGAGCTCAGTTCATACCTTCACAAAGCATTATCATTTGCCTCTCTTCTCCAAATCCAGGGCAGGCTTTGCCACTGCAGTTCTGCAGGGCCTTACAGCCGCTCCTAATGCTGTTTAGTTCCATCCTCCCATACATAGCTTTGTGATTCTACCCAAATGTAATGACTGCAATAGTGAAACACGAAGAACATAGTACAGTTGTGTACACTTACCATAAATGTAGATGTTCGAATGTATTTACTGTTGCAGTCCGGGTTACCCACCCGCCATCCCCCTTTTCCTATACCTTTTCTTTCCTTCACTATATACTAAAGCCTTTGTGGTGTATTTGCTGTTAGATGAAGGTAAAGGTTACATTGCTAAAAGTGCATTTACATATATTTTTGTCCATTTATAGATATATATATATATATATATATATATATATATATATATATATATATATATATATATATATATATATATATATATATATATATATATATATATATATATATATATATATATATGTATATATATATATATATATATATTTTTTTTTTTTTTTTTTTGCTCCCATCTGGGGCAAGAAAAACTGAATAAAATGGTGTCGGCTGCATGTTTTTATACCCCTGACGACCTGATGTCATGGAAGAGGAGACAGCAACCGACACAGAACCCAAGACTTTGTTATTCAGGCCGATTGAGGGCAACCTGCTAGCAGATTACCCAAATGTAATGACTGCAACAGTGAATACACTCGAACATCTATATTTATGGTAAGTGTACATAACTGTACTTTCTGAGCATTGCCATTTAGATTCTTGACATAACTATAGAATGCGTTGTGGTTGACTGGAATCTTTGGCAATTTTATTTTCGTAACTAGCTTTGGAGGATTTTATGAGGTTCTCACTGAGGCTGGTAAGGGAGTTTTTTGCATCCTGGGATTTTCCTCTTTTCTGCAACAGTTTCTTCCTAATTCTGTATAGTTTGCTTATGGTAGGGGACCACCAGATTGGCTTCCTTTTTTTGGAGGAGAGCGTCTTGGTTCTATTTGGGATGGCACGATTCATGCACGAGTGGATGTGCTCATACAGTGCCTTAGGGAAGGATTCAGCAGTCAAACTTTCAGATCCCGTCTGCATGGGTATCATAAAGTTTGTCACTTCTGCCTTGAGTAGCATGAAATTGGCTTTGGAGAAGTTTTTACGTAGGTTTCCTTACTGGGGGGGTGTGGGTGGGATGTGGATGTCAAGGATGATTTGCTTATGGTCAGACCTGACCAATGAGGGGGTGACCACAGGTGTGGAGCATCTATCTCCCATGTTGGTAATGACCAAGTCTAGGATATTTAAGCCCCTGGTGGGACAGTGAATTAGTTGATCCAAGGCGTTGGAATTTATGAATTCCAAGAACCGTTGGGAAAAGGTGTTGGTACCTGAGTAGTTTTCTCAATTAATGGGAGGGTAGTTGAAATCACCCAGTATTAGGGTGTTTGGTTTTATCTTAATATTTTCCAGTATGTTTAGAAAGGTGTAGTTAGAATCTTGGGGCATGGTGGGGGATCTATAGCAAGCTGCAATTTGGATTGCAGTCTTACCTAGTGTTGGCTGCACCTGGAGAATTTCAGATGCATTGTGTTGGGCAACTAGCCTGGAGGTTATATACTTGTTTTCCGCCTTTCTAAGCTAGTATAGTGCAGTTTTCAGGTTAGCGCTGAATTCAGGGCTGTTACAAGTTTCTGTGTTTGCCCATACCTTACTTGGATAGAAGGAAGTTTCTCTGTTCACTGTGAGAGAAGGAGCTTCGTGCAGCCTATCTGTCCCTGGAGGAGTGGTTTCAGCCCAGAAATTAGTAGTTTATTGGCCATTTTGGGCTAATTTCTATCTCTTTCATTTCACTGCTGTAAAACCCACATTTGCAAGGTTTTTGTGCTAGTATACAGCTCAGCAAGCTCCTGCCTGGTGCCCCGCAGAGTTCTACAGCAGCAGAGAGACAAAAGAGAGACTTTGGAGTGATTAAGTATCATTTGTCTGCATTTTCTTGCTGCCTTTAGCTAATTCTCCCTAAAACACTGATTTTCTAGAGTTTCTGTGCTTTAAAAAGCTTGTTTCAGCTACATATTGTACTGCCTGCACTTTAACAAAGTCATTTTTGTGTTTAAATTACCTGTTTAACTGTTATAGGCTACACACTGAAGTGTGATAGCCATTTCTGTGCATTTAAAGTGTTTGATTGTATCTGCTTTATTTTCTGGGGGAAAAAAACAAAAAAATATACTTGTTTTCCCGCCTTTCTAAGCTAGTATAGTCCAGTTTTCAGGTTAGTGCTGAATTCAGGGCTGTGTTACAAGTTTCTGTGTTTGCCCATACCTTACTTGGATAAAAGAAAGTTTCTCTGTTCACTGTGAGAGAGGGAGCTTTGAGCAGCCTATCTGTCCCTGGAGGAGTGGTTTCAGCCCAGAAATAATTAGTTTAATTTCCCTGCTATAAAACCCGCATTTGCAAGGTTTTGCGTGCCGGCCAGCGCCAGTTAGCTAAGTTATAACTATTCCCGGCTTCACAAAGTCTACTCCTCAATTTTTCCCTTGGAACTAGACAAACTTTCAACTTCAGCACTCAATCATTCACTTTTCATACCGACACTTGCTCAAAACTCATAGCAAGCACTAATAAACCTTAGTACTAGACCCCCCCCCCTATACTGTAGAGAAGGACAAGGCTCTCTATTCGACCTTACCAGTCAATCAGTAAAACAGTTCACTGTACCTATCCAGGCATGTCCAAAGGGCAGTTTCAGGTGTACTCTCCGATCCAACTGGTGAATCTGGGCATTTTGAGGCAATGTTTCAATTGCCTCATGTACACAGACAACCCTCTCTTCTCCTTCCACCGAACACTAATACATGCGAGAGATGCAATTATACAGCCAAACTGGAGGCTAAGCTCTCTCGACCCAAGACTGTACCAAGCAGTCAAGAGGAGAAGGGAATTACTTGCATCACACCATCAGTCTCATATAGACCTATGAAACACACACAAATACACGAAAACATATTCGGAGGCTCTAAATAAAAATCTGCAGAAGCAACAGAGACCTCCAAAGCAGACATCCAAGCAACCTCCACCCCCCAACACAAACCATGAAACACATACTTCACAAAACCAGTGTGCCACACAATCACAACCTTAAGGCAAAATAACATATCCAACACACTAGTAATAGGTGACTCAGTAGTCAGGCACACTGACGTCCCACTCACTAGGCTGAACAAGGAGAAAGTTACTGTTAGCTGCCTGTTGGGTGCCAGGATCCGCCACATAAGACAAGCACACAGGTCACTCCAGAACAAGTACAAATATGACTCTTTGTCATTGTCCATGTTGGTGTGACCTGAGCCATACCCCCCTGGACTACATGAAGAGAGATATGGAGGAGCTCTCTGATCACGTAGCCCAGGCCGGTATGACCCTAACCCTAAGTAGCATCCTGCCCTCACCAAGAATGATACCACAGTATAGAGAAAAAACTATCAATTTCAACAATTGGCTAAGCTTTTGGTGTCATTCAAAGGGGATCCAGTGTCTGTCAGCCTGGGATGACATGCTTGACAAGCCACGCTGCTTTGCTAGAGACGGCTTGCACCTGTCACCCTTAGGCTTTCGAATACTGGCCAAGGCTCTTGTCATCCCCATAGTGCCTTTTTTAGGCAAGGCTAAAAAGACAAACCCACCACCATAACTAGCACAGGTAACAAAAAACTGAGGGCAGTACTACTCAGTGCCAGAAGTCTAAACCTCAGAATGCACGCACTCGAGGCACTCCTTAGTATGGAGAAAAACTATATATGTGCAGTAACAGAAACCTGGTTTAAGGCTCCAGAGAGCACCCCAGCACTACCAGACTACAACTCGTACCATACATTTTGGCCACAAAACCCAGACCGAAATATAAAAGGGGGGGGGTATCCATATTCGTCAAGGATACCCACACCTCCAGGTCAGTGGCACAGCACGATGCTTCAGAGATCATCCATGTGCAACTAACAATGGGCAAAACTGCTATTCAAGTTATAGCTTGCTACAGATCACCCACCATGTCCCAGGACCCCCACTCCGCATTCCTGGAAACACTGAGAAACATAAAGGTCCTACCAAACACCCTGATATTGGGTGATTTTAATTACCCAAACATTAACTGGGAGAACTACTCAAGTACAAACTCCCTTGCCCAACATTTCTTAGAATTTATAAACTCAAACGCCCTGGATCAGCTGGTTAACACCCCCACCAGAGGTGACAACATATTGGACCTGGTCATCACCAACATAGGCAACCGATGATCTGAAGTAGGACTTCATTTGTCAGCAACCTTTGGGATACAGATCCGATCTCGGATCCGAGCCGGCAACTTCTATCACAGCATAGATCCGAGCTCCTAGCTCCTCCCTTTACCCATAATCCCCTGCCAACCCTGACTGACCTCAGATCTAGTTTGCCGCTCTTCAAGCAACAGCTAGATTCCAGAGCTCTTGGTGTATTCTTGTGAGAAAAGAAAAATTTAATTTCTTTCTTGTACTCTTTTTGAGCAAGTGTTTGTGTGTGTGTTTAGGTGTACCCTGGCCCTATTTTAACTTCTTTAGCTTAAATTAGCTTAAAAATTTTACCTTTATTTCTCCTCCCTGCCCTCGCTGGTCGCTGTGTGTGTAGTGTGTAGGGGCCTAACGTGTGCGTTTTCCTTTAGTGATGTCGGAGGCCCCTAAAGCTATTTTTTCGAAATGCACCAAGTGTGGTCACAAGCTTTCACCGGCTGATGGCCACACTCGGTGCGTTAGGTGCCTTGGGGTTGAACACCTCTCCTCGGGTTGCGCGATTTGCACTGCGTTCAACCCCAGGGCACTTAAGAATCGGAGGTCGAAGCTGGTTCTGGCGGGCCTTTTGCCCGCAGCCCCGGCTCCGGCCTCCGGTACTTCTGTGACCGCTACCCAGTCTTCGGTAGCGGCCACTCCTGCCCCCCTCCCTCCGACCGGGACTCAACCTCCCACTGTGGCTTCAGAGGTGAGGGAGGCCAGGAAAGAGAAGCGGAGGGAGAAGCACCTTAAGCGGCGGGCCGAAGACTCCTCCTCAGCCCCGCCTGCCAAACGGGCTTCTCCCTCCAGGGTTTCTGGTTCGCCTCCTCCTCGGATCCGATCCCCTTGCTTCTCACCGAGACCCGAGGAGGTGACCCGGTCCCCGTCGAGGTCATTGAGGCGGCACTCCAGGACTGCCTCGGTGGCCTCCTCGAGGTCCACCTTCAGTATGTCAGATGCAGACATGGACCAGATGATGAGGTTCATCCAGGCCCAGATGCAGATGGGAGTGCTCTTGCCTCCCCCCCCCTCTGGGGGGGGGGCTCGATCTTTTTTGCTCCTGTCGTTCCTTCTCCAACCCGCCTCCCTGGTTCGGAGCTGTCGGAGCCGAGCCGCGTTGGATCCGGGGGTGGGTCGGAGCCGACAGTGCTAGGCACTTCGGCTCCGACTATTCCCTCGAGTTTGTCGGATCCGACCTCTCGGAGCCGTGGGCCAAGCTTTGGATCCGAGGGACTCGGTGTGCTTTCGGCCCCGTCCCGGTTGGAGCACGCGGGTCCTTCGGATCCGACAGTCTCTGCCTCGGATCCGAGTGGGAGTCTGATCTCGGATCCGTCAGAGAGCGGCTCCCCCTCGGCTTTCGCGGTGGTGGAGAGGGTACTGTTGAGTACATCCAGGCCTCCGGTCCTGGCTTCGGCTCCCCCCTGCACTCCCTCTCAGCTGGTACTGGCTCCCCTCACCCGGTCTTCGGGGCAGCCTGCTTCAGCGCCTCTAGGTGTTCCATTGGAACAAGATATTGCTGGTGAGGACTCCTCGGACAGCCCCACCGAGGAAGTTCCTCGCAAGTCGAAGTGCAAGAGGAGGCACGTGGACTCCCCTGAGTCCCTCACTGAAGATACGGACTTGGATGAAGGGGAAGGCTCTCCAAGGTCACCCCCTGAGGATGTCTCCTTTGGAGACATCATGGAAATGCACAGAATCAGGGGGGGTGGTCAGCCCCCAAGGCTTCCGAGTCCGTATTCCTATAGGCGTTCGAGGCAGGGCCATCTACCTCTTGGGTGTCCCCTCCCCCCCGACCCCTTGGTGGATCTTATAGCCACTAGGGCTTGGAGGGAGCCGGACACTGTAGAGCCTGTTCCCAAGCGCCCGGATAAAATCTTGAGCCCCCCGTCAGAGAGAACCCATTGGAGCAAAGGTCCCCCTGTGGATGCCATGTTGGTGGCGGCAGCCACCAAGAGAGAGTTGGCTCAGGAGAGCCCCACGGTTCATCTGCCGAACAAGGAGTCTCGTGCGATGGACCACCTTTGGGAAGCGGGCCTTCAGTTCAGCGACCTTCTCCTTGAGGGCCATGAACTATATGGCACACGTCATTCGGATGCAGCGGGATCTAAGTAAAGAATACGCTGCTCCCCCCCCCCCAGGGTCCATGTCAGAAGGGGACAAGCAACTGTACTCCTCCCGAATGTCCACCCTACGTTCTATTTCCAACACCTCTATGCGGCTCTTGTCTCACGCCACTGAGGGAGCTGCTGGAGCAGGTGGAGTCGGGCTGGTCATGAGGAGGCAAGCCTGGCTCCGACATTGTGACTTCTCGGAACCCTTTAAGGCGTCATTTGCCAATGCCCCTTTTGATGGTTCTGCATTGTTTGGCAAAACCGTTCGCGACACCCTTGTCCAGAGCGAGGAAGACTGGAAGACGTCTGCCATCGGAGTCCGCTTCTCTGCTCCCCAGAGGTCCTTTACCAAGAACCAAATGGGTCAGAAGATGATGTGGTTCCGGAAATCGCATCAATCCCAGTCTGCTCTGGACAACCAGTCCTCTCGTGGCAGAGGAGGACAGGGAGGACGCCGCCCTAGAGGCAGAGGGGGTCCCAGGAACTTTGGGTCCAGAGAACCTTTCTCTGAGAGGCCCACGCAGAACCCCTCAGGGGTTACCTGGCTGCTCCACTCTGGAGGCAGTCGGGTGACGTTTTTCGAGACACCTAGCAATGTGGGAGTCCATAACAATGGATCGCTGGGTGCTTCGTGTTATATCCAGAGGATACCAAATTCCCTTTCTTGTAACCCCCACAACCAGAAGCCTCCCCGATGTACCACTCAATCAGAGGGAGGCGGCTGCTGCAGAAATTCAGCAGCTCTTACAAAAAAGAGCCATCCAGCCTGTCCCCCCAGATCAGCACGGATCAGGGTTTTACTCCAGGTTCTTTCTGGTGCCAAATAAGACAGGGGACATGAGGCCCATCTTGGACCTCTCTCTCTTGAACCTGGCAGTACCAAAAGTAAAGTTCCGGATGGTCACTCTGCAATCTATCCTCCCACTACTATGGGAGAACGACTGGATGTGCTCAATAGACCTCAAGGATGCGTACTATCATATTCTCGTAGACAGACGCTCCAGGAGGTTTCTCCGCTTCCGGCTGGGAGCCAGCCATTTCCAGTTCATGGCCCTTCCCTTCGGTCTCACCTCAGCCCCCAGGGTGTTCACCAAGGTCTTGGCAGCGATAGCGGCCCACCTGAGACTCCAGGGAGTTCAGGTCTTTCCGTACCTGGACGACTGGCTCCTTACCGCCTCAACAAGGCATCTTCTTTGCTCATGCAGGGATTATTTCCTCAATCTGGCTCCACTCTTAAGGTTGACCATCAACACGGCCAAATCCTCCCTGGCTCCTACACAAGTATTGGATTTCATAGGGGCGAGGTTGGACTCCAGACTGATGCTTGTTTTCTTGACTCCAGACCGGCTTCAGAACCTGAGGTTGCATGTGCAGGCCATCCTTCAACTTCAAGCTCCTTCGGCGGAATTGGTCCTGAGGGCTCTAGGGTCCATGGCGTCAGCAATTCCGCTGCTGCCATTGGCCCGGTTGAATATGAGGGTCATACAATGGACCCTCCAGGTACAATGGTCCCTATCTCGCAATCCCCTGTCTCATCCCATCTCCCTAAGCAGGGTTTGCAGAAGGTCGCTCGTGTGGTGGCTGCAGTCCTCCAATCTCCACACGGGACGGCCCTCCTCGCTGCCTCCGCCAGTCGCCACAGTGACCACGGACGCTTCTCACCTGGGGTGGGGGGGGCACTATTCGGGCAGAACAGTCCAAGGCACGTGGAACGACATAGAGACCTCTTTGCATATCAACGTCCTGGAGATGAGGGCGGTGCTTTTGACGTTGCAAGCACTTCACAACCCTCTTCCTTTGGGGACGATTGCGGTACAGATGCACAACATGTCAGTTGTCTGGTACATCAACAAACAGGGGGGAACCAGATCTTACCCACTCTGCCGCGAGGCCATGAGAGTGTGGGAATGGGCGATAGCCACCAACCGCTTTCTCATCGCAACGCACATTCCGGGATGGTCCAACATATTAGCGGACAGGCTCAGTCGTACTATCCTGACTCCTTACGAGTGGTCTCTCAATCCTCTAGTGGCAGAGCAAATATTTGCCCGATGGGGGCGACCTTGTTGCGATCTTTTTGCCTCTCACTCAAATACCAAATGCAATGATTACTTTGCTCTGATCCCCCCTCCGGGGGAGTCCCCGAGAGACTCTCTAGTTCATGCTTGGCCTCCCGGTCTGCTTTATGCTTACCCGCCTCTGCCCCTGATGTTGAAACTATTGCAGAAAGCCAGTCAGTTGGGGAGCAAGATGATCCTCATTGCCCCATTCTGGCCTCGTCAGACGTGGTTCCCTTACCTATGGTCTCACCTGATTCATCCGCCCTGGATGCTGGATCCCCTTCCGGATCTCATTTCACACCCCCTGGGTCTTCCGACCCTGAACCTGGCCACCCTAAAGCTGACGGCTTGGTTGCTCCAGTTCCACTCCTGATAAGGACTCCCGGAATTTCATCACCAGTCAAAGCCATCCTAGTAGCAGCTCACAAGCCCTCCACCAGAAGGGTCTATCAGAGTAAATGGAAACGTTTTTCCATTTGGGCAGAGCACCGTCATTTAGATCCTTTCACGGCGCCAGTAGCGTCGGTTCTAGATTTTCTAACTTCTCTCTTTCACCAGCGGGCTAGTTCTTCCACGGTCAAAGTGCAACTTGCAGCAATTTCACACTATCATGTAGGGCAGGAGTCTGGCCTGTTTATTACTTCCAAACTGTGTAAGACCTTCCTTAAGGGTACCTTCCTTCTCAGGCCCCCGGTCAAGGAGGTGGTACCCCCATGGGATTTATCCCTAGTTTTACAGGCCTTGACTAGCCCCCCTTTCGAGCCGGCGGCCACTGTTGATCTTAAATACCTCTCTTGGAAAACGGTCTTTTTGGTGGCCAGAACTTCAGCCAAGAGGGTCTCGGAACTCCAGGCTCTCTGTGTCAAACCACCATATTTGGTCTTCCACCCAGACAGAGTTCACCTCAGGATCAACCCGTGTTTTCTACCTAAGGTATCGTCGGAAGCTAACATTAATCAATCTATTAATCTTCCAGTATTCTTCCCCAACTATCAAAACAAAGGAGAGTATAAGCTGCACTCTTTAGACGTGCACAGACAACTACGCTTTTATACTCATCGAACTACTGGTCATAGGCAATCTGATCAGTTGTTTGTCTCCTTTGCCAAAAACAACTTCGGCAAGTCGGTTTCTAAGGTTACCCTCTCCCGATGGATATCTAGTTGTATTCTCTTAGCATATCAGAGCTCGGGAAGGCCTGCACCTCAGGGAGTCCGTGCTCATTCTACGAGGGTCATTGCTACATCGGCTGCTTTCAAGGCTAGAGTTTCTCTGGATGACATTTGTTCGCAGCCACTTGGGCTTCATCTCATACCTTTATCAGCCACTACAAAGTAGATATTGTCTCCCGAGGTAGGGCGTCTTTTGGCTCTGCAGTGCTCCGGAATATCCTTCCATGAAGGCCACCCAAGATTTAGGTAGCTGGGGACTCTGTCCCAAAGGGACAAATGAAGTCCTACTTCAGATTAAGAAGTTATGTACTCACCATAACGTTCCATCTGAGTAGGTATCTTCATTTGTCTGCAACCATCCCCCCCTCCTTCCCCCGACCAAAATGATCCTACTTGGGGTTCTTTAGATTAGTTCCCTCTGGGACACAGTATGAGCTGTGCTATGGGGCAAACTTGATCTGAGGTCAGTCAGGGTTGACAGGGGATTATGGGTAAAGGGAGGAGCTAGGAGCTCGGATCTATGCTGTGATAGAAGTTGCCGGCTCGGATCCGAGATCAGATCCGTATCCCAAAGGTTGCAGACAAATGAAGATACCTACTCAGATGGAACGTTATGGTGAGTACATAACTTCTTCTTTCACACCGGAGGTCAACCCCTCACTGGTTAGATCTGACCATAAACTAATCATTCTGAATATCCACATTCCGCCACCACCCCCGGTCAAAGAAACTACTGTGAAATACTTTTCAAAAGCAAACTTCACGTTGCTCAAGACAGAGGTGGGATGTTTCAAAGCCCCTATGTTAAAGGATAACACTGTCCAAGCTGCAAAATCCTTTACTAATGCATTCTACGGGCTCCTACAAGAATGTATGGATCGTGCTATCCCAAACAAAACCAAGACTCTTTCCTCCTCCAAGAAAAGGAAACCAGTCTGGTGGACCCCTGCCCATAAGCAAGCTATACAATAGAAGGAGGAAACTAGTACAGAGAAGAGTAAAATCCCAAGAAGGGAATACATCCCTGATCAGTTTCAGCAAGAAACTACATTCTGCCATAAAGTCATCCAAGGCTAGCTTTGAAAGAAAAATTGCCATGGACTCCAAAGATAACCACAAGGCATTCTTTAGCTATGTCAAGAATCTCTAAGTGGCAATTCTCAGACCTGCTCGGAGTTAGTGCAGAATGGCACAAAATACACTGAACTGACCGATATAGCCGACATCCTGGCAGACAGGTTCAGTGCAAACTTCACCCCCAAAAGGGCCTATAACTATACCAGAAGAATGTAGTGCCCCTGAAATCAGACACTCAGGTTAAAACAGCCCTCTCCAAAGCCAAAAACATAGCATTAGTGGGTCTGGACGGTGTCCCAGGCTGCGTCCTACATGAGCTCAAAGATGAACTAACCCCTCACCTAAACAGTGTTTAAACTCAGCCTCTCCATGGGCTACGTACCCACAGAGTGGAGCACAGCAATGGTTATTCCACTCCACAAAGGTGGAGCCACAGCGGACCCCAGGAACTATCGCCCTATAAGCCTGACTAGCTTGATCTGTAAAGCTATGGAGCGCATCATCATGGATCTAATTAACAGAGACATTGGAAACCTCCAAACACTGGACCCTTTCCAGTTCGGCTTTGTTAAGGGCAGATCATGCCTCCTAAACCTGGTGGACTTCTTTGAGACAGTTACCAAGGCTACAGACGAGGGAAAGGTGGTCCACACAGCCTACCTAGACCTTGCAAAGGCCTTCGACACCATTCCCCACTCAGGTATTATAGACAAGCTCACTAGCCTGAACATAAACCCCTATGTCACGAGATGGGTTGCCAACTGGCTCACGGACAGAACCCACATGGTAAGCGTTGTGGGAGCTAGGTCTGACTCTAAACCGGTTACAAGTGGCGTTCCCCAGGGCTCAGTCCTAGGATCCCTCCTGTTCGGCATATACTTCTCAGAGGTACAGGCAAGCACAGGAGGACTGTGGTTGACCAAGTTCGCAGACGACTGCAAGCTAGGGGCTATAATTGACTCTCCGGCTGACGCAGACATCTTCCAAAAGGGTCTGACTGAGACAGATATCTGGTGTCAAAACCATGGCCTCAAGCTAAATGCCAAAAAGTGCATAGTCATCCCCTTTGGAAAAAACAAAGTACGCACAAACTACCACATAGGTGGTAGCCCCCTAAATACGGAAGACATAATAAGGGATCTGGGGACCCAAGTAGATAGTAACCTCTCCTTTGATAATCACATTGCCAAAGTGGTTAGAAAATCCTTCTATGTGGCCCACCTAATCACAAAATGGTTTGCATCCAGATCAAAAGAGGTCATTGGGCCCCTCTATGCATCACTCATCAGACCCATCATAGAATGCAATGCCCCATTTGGGATGTACCTTACAAGACACCTGCAACAACAGAAGTACCTCACCAAGTGGATCACTGGCCTCAAGCAGATGCCCTATGCAGCTCGACTGAAGAAACTCCAGCTGTACTTGGTTGCATACCGCCTACTCAGAGGTGATCTCTGCCTGACATACAAGGCCATGTCCAACCCAGAATTGATGGACATGCTCCTCCTAAAGAAAACCATATCCCCTCGAACCACACTCTCCAGTGATCTAAACCTCACCACAACAATAAATAGGACGTGCTGGAGGGATAGATTCCTGTCCCAGAGACTTCCCATGCTCTGGAACAAGATTCCAATCTACATTAGGCAGAGCTCCTCGCTAACCCTCTTCAAGAGAAACCTTGATGAGTGGATGGGAAACAGAAAGTTTACCACAGGGATCACTTCAATGTCTCTGCTGGACAGAGGCACAGGGAACTAATCTAAGGGGGCGGCGAAAGCCAACACATTCCGGCTAAGCTTATAAATGCCTTCGGGCAGATAGCCTAGTGGTTTACCTTTACATGTGCGTATTGCACACGGGCGACCGTCAAATGTTCGAAAGACAGTTTTCAAGTTCTGAAAACTTCAAACGAAAGATGGTTTGAATGTGCAATGAGCGAATGCACAGTGAGAGTCGCTCATTACACATTAGAAATTTAGGGGCAGAGCGCACTATAGTGGGAAGTTGGAAATGGTTCCACTCCCCGCTGTAGTGCGATCTCGGAGTTAGAATAATAAAGAAGGGGGGTGTGGGGGGCGCATTACACAGCATATACTTTTGTTGTCTACATTCATGTTCGAAAAACAGCGAATCGGCTGTTCGATTTGCTGCTTTTCGAACATTAGAAACCGTCGCTTTTTCTTTCATTTTTACGATGCAAGGATATGACCACTCGCACAAGTGTGATTCGACGGTTTAAATGTAAACCAGCCTAGTACCTACCTATGAACCTAGGTGTGAATATCCTTGGTGAATATGGACTCTCCTCCACCTTTAGTGTTTCGGTCTTGGTTTGGTGGCTGAAAAGTGTGTTAAGAGTTGTAGCCTGGTATTGGAGGGATGCTCCCTGGAGCCTTTTACCAGGTGTAAGTTACTGTACAAATATCGATGTTCTCCATTTTTGAGAGTTAGACTTCTAGCATTGAGTAACATTACCTTCAGATTTTGCATGCTTGTATCTGTTACGGTGGTGTTTTTTTCCTTTGAACCTTGCCTAAAAATGGCACTATAGGGGTGGCAAGAGCTTTAGCCAGTAACCTGAATCCCAGGGGTGACTGGTGCAGACCATCTCTGGCAAAGCATCGTGGTTTGTCGAACATGTCTTCCCAGGCAGACAGAAAGTGGATCCCCTTTGAATGACACCAGAAGCTTAGCCAATTGTTGGTCACTCATTTTGTCTTTATACTGTGGCATCATTCTGGGCAAAGGCAGGATGCTACTCATGGCTAGGGTCATACCTGCCTGGGCCACATGATCCGAGCGCTCTTCCGTGTCTCTCTTCATGTAGTCCAGGGAGGTACGTCTCAAGTCATTCACTCCAACATGGACAATGACAGAGTCGTATTTGTACTTGTTGTGGAGTGACTTGAGTGCATGCGTTGTGGCGGATCCTGGCACCCAACAGGCAACTGACTGTAATTTTCTCCTTGTTCAGCCTGGTGAGTGGGACATCAGTGTGCCTAACTATAGAGTCACCTATAACTAAAGTGTTGGGTACATTGTCTTGCCTTAGGGGCTGTTGGGTGGCACACTGGTGTTGTGAGCTATGTCTCACTTTAGTTGAGACTGGTGTTTGTTTGCGTTTCAGCTTCGGAGGTCCTTGTTTCTTGGGCAGGTTAATGTTAAGGGCCTCTGCATATGTGAGTTTAGTGTTGCTATGTGTTGGTGTTGATGGTGTGGGTTTTGAAGGGCTATGTGTTGCTTGAGGTGTAGTGCAGGTGTTCACTTTCTCCTCTTGACTGTCTAGCACAATCTTGGCTGGAGAGAGCTTTGCTTCCAGTTTGGCTATGTAAGTGCATCTCTCACAGGTGGTAATGTTGGGTGGTAGGAGGAGAGGGTTGTCTGTATACATGAGGCAGTTGCTGCATTGCCCCAGTATGCCCAGATTCACCAGGTCGACAGAAGAACTCACTGGAAGCTGACCCTTGGTCATGCCTATTTAGGTGCTTTTTTTGTAAAGTATAAGAGCTGTTTTTCCTTACCTTTGCAAGGTACTTTGCAGTTATAGGCTGTTTAGTGCCTACGATTAATTTCTCCTTATTGACAAGGAGAGTTGAGTGCTTGTATCAGTTTAAGGCTTCCTAGTGCTTTCCAGCAAGTTCTAGAGCAAGTGCTAGTCACAGGGGTTCAGATTTTTGTGCTACTACTTAGAAACCAGCTAGTTCTAAGGGAAAATTTGAAGTGCAGACTTTCTGGCACCTGCAGTACTTTATAGCCCTGTGGTGCTGCACGATGCGAAAAATGCACAAATACACGCATTTTTAAGCCAGAAAGTTGAAAGGGATAGAAATCAGACCAAAAAGGCTAATAAAATTACAATTTCAGAGCTGGAAAACACCACTCTGGTGTTGGATAGACAGTACAATGCTTACCACTCCCACTGGTAAACAGTAGGACTTTCCTCTACACAGCAAGGTCTGGATAGCTCTGAACACAGAAAATAGTCCTGAGACCAGTAAAGCCTGGGATCTCGACTATACTAGCTAGGAAAGGCGGGAAACGAGCAAACAAGATAGTTTATTTTTGTGGTTAAAACAGGCTAAACAATGCATTGATACAGTAAATAAATACAGCAAAGGCTAACGCACTTGAGTGTGTAGCCCTAAACAGTAAATGCAATTAAAACTCTACAAAATTAGCAATTTAACATTTTTGAATGGAGCAAGGCAAGTGCACAACTGAAAAACTATTTAAGTGGCAGTAATACAGTAGAATAAGTAGTCAGTCTACATATACAGAGATGCCAGCATCACACCACAGATAGTGTAGCTTGGAGTCTGAACAAAAGCACGGCTTTCAAGCTTAGTAAAACTCGTGCTTAGTTTTATTAAAGGGAAAGGTAACTAATTAGTTTTTTTTATTATTATTATTATTACAAAGTGACAAAATATTTAATCTTGCTGTTATTTTCTATCCGTATTTTGATTTTGTACTTTTTGTGCTGTGTATTTTTAGGATAAGTGCCCATTTCTGTTTTGTTGCAGCATTTTTCCTTTTCAAAGAGTTTTGTTGAGAAGTCAGTAGATTGGAGAAGGAAGATTAAAATCAAAGACACTAATTCTAGCTTCAGTATTAGAAACAGTGACTGCTGTACCCACCATCTCAGCCCATATAGCTCCTTTTATTCACAGGGGTCAGATATTTCACACTTCACTAAACTGTAGTTGTTACTTTGAAAAGAACAGTTAACTCTGCTACATTTTTAACCCAGCTATTCAAACATTCCTTAAAATGTTGCATCAGAGATTGCCACGAATGATATTCCAAGGAAGCAAAGTAATTAGAAGTAAGGATTGATGCTGACATTCAAAAGTAGGCAGTCACAGTACTGTTGTAAGCTGATGAGAGAGAAAACCACAGTTAATGATCCTCTCTTCATAGGGATTTCTCTCTTCTCTCTGTCCCTGTAAAATAACACCAGGAATGCAAAAGCCTGGCCTGTAAAACAAAATATTGCTGCCTGTGGCAGCCCCCATTCAGGCCATTTTGGGCTGTGATATAAGGCATTAGTAATGCAGAAAAGTTCAAGATACGCTGAAAAACTTTTTTTTCCAGTTTTTGTGCACAGTTCTTTAAGTTGTAATTTTCTTTTTAATTCCTTTTTGAAGGTATGAATTGATGGGCTGAGAGTAATTGAAAGGGGAGATGTTAAGTTGTCTATCTCGCCTTCATTCTTGCTGGATGGGTTCGGAGCCGACCTCGGCCACTCTAAAGCTCGAGAGTTGGTTCCACCGGCTCGAGGCTCCCCTTATATCCCACAATGCTAGGCGAGAGTTACCTCAGATCTCGTTTGCCGCTACAGCTATCGAGGTTGGTTTTCTACCGGTTCTTGGTAAGTGACTTTTTCTTGTGTAATTTAGTCTATCAAAACCCCTTTAATTTTAATATTTTTACTTATTTCCCTTAGTTTAGAGAATTTTTTATCCCCTTCTAAAAAAATTCCCGTTTTTTTCCCTCAAGAACTTTAGGTTCTTCCCTTGGGCCTACAGGCCTTTTCTCTTCCCTAGTGGAGTGTGTGTATTATTTATTTAAAAATCCTAGTTAGTGGTTTTTATTATAATTTAAACTTGACAGGGTGTAATTAGTGTGTTTGTGTGTGTGTTTGTTTACACCTGTTAAAAATGTCTAAGGAAGCAAAGGTCTCGATTCAAGAAGTGTGATGCGTGCTGTCAGAAAATGTCTCTGACAGACGCTCACACTTCTTGTGTCTACTGCCTGGGGCCTTGGCACCTGCAGGACTCCTGTGCTGTGTGCCATGGCTTCAGCCCCAGGGTCCTGCAGGAAAGAAAAAATAAATTGATATTAAGAGGCTTACTCAAGCCAGAGGATTCCCTTTCTGTTTCTACAGGGAAGCCCTCTAAGGCATCTAGGTCTTCGGCTCCGACAACTGAGCCGAGACCTAAGGTTTCTCAACCTCTGCCTTCATCGGCTCCGGCTGGAGCCGATAAGTCTCAGTCCACAGTTTCTGTGGCTCCCTCTGCTCCGGCCGGAGCCGAGGTAGTAGAAGTTCCCGTGTCGGCTCCGACCAGACCTTCGGAGCCGACAACTAGGAAGAGGTCCAGGTCACCATCTCTTGGCTCCGTTCATTCGGCTCCAGGATCTCCCCTGCTGTCTGAACGGAGCCAAAGATCTCACTCCTCTAGGTCATCGAGGCTGTCGGATCATGACCTTCAGAGGGTAGTGAGTCGACTTCTTAAGTCCGAGGCACTGGCCCAGATGCTTCAGAGCCCGACTCATCAGTCGATGCCTGCCCCGGTCCATCAACATATTCCTCCTTCGACTCTCTTGAGCTCGGAGCCGGGTCGTGTCGGAACCGAGACTGTGATAGCGTCGGAGCCGATACAATTGTCTTCGGCTCCGTCGTCGGCTCCGTTTTCTTCCTTGGAAGAATCTCGGCGCCGGACTTCCCTCGTCGGCTCCGAGGGGGTGAGTGGCATCGGACCCTTGTCCGACCCCCCTCTCCCTCTCGGTGCTTCGGCTCTGGTGAGTTCGGCTCCGACATCGGCCTTGGAGCCATCACTGTCGGTGCCGAGGGGGGTTCTTAGCTTTTCGGAGCGGGGACCTCTGGCTCTGCCTGACAGGGGTGCATTCGAGGTCATGCGGAGTGTGTTAGAGCCTGGCTCTACTCCACAGTCGGCTCCGTCCGCCCCTCCCTCTACAGTGCCTCAGGTTAAGTTGACTCACTCCCTCATCCCGGACCGCAGAGAGCCAGCTCCTCAGGAACCCTCTGTGGGGATTTCATCCTCTTCCGAGGCCTCTCCTGATTTGGCAGAAGAGCCCCCTCGGAAGAGGAAGTGTAAGAGGAAACACATTGACTCACCTGAGTCCATCACGTCAGACACAGATTTGGATGATTCTGAGGGTTCCCCCCGTTCCCCTTCTGAAGATGTCTCATTTGCAGACATTCTGGAGATCCTGAAACAGAGGGGAAATTGGCCAGCCCTCAACCCTTCGGAGGACGAATCTGTGTATCTTGAGGCGTTTGGCTCTCGTCCTTCCACCTCCTGGGTGTCTCCCCCCTTTGACCCCCTCATGCAGGTGGTTGCTAAGAAGGCATGGACGGCTCCTGATTCAGTGGACCCCACTCCCAGGAGACCCTCCAAGTTCATAACGCACCAGCAGACAAACAGTTCTTAACAAAAGGAGTTTCTGTGGATGCTATGGTGGTAGCTGCTGCCACTAAGAAGGAGCTAGCTGATCCTTCAGTACCTGTCCATCCACCTAACAAGGAATCTAGGTCCATGGACAGGTACGGGAAGCGGATGTTCTCGTCAGCGACATTTACCATGCGTTCGCTGAACTACCTGTGTCATTTTACTCGTCTTCAAAGGGACTTGATCAAGGAAGCGAGTGAAATGTTAAAGGACCCTACAGCTGTGGGTTTCCAAGATAAGATGAACACGCAGCTGGCTACCCTTAACTCCATAACCAACTCCTCCATGCGCCTTCTTTCTTACGCGGCTGATGGAGCGAGCAGAGCCGCAGGGACAGGTGTGGCCTTACGTAGGCATGCCTGGATGCGGCTATGCAATTTTATGGACCCTTCAAGACGTCTTTCACTAACTCCCGTTTGATGGATCATCCCTCTTTGGTCCTCAAGTGAAAGAAACCTTGACTAGGTGCGAAACTGATGGCAAGACCCTTTCTGCCGTCGGAGTCCGTTTTTCTACTCCTCCTAGGCCTTACCCCAAAGGCCAGAAAGGTGGAAAGATTGGTTCCGTAAACAATCTCAAGGGACTTCGCCTGACGACAGAGTCGTTTCCTGCCAGAGGCAGAGGCGGGAATAACAATGGTAGACGCCACCCTAGGGGCAGGGGGTCCGCAGAACCAGGGCAATCGGGAAGCCTTCCTGACAAGCCCTTTCAGCATCCCTGAGGTGTTGCCCGACTGCCCATCTTCGGAGGCAGTCGGGGGAAGATTGTCACTGTACCCAGAAGCCTGGCTATCCCTGACTCAAGACAAATGGGTACAGTCCATCATTTCCGAAGGCTATTCTATCCCCTTTCTTCGCATTCCAAATCAGTCAAAAAATCCCTTCCAGATGTTCCACCCGCTCAAAGGGATCTAGCGGTTTTGGAGATTTCAAAACTGCTTGCAAAAAGAGCAATTCAGCCAGTTCCAGCAGACCAGCAAGGATCCGGAATCTACTCAAGGTTCTTTTCAGTTCCAAAGAAAACAGGGGACTGGAGACCAATTTTGGATCTCAGTGTCTTGAACAGATCAGTCAAGAAAACAAGATTTCGGATGGTCACGCTGCAATCCATCCTTCCCTTTTGGGCAAAGGAAACTGGATGTGCTCTATAGACCTTCGGGATGCGTACTATCACATAAAAATGAACAGACGCTCCAGAAGATTCCTCCGCTTCAGGCTGGGAACCAGTCATTTTCAGTTCAGGGCCCTGCCCTTTGGTCTCACCACTGCCCCGGTGTTTACCAAATGCATGGCAGTGGTAGCTTCTCACCTGAGACGACAAGGATTCCAGGTGTTTCCATATTTGGACGACTGGCTCCTCACAGCTCCCACCAAGCATCTCCTTCTGATGGCCAGGGATTACACTTTTCGCGTTTGTCAAAAGCTGGGTATTTCAATAAATTGCGAAAAGTCTGTTTTGTCGCCTTGTCGTACTATTACCTACATAGGCGCAAATCTAGATACAGTAAACATGTCTCAAAGAGTAACACATCAGAGAATAACAGACATTCACAAACTGGTATCACTCCTTTTCAACAACAACAGAATCAAAGCCAGGTTAGTTCTGAAAGTGTTGGGAATTATGGCAGCGGCCATACCTCTGCTTCCATTAGCCAGATTCCACATGCGGATCCTTCAATGGATGCTCTTTACTCAATGGTCATACCAGCAACTTCCAATGTCTCACACCATTATGATCACGCAAGCGTGCAAAAATCATCTCATGTTGTGGATGTCTTCCCCTCAGCTCTTGTTGGGAAGACCCTTTGTTCCACCTCCTACGGTTGCTACTCTGACAACGGATGCCTCCCTGATCGGGTGGGGTGGTCATTATCAGGGCAGGACGGTCCAGGGTACATGGCAACCAAACGAATGCCACTTGCACATAAATGTTCTGGAGATGAGAGCAGTGCTTTTAGCGTTGCAAGCCCTTCAAGACTCTCTTCCCTTGGGAACGATTGCAATCCAAACAGACAATATGTCTGTAGTGTGGTACATCAACAAACAAGGCGGAACCAGGTCATACCCCCTGTGTCGAGAAGCACTCAGACTGTGGCAATGGGCGATTTCTTCTCAGCGGTTTCGGATAGCAACGCACATCCCCGGAAAGTCCAATCAAATTGCGGACAAGTTGAGCAGAGCTATACTCATGCCTCACGAGTGGTCTCTGAAAGACTCTGTAGTGAGAGAAATTTTTCTCAAGTGGGGTCAGCCTTGCTGCGATCTTTTGCTACTCCCCAAAACAGCAAGTGCAGAGAATATTTCACTCTATTCCCTTTACCAGGCCAACCCAGCAGAGACGCACTAGTCCAAGTTTGGCCCGGGACTTCTGTATGCATTTCCTCCCTTCCCACTAATCTCTCAAGTGATACAGAAAGCTATCGCTCAGAAGGCCTCATTGATCCTCATTGCTCCTTACTGGCCTCGACAAGTGTGGTTCCCCTTTCTACATCAAGTTTTCTTTTGAGCGACCGTGGAATCTGGACCTAGTTCCAGATCTTTTGATCCATCAGTCGGGTCAGTTTCATCGCTCCCTCCCCTCTCTGAACCTCACTGCTTGGTTCCTCCAGTTCCAACCTTAGCCAGGCTTCCTCAATTATCTCACTCTGTTAGAGATATTTTGATAGCTTCCCATAAATCTTCCACTCGGAAGATTTATTTGAGTAAGTGGAAACGCTTCACATATTGGGCTCAAGGAAAGGACATAGATCCTTTCACTGCTTCCATCCAATTAGTCCTTGATTTTCTAGCTGAACTCTTCCATGCAGGTTCATCTCCTCTACACTTAAAGTTCAATTGGCAGCTATTTCTAACTTTCATGTGGGTATTTCTGAATCTGCCTTAATGTCCCACAAGCTTTGCAAAGCCTTTTTGAAAGGAGTTTTTCTTCTCAGACCTCCTATAAGAAATCCTCCTTCTCCTTGGGACCTAAATTTAGTTCTTGCTTCTTTGATTCTCCCCCCTTTCGAACCTGCAGTCTCCTGTTCTTTAAAATTATTATCATGGAAGACTCTTTTCTGGTAGCTATTACATCAGCTAGAAGAGTTTCAGAGCTTCAAGCACTCAGCTGTCGTCCTCCTTATCTTTTGTTTCATAAGGACAGAGTATCCTTACGAACTAACCCGTCCTTTTTGCCTAAGGTGGTCTCGACGTCAAATCTAAATCAAAGCATTGATCTACCTGTCTTTTTCCAGAATACTCCAATAGGTCTGAACAAAATTACACTGCCTGGATGTTCACCGTCAATTGAGGTACTACTTGGATAGAACAAAACAGTTCAGAAAATCTGATCAGCTGTTTGTCTCCTATGCGGAAAGCAGAAAGGGACTTTCAGTTTCAAAGGTATCATTATCCAGATGGCTAACATCTTTGATTTCCCTTGTATATGAAATTAGACATCAAAAGCTGCCTGATAAACCTAAGGCCCATTCCACCAGAGCTTTGGCTACTTCTTTAGCCTTCCAAGACAGACTGCCTATTGACACCATTTGTGCAGCGGCTACTTGGGCTACTCCTCACACTTTCATTTCTCATTATAAGTTGGATTTAGCTTCTAGGCATAGGGCTAACTTTGGTTCCACTGTTCTCAGGAGTCTGTTCCGTTAGGCCACCCGGGACAAGGTGCTAGGGACGGTCCCATCCAGCAAGAATGAAGGCGAGATAGACAACTTAACATATAGAAGTTATGTTCTTACCATAACGCTCCATGTTAGTTGTCTTCTTCTCGCTTCTTCTTAAGGCCCCACCCTCCTTCCCCTGGCCTGGACAGACCTAGAGGAGTTGTGATTGTGACCTCTCTTTCTACCACCTCTTTCTTAGACATATGCTATTATGCATATTTCCTGGTTCAGGATGTAGGTCACCCTTCTTTCTTCCTGTTGTTAGAGGTGGACTCTGTTTACAGTTATACTGTTACTATTATAAGCTGGGGTTAGCTTACAAACGAGATCTGAGGTAACTCTCGCCTAGCATTGTGGGATATAAGGGGAGCCTCGAGCCGGTGGAACCAACTCTCGAGCTTTAGAGTGGCAGTCGAGCCGAGGTCGGCTCCGAACCCATCCAGCAAGAAGAAGGCGAGAAGAAGACAACTAACATGGAACGTTATGGTAAGAACATAACTTCTATTTTTTTTCCATAGAAGTACAAGTCTGAGAGCTGAAGTTGTCCTGTTTCACTGCATGGTTGATAACTTTTATTGAAGCTTGGTTTCCTGTTGTGTAGGTCAGTGGTGGTGGGGATGGGGGGGATATTCTTTGCAAAGGGTTTCAAATAATAAGCTGTCCTTGTGTGCTTTGTATGTCGGCCTAGGTCTCCTCTAAGAAGTCCATAAGATACAGAGAAGTGAGAGAATCTTGGACTACAAAGTAAGCCCTCAAGTCTTTCATTCCTGTGTGTGAATAGTCTTTGTACCTTCTTCCTTTGCAGCAGATGGTATTTTCTTCTCTACAGAGGATCAAGTGGGCATCTCTGTATACTCTGTGAACAGTGGCTGAAATGTGTGTGTGTACATACATACATACATACATACCTATGTGTATGCAATATAAGTAGCAGATAATACACACTGGTATTAGATGAAAGGTTATTTGCAGACGTTCCATAGTCTCTTAGCTATTGACAATCTAATATATAAAGCTGGTGGTGACAGGGGTGTTACCCTATGCCAGATTGTTGTCTTTTTCGTAAGTCAAGGTCATTTATGTTGTCCCATTCAGTTGTAATGTTATGTGCCATTTTTATTATGGAATATATTGCTGAGCACTTTAGACAGCTATAACTAAGCTGTTTAAACAGATCAACCATCATCCAGGGTGTTAGTCATGTTTTCAGAAAAATAGTTTACAAAATCTACCACTGACAAAACAGTCCTGGTTTAAGTTTTGTGGAAAGAAAGTTTCTCATCTGTGTCCAAATACGTTCCATGATGATTCTGGTAGTCGTCTTGCACAGTATACTTGTTAGGCTGCTCAGTATTTACTGGAGTCTGTGGATTGGGACCACAGTAGCCTATTTTCAAATATCTGTGGTACATCCATTTCTAATATTTTATTAAGAATGTGTGTAAGGCAGATGTCATAGTTATAAATTATTCTGATCAGTGAATTAGAATAGGTGTGCCGTTGTCCATTCAGAAGCAGTGTTGAATTGTAAATCTAACTTCCAGTTGGTTCATAGCTAAGGAATGTGATCCATGCAGAGAATGCAATTTCTTTTTGCCCATTTGAGAGTATGTGGTTTGTGTTCACGTTTTCACTTATAATACTGATGTGGTATAGGGTAGTGGGTGGTGTCCTATTCATGCTTTCTTAATATCAGGGAAATATAGCACTGCTTCCAGTGCTATATTCCATTACATAGTACATATATTTTTCCTTGTACAGTTGCAGAGCTATTTACAGTGCTTTTCATACAGATCATTGTTGCAGTGGAATTCCTGACATATGGGAGTTGGCTGAAAGCAGACATCCTCCTGACCAGCACAATTCCCTGAGCTATGCAGAAGTCAAGTGGGGGCAACTCTTTCCTAATGTGAGGGTTCACTCTTATATGGCAAACAAAAGGGTAGTTGTCCCTCATCATTTTAATGACTCTCTGCTACTGGTGTATGTACATTTCATCAAAAAACTTTGCAGTCTGGTTCTAGCACCAGACTTCCATCAATCCAGAATCTACAAAAAGAAAAGTACCTCAGTGGAGAAAGTTATCCGTTGCACTTCTGGGAAATTTAATACATCTTATTGCTGTGCTGGTGAATTTTCTTGGGACTGTGTATGTTCATGTTTCACCATTGCAGCCCTGACTTGTGGGATTTCCTGCCATGTAAGCCCTTGGCCAGCCCAACTACCAGAGAAAATTTCCCCTCCTCCAGAACCTGTTAGACACCCTATCAGATGTCACTACATTAGGGAATAAAGGGAGTCGGCCAGGGCCATGACCTCATTTCTTTCTTGCTGTCTGACTCCAAAGTAGAGTGTCACTGCCTCAAGTTGGTCTGCACCATAGAAAGAAGACATCTAAAGCTAACTACCCCATTGGGGAACTTTTCGTATGCTTTTTGACTTTTGTCATAGAAAGTTAATAACTGTTTCTGATGTGGCAAACAGATACACTGGCTTTCACTCACTGTCTTTGTGTGATTTGTTTGGGTCCTGAACACGATATTCCTATCAGTTTTGTTCTTGCTTTAATAGCAGAACTATCAAGCATAAGGGTACTGAAATTCTGGCTAAGCATTTCAGTGAGTCATCCGGGCATTCACATACCATGTGCAGAGATCGGCCTTCGGTCTAAACCTAAGGCCTCTCTCAAAAAAAAGCTGCAACCACCTTACCTCAACCTAGGCCTGTTGGCTCCCACTCTCAGGCTTACTAACAAGACTGAGTGAGGTTGGCTGAGGATTTGATTTCCTTGCTCAGATCCAGACATCTCCACCCCAAAAGGATCCTCTGGTAAAAGAAAGAGGGATACTCCACCACAGGACTTTTCTTACTCTGAGGATGATTTGGATCACAATGAATCCAGTTTCGATGAGGGTGCATTTGTTCCTTTATTTGAGGATTCAAGATTCTGAGGACAACCTTGACTCAGCCTCCCTTTCCCCTCCCCAAGGATGTTTCCTTTGGGGAAACATTGCATACTCTGAGGGAGCACTTCATATGGGAAGTTCAGGGCAACCCCAAATCCAAGAAGAGGATTAGGGAATTCCTAAATCTCTCTGAACATCAACCCCTTGCCAATGCTCTAGTCTTGTAGGTGGTAGGCAGTGCCTTCTTGGATTCTGCCTTAAGCCATACTGATTTTAAAGGCTTTTAGATTCCCACAAACACCTTTTTTAAGAACACTGTGGCAGATCCTGAAGTGGTGACTCAAGTCCCTAAGGGAGCTAAAGCTAGCTCTTTCAAAAATACTTTTCCAACAGACCAGGAAAGCAGAGCCTTAGACAGTTTTGGAAAGAAAGTCTACACCTCTGTCACCCTTGTTCTGAGGGCTTTGAACTGCCAGTTTCATATGGTGAAGTACCTGGAAATTATTCTTGACCAGCTGAAATGGAGACTTATGGGTACTGAAAATAAGGCCCTCTCAAAGGAATTAATGGATCTATGTCACTTCTGCTCTCAGGTGGCTAAGCACTCACTGCAGTGTAGCTGTGATGCCTTGGAAGCTTCCAGTAGGGCAGCAGTCACAGGATTCGTCATTAGAAAACATGCCTTGCTGAGGGAGCACTCTCTTCATGAACATGTCCAATCTAGTCTCCTCGATGCCCCCTTAGACAGAGGTTTTCTTTTTGGTCCTAAGGCGGAGGCTGTCCTTAAGAAAATGGAGGATAAGGCCAAGTCCAGTCAAACTGTCAAGGACTTTCTTCAGGTCCACCCGCCTTGTTGCAGCTGGAATTACCCTACCAAGCATTGGTTCTTTCCAGCCCCCCCAGTATAAGCCAAGGCAAAGAAGATCTTATAAGGAAAGGAGCCAAAGACAACACCAGCATCCTAGACGGTGGCAAACCGATCCCAATAAGCCTGTGGGATCCTGTCCCCAGGGACCTAACACAGAGCTGTCATGGCTCTTATATGGCACTCCCTTCCCCCATCCTCCATTATTCTCCCTCACCCCTACCCCCCAGGCTGGGGGAGGAGACTGACCTTATTTCACAAAAACTGGACCCTCCTTACCAGGGACCTATGGTTTCTAAACATCATCCAAAGAGTTTACAAACTCAAGTTCATATAACCCTTGATTCGCTTTGGCTTTCCAGATGTCCCACCAAACCACAGGGCAGAAGTCTTGACCCCAAATAGAGCTTCTCTGCAGTCAAGGATGTTCTTCATTCCACATTGCTGCAGTCCTAACCATTGGGGTAGTCCGCTGTCCCAGTCGGCCCGAATACCAAAGTATATGGCTGACGTCGGTCAAGGCGCATTAGACTGACGTCAGTACGTCAGGGTACTAATGCGCATGACCGACGTCATATCCTCAGTCTTTTTTGCCGCATGGTCCGATGCAGAAGCAGTTTTGCGAGTGCAGGTTGGCGTTCTGAAATTTTCTGAAGTCGGAGTTTCAGACCGAATCAAAGTTGGCTAAGTACCCCGTTGGGGAATATTTTGTTTTTTTCTTGCCTCAGTATTTAACCGGATGTCAGAAAAAGTGAATAACTGTATTTCTTGTGGGAAACAGATACCTCATAGGGATTACCATAGCTTGTGTATACCTTGTTTAGGGCCTGAGCACGACGTTGTTGGATGCCGCTCTTGTGCTAGATTTAACAAACGCACTATTAAGAGAAGGTTAGACTGTGCCAGGTTAGTTTTTGGGAAGCGTTGTAATTATAAAATGCCGTCGGATGCTCCGACGCCCGCTTCGTCCAAAAAACGCAAGGACAAAGCAGCAAAGCCTAGAGTGGAAGAACCGGCAGTCCCGGACGTCGGTTCTTTAGAAGGCTCTGTGGAGCCGGAGGTTTTGCCAGGAGTTTCTTTGGAGTCTCAGGGAGAGACTTTACTGTTACAGGATGTGTCCTCTCAGGAGGTAGGCCAGGCTGAAGGGGCTTCTCAGGTGGCTGTTCTTCCCTCTCTTCCTAAGGTGGTTAGGGCCTCCCCTTCTGTTTCCAAGGCTTCTTTGAGAGGCAGGCCAGGTTTTACTTCAGTGGGGGTTTCTCCTAGCTCTTCAGGATCTTTGCCTAAGAAACATATGCTTAAAATGGCAGAGGATTTGATTACTATGATTAGAGGCTCTATGCCCCCTCCTGATAAGAGGCCCAGGGTGGAGCCTGAGTTTGAGAGTTTTGAGCAGTGTTCGGAGGCTTCTGAGTCTTCGGCTGAAGACTTGCAGGAGTATCCTCCTTATTCTGATTCTGATGTGGATGATTCTACTCCTTCAGCTTCTCCTCCTGAGGATTTTTCATTTTCAGAGACTCTGCATTCCATGAGGGAGCATTTTAAATGGGAAGGTCAAGATTTCTCTGATTCCAGGAAGAGGCTTAGGGAATTCTTGTTTTTACCCCAGCATAGGCCTTTAGCTATACCTCCTGTTCTGAATGTGGTGGAAGATGTTTTTGCAGAGGCTTCCCTGAACCCTGATTCTTTGCCTCCTGCCCCAGTTAAACCAGATAGGTACTATAGGGTGCCTGAAGCTCACAAGTATCTTTTTAAGAGTCCTAGGGCAGACCCGGAAACTGTCTCTCAGGGGCCTAAAGGTGTTAAGGCTTCTGTTGTTAAAAATCCTGTTCCTCCTGATAAAGAGGCAAGGGCTTTGGATAGATGGGGAAAGAAAGTGTATACTTCCACTTTAGCCATGAGGGCGTTGAATTGCCAGTTTCACATGTTAAAATATCAAAATTATCTCCTTTCACAATTGAAGTCTAAGGTGGATGCTCTGGCGGAAGGTATTGAGTGTAAAGAGTTGCAGGATTTAGTTCATGTGTCTGAACAGGTGGGTAAGCATTCATTGCAATGTGGTTTTGATGCTGTGCAGGCCTCCTCGAGGGTGGCTGCCACTGGTTCTGTTCTTCGTAGGCACGCCTGGTTGAGGGATCAGAATTTAGCTGAGCATGTTAAGACAAGGATTTTGGATGCTCCTTTACAGTCTGACGTGTTGTTTGGTTCGCCTGTGGAAGCAGTTTTAAAGAAAATGGAAGACAAGGCTAAGTCTATGCAAACTGTTAAAGATTTTTTGCAGGTGCAGCCTCCGAAGTTTAGTAGAAATTGGCCTACTAAGGGATGGACATATCCTGCTTATGATTCCCAGTCTAGGGGTAGGTCTAGACGTGGTAGGGGCAGAGCTCAAGGTTCTTTTAGGCCTAGAACAGGGAGTTCACCTGCTCAGACTTCTGGTGAGGGCAGGGGTCAGTCCTTTCGTAAACAGACCCAATGAACTGCCTTTTCAGCTGCCAGTACATTCTCGTCTGGCAGCACCTTTGGGAGGAAGGCTGGCTCTTTTCAAAGAAAATTGGGATTTAATTACCCAAGACAGATGGGTTTTGGATATCATTCACCACGGTTACAGGTTTTATTTCCATACCTTGCCTCCTTTCAAAGGCATGCCAGACATTCCTCCTCTACAAAGAAAAGAGGCTCACAAGCAAATTTCTCTGTTACTCCAACTAGGGGCCATTCAGCCAGTCCCTGTGCCAGAAAGGGGCCTAGGATTTTATTCTCGCCTGTTCCTAGTACCAAAGAAGGGGGACACGTGGAGACCAATTTTGGATTTATCTATCCTCAACACTTATCTGGACATTCCCAAGTTCAAAATGTTGACGTTACAACAGCTTTTACCTCTGTTGGGCAAAGATCACTGGATGGTAACTTTAGATCTCAAGGAGGCTTACCTTCATGTGCCTATCAGACTGAGTTGCAGGAAGTATCTACGTTTTCGAGCTGGAAATTCCCATTATCAGTTCTCTGCATTGCCCTTTGGCTTATCTACTGCCAGAGTATTCACAAAGGTTCTGGCTCCAGTGATAGCTTACTTCAGGCTAAAAGGAATTCAAATCTATCCTTACTTGGACGACTGCCTGATTCTGGCTCAAGAAAAGGAAGACCTTTACAACATTTGGAATATGTGATAGCAGTGCTAAGATGCCTAGGGTATTCTGTGAACGAAATAAAGTCCAGTCTAGTACCCTCTCAAGACATGTGCTTTCTGGGTGTGAGACTGAATACAGCAGCCCAGATGGCCTTTTAACCCTGGACAAACAAAAGAATCTTTCCATTTACTTCCATCAACTATCTCTTCAGTCCGGGCTGACTGCAAGGACAGTCCTTCAAGCCTTAGGGTTCATGGCATCTTGTATTCTGGTGCTTCCCAATGCCAAACTGCATATGAGGAAGCTGCAATGGTATCTCAAAATGTATGGACACAGCACTGCCAGGATTTGGACACTGTCATTCAAATAATACCTTGCATTCAACAGGAATTTTTGTGGTGGGCTCAGGAATGTCACCTAAACAAGGGACTCTCTGTGACCCGGCCAGAGGCGAGTCAGATTCTAACGACAGATGCCTCAGACATTGCTTGGGAGCTCATCTAAATGGAAAGTGGATACAAGACAAGTGGCCTGCCAGACTACAGCATCTACATATCAACATGAAGGAGATGTTAGCAGTCCAGTTTGCATTAATGGCTTTCAAGGAGTTACTTCTTCCAGGGCAGGTGTTGATTCTAACAGACAACACAACTGTCATGTGGTACATCAACAAACAAGGGGAACACATTCTTACCCGTTGTGCAGGCAAGCAATGATTTTATGGGAGACTGCGCTCAGCTTGCAACTAACTCTTCAGGCAAGGTTTCTGCCGGAGCACAGAACTCCTTAGCAGATGTGTTAAGCAGACAAATCATGGATCCCCACGAGTGGAAACTGGATCTTCATGTATTTTGGAAATTGACAGTGTCATGGGGAACTCCAGACATAGATCTGTTCGCTTCTCCACTAAACCACCAGCTGCCAAAGTTTTGCACAAAGAGGTTTCATCACACAGCTTGGAAAGTGGATGCTCTTTCTTTCAGTTGGAAAAATCTTCATGTGTATGCCTTTCCACCTCTGCCTCTTCTCCCAAAGGTGCTCCTAAAGGTCAGACAAGACAAGCCAAGGATGATTTTAATAGCTCCAGATTGGCCTCTGCAACACTGGTACCCATTACTGAGGAGTCTGGTAAGGAAGCCTCCATGGCCTTTACCTTTGATTCCACACCTGTTGTCTCAGAGGGACGGTCACCTGCTCAATGTCAAGCTTCACTCTCTTCATCTAACAGCCTGGCATATTCTGTTTTGAAACACAGCAGGTCTCAACTTCCTCAACAAGTTTTAAATGTGATTATGGAAGCCAGAAGACCTAGTACAAGGAAAGTGTACGCAGAAAAATGGAAGAGATTTTTATTTTGGAGTGCAGCAAAGAATTTGGAGATTTCTGAGCCTAATTTGAGTGTGGCTCTTCAATATCTTACGGAGTTATTGGACAAAGGTTTGTCTTTCTCTTCCATTAAGATTCATGCTGCAGCAATTTCAGCTCACTATGATTGTGACCCACCATTGTTTTCGCATCCTTTGTTCAAGCAATTTCTTAGAGGGCAAAGAATATAAGACCCCCAATGAGCTCCTACTCCTGCTTGGGATCTCAATTTTGTGTTGGAGAAACTTACTCTACAACCTTTTGAGCCTCATGGCTACTGCTGAATTGAAATACTTGTCATGGAAGACTGCTTTTTTGTTGGCCATTACTTCTGCAAGAAGGGTTTCTGAATTGCAGGCCCTTATGGCGGTAGAGCCTTTTTTGATTTTCCATAAGGATAGGGTATCATTACGTATTAATCCTTCTTTTATGCCTAAGGTGGTTTCTAGTGTGGCTTTAAACCAAACTATTCATTTGCCTACTTTCTATGCAGATCCCCAAAATAAGGGGAAAAGATTTTGCACACTTTAGATGTACACAGGCAGTTGCGTTATTATTTAAGCAGGACTAAGGATTTTAGGCAGTCTCAGCAGTTTGTTTCTTTTGCTTTGAGTTCTCAGGGCAAGCCTGTGTCAAAACAAACTATTTCTAAGTGGATTGGGTTTTGCATTGCATTTTGTTATTCCCATCATGGCAAGGAGATTCCAGCTGGGATTAGGCCTCATTCCACTAGGGCTACTGCCACTTCAACAGCATTTCTAAGGGGTGGCAACTAAGGATATTTTGGAGGCAGCTACTTGGAGTTCAGTGCATACTTTCTCTAAGCATTACCACCTTCCTCTCTACTCTAAATCTAGGGCTGGTTTTGCCACAGCTATTTTGCAAGGCATGTTGACAGCTCCTGCTTCCTTATGATTTGCCAGCCTCCCTTAACTCTGCTTTGGGATTCTACCCAATGGTTAGGACTGCAGCAATGTGGAATGAAGAACATAGTACAGTTTTGTACCTACCATAAATGTAGATGTTCGAGGATCCACATTGCTGCAGTCCAATTTACCCTCCCTCCTTCCCCTCTGTGTTTAGGGGTGGTTGTGTGGGTGAGGTTATACTCTTGTAATTTTGTATATATTGTACATAGTTTTGCTGCAGGAGTGTTTGGTGTTTTTGGTTTTTGCCTTGTCTTTTTAGGGTCTTCTGACATCTGGGGCAAGAAAAGACTGAGGATATGACGTCGGTCATGCGCATTAGTACCCTGACGTACTGACGTCAGTCTAATGCGCCTTGACCGACGTCAGCCATATACTTTGGTATTCGGGCCGACTGGGACAGCGGACTACCCCAATGGTTAGGACTGCAGCAATGTGGATCCTCGAACATCTACATTTATGGTAGGTACAAAACTGTACTTTCTGTGGAAGCTGTACTAATCTCTCTACAAGGAAAAGGTTTTTACTCCAGACTTTTCCTAGTCCCCAGAAAAGAAGGTACCCAGAGGCCAATTCTAGACATGTCAAAGCTCAGCCTATTCTTACAGCTCCCAAAAATTCAAAATGCTAACTCTACAAAACTACTGCCGTTGGTTTCCCCCTGTGCCTTCATGGTAGCCTTACCTCCACATCCCCATAGAGGAGTTACATAGAAGGTTCTTATGTTTCAGAGCAGATACGAGGCGTTATCAGTTCTGTGTGCTGCCCTTTGGCTTGTCTCCTGCTCCCCAGGGTTTTCATAAAATGCCTAGCCTCAGTGATAGCCTTCCACAGGACAAAGGGAATCTGGATTTACTCTTAAACAATTGACTCATTTAGGCAACAAACCTAGAAGAACTTAAAAGCAGACTTGCTTTATACCCAACACTTACTAATCTCAGTCGGGTTCATCACTAATACCTAAAAATCTGAGACAAGCCCAACAAACAAGATTATGTTTCTGGGAGCTTTGCTGGATTCGGTTCACACTGTACTTTAAAAAAACAAATTCTTGGTCAGGAAATACCTTCCAGTCAGAGAATATCTCAGGGCTGTGGGATACATGGCATTTTGCATTCTCTTAATACCCCTGGCCGTACTACATATGAGGAAACTGTAGTGATATCTAAAAAAAAATATGTGGTGCCAACATTCTCCAGTCTCTCACCTTCAGAATAAAGCTGCTGCCTTGCCTAAGGAAAGAGTTTGCCTGGTGGTTTCAAGTATGCTCCCTCAATCTGGGTCTTCCTTTCAGGTTCATACCTCAGGTTCAAACTCCTGACAACATATGCATCAGAAATAGCCTTGGGAGTCCACTACAACTTCCATACTCAAGCAAGATGTTTTTTTTAGTCCAAAAACAAGTGCATCAACCTAAAACAACTAATGGCAGTCAAAAAATGCCTGATTGCCTTCAAAAAGAAATGGAAAGTGGTGCACAAACAGGGGAAGACCCACTCTTACCCCCCCCCCCCTGCCTTTGCGCCCTAGCCATGGACCTTTGGGAAATGGCAAACTCCCTAGGACTGCACCTAAGGACACAGTACCTACCAGGAGAACTCCTGAAAAATTGTCTGGTAGAAACCTGGAAAGACAGTACACTGTGCAAAAGCCAATCAAATAACTTTCCAAACCACTGTAACATCTTATACTTTGAATGGAAGACAGATATTGAGCACTTTTATTCCCTTTACTGGAACTTCATCCGAATCTACACAGTAAGCATCCTGTTTCCTACCAGGAGAAACAAATCAACTAGCGGATCACTTCAGCAGGAGCCTGTGAGACCCCCATGAATTGCATCGAGAAGTATTTCTCAGCATAGACAAAAAATGGGATGTGGCACAGATAGACTTTGCCAATAAAGAAAATGCTCACTTGGAAAACATTTGCTCCAAGAACAAAGTGAAGTTAGGCTGGAAGACGGCTGTCTTTTCTTTTCCTTTAACAGGCATATTTTTTGTCTTCCCCCCCAGTACCACTGCTACCCAGTGTTCATTTTTCTTGATAGTGATGAGAAAACCACTATGACTGTATAAAGTTAACCAGCTTCTCATTGTTTCTAAATTCTCCAACCTTTTATCTCATTACCAATTGTTCATTGTCCACACCTACGTAATAAATTATATAGGAAGCAAGAAAGTTGCATCATAAAAATGAAGGCATACTGTTGGTTAAGCACATTAAGGAGAAAAAGCATTCTCCAAGGTAATTCCAACAACCTGACTTATTCCCTTAATTGATAAGAAACATCACAGAATCCACTGCTTTTCGGTTGGTTGGTATTCAAAAAACTTTCAAGACTGCTATAAGTGCACCTGTTGCTCAGATCCAGAGTAATTGTAAACCACTGCGAGCAGGCCTTTTAACTATTCAGTGTGTCACCAGTTTTAATGCAGTTCTGTGCACCGTGCTATACAAGTAAAGCAATGCTAAGTGTGTCAAAGTTAAGTTGAGCTACAGTGTCTGCAGTGTAGACTGTGAGATATTTCAACTTGTAAGAGTCTGGGAATACATATCTGGGCTTCCTGCACTAACTTGGGGAAAGTATAGTTAAATTGTTCTGTATCTTTGCATATTGTAGTAACAAGTTACTACTATATGGCATGGAAAGTGTTCTGCTGAATATCCATGATATAAAGTAGTGTATTGTCAGGCAGCTTTGCAAACTTTATTGTATTGTTCACTGCATTTGTAATATCATCCATTACTTGTGTGCCTTTGCCCTTTTGGCCTGTGACTGAAAGGGGTCCATGGACCAGCTCACCATGGTGTTAACAAATGCAAAATAGAATCCTACCCAGTGTTTTTCCAAGTTGTTAACATAGCTATAGAGTTTAAGTACTTTCTGCACCTCATTAAGCTAAGTGACAGTAATGAAAAAGTAAATGTTATGTATGGAATTAGGCACAATGTAATGTGCAGTCCCAGCACCAGTGCATGGCTTGACAGTTGGCTGGGAGTGTAGGCTGACCTGGTAGTTTATCACATTTATGTTGTATCTGTAGACCTGTAAATTCAAACAAATGGTATGTAGTTACCCTAGCCATCTGTATGTTGGCCACCTGAGCTCTAACCACATCCTGCCACAGTATATACAGAAAGTAAAAGCCAATGATGCTGGGCTAGGTTACTGGGGTGACTTGCATCTTGTTTGACTGGAAGTTGTTTCTAGACAGATGTAAACACCTGCAAACCAATGTATTTTTAAGATATTTTAATTATAGATGTTATGTCACAGCTGACCCCACTGTTTCCTCAGATCTTCTGAGAGGACATATTTTTACCCTTATAAAAGAGTAAGTAGTTTTATCCTTCATCTGTATGTCGACTGTACCAAAATCAGTGTTTTAATTGCTTCATTACCATTCAGGCAGGTGATTTTTTTTTTAAATTTCTGGTTTTCATTAAGTTGGCATGACAGGATAAATCCTTAATAAAATCCGTAGTAATACTCATCTACCCGTTAATGAGGTTCCATAGCAAGTCTAGCCATCTGTGTTACATTCCTTTAGATTTCTTTAAGTAGGAACATTTAACAGCTGCAAGTATAATAGATTTTTACCCTTAAGATTGATCACATCCTGTTTGTACCCCCCAAAATGCATAGTTTTTAAACATTCTTGCAATTTTGTGGCTTTTTAGCTGTTGGAAACTTGCTTTGTTCCAGAGTTCAGAGTAAAGCTTTATTTTCTTAGACTGTTCCTCTGTGAGTTTGCAGTAATCGTTACCCATTTGTAGCTTTGTTCTTTTTAAATATTTTATCTTGATAAAGCAATTACAACAGTTGTATTATGCAACAGTATTGTGTTTTCATAGTTTATGATTTATACTGTATAGAGAGGTATGAACTTGCTGCTAACAAAGTGTAGATGTGTACCATTTCCAAGGTGCTGCATAGTTTTAATAATGGTATAAATATATTTAGATTAAAAAGAATAGGAAAGTTATAGGTATTTGCATAAAAAGAAATGGTACTGGCAACTGGACTTAGATTTGTTGACTTTTCTGTGCTGATTGAGATGTTTCTCAAAAAGATGAGAAGTGAACAGTGTGTAGAACAAATCTGCAGCACATTTTGTTGCATTGTAAATTATAGTGTTAAGTTATTTATTTTTTGTTTGAAACATTAGACTGTGCAGCAGATCACTATGTATTTGGCTTACTTTTTACTTTTATAATGCATGTTGCTGGCATGGTTTAATTTGTTGATATCAGGTAGTATCCAGTAAGATGATTAGCTTTCAAGCTGCTGTATATGGTGAAAATTTTGTGAGTTTTTCTGAAGGCTGTCTTTTTCTGGAACTGTTTTATTTATCTAGTCAGGATAACTTTATGTATTTCAAGTGATCAGGTGTCTAACAATGAGCAGAGCAGTCAGGATTTTGAGATTGCTGCTAAGAGTTTTTGAAATTGCTCATTGCTTCCAATTTTGCTAGGGAAGCATTAGATGTAAACTATGAAGTCTTGGATGATGATGTCACTTTTGTGTTCTCTGTCAAGATATTCCCCAGGATTTAGTAACACCTACACTAATTGTACACCGTTCTGAGTGCACAA
Organism: Protopterus annectens; assembly: GCF_019279795.1. NCBI lineage: Eukaryota > Metazoa > Chordata > Ceratodontiformes > Protopteridae > Protopterus > Protopterus annectens. Next base: position 1,691,988,315 of record NC_056731.1, read on the forward strand.
GATAACACATGAATAACTCACACCTTCATAATTTTAGTTTTCCTGCAGAATTTCTTGCAGCTTTAAATATCAACAGATTCATAAAGTTTACCACAGTGTGTAGACTAATATGTATATTTACTGTAATCTTTGAGCGACTAGAAAGCACAAAAAATGTGGTAGGAATGTTATTGAATACATATCGTGTGCACTTAGTGTAGGTGTTATTGAATCTGGCCCATTATTAATTTTGTCAGGGTTGCATTAAACTTAGAATATAAAGGTGTTCATTATATCGATCACTGCTGCAGTATTCTTAGCTGTGTGGGTTATGCCCTGCCAAAGATATAATAGTTGGCCATCTTCCAAAGCTTCAGAGTGCCTTCCAAATGCCCAAACTGTCAGGCAGCTTGAGCTGACTAAAATACAGGTTTGGGTACAGAGCCCTTCATAGTTTTACTGATGTGAAGATTAGAGGATCGACAGTCAGTTTGTATTTTCCGTTGCTGGGCAGGTAAGTTCCCTATGGGGGAATCTTCCATTTTCTTAATTTTGCTGAAGTTGTATTACTTTCCTCTTCAGGAAAGTTATTTTAAAGCCTGGAGTGTTGTGTTTTAAGACTGTCTCAAGACTGTAATGTAGTTTTTATACAGACTGCTAATTTTTTTCTGTCAGTTTAAAAGTGGCGTAAAGTAACTGAAAACATATTTGTCTGTGTAGAAATTGTTTATTTTACTTTTGTGGGTCTAACATAGTGTTTAAGTCCTTTTTACTGCGTTTTTTCTGACCAAAAAAGTAACTTTTTGGACTAGTAGTGTTTACCAACAATTGCTGCTGATCTTCCCCAGGAGAGATATTATTTTCAGCGTGACTATGACACAGACCAGCAGTCCCACAGTCAGTCTGCCTTCCAGCCAAAAAAAGAAAAAAATAAGCAAACAGCCTTTGTCACCACACCACGTTAGCAATTTGCCTCAGCAACAGGTGGATGACTCTGCTGTGGCCATTAGTTGTAGCTGAGACCACTCATCTTTTACCCCAGGTCCCTTTGGTGTAGAATCTACAGCCACTGTGGACTAGGAGTTGGCCACATTCTCTGCCACTGTTGTGGTCCCCTCAGTGGGCAAGGGAGAGATACTCTTGTTGGCTCTGCAAGAGGGAACATGGAATGTTTCCCTGTGTCAGAATGCTGTGTCCATCCCTGGTGAAGTTGCTGTTGCCATTGGTAACACGGTTGGCCTGATTTTCTTTGTCAAAAAGAAATAAAAAACCGAGCAGGTATCTACCCCTCAATTTTCTTTGGATAGGAATAGTTTAGTGGATCTGGCTTTAGGGTTTAATTCAGGTTATTGAGCTTTCTTGCAATGTAGTTTCTAGTATAAGAAAGAGAGATTCTTCCTCTTGTTCAGATTCAGAATCTTGAATGTCTTCAGGAAGATGCAGGGATGGGATGCATGGCTTTTTCTTCAGATTTCTGATTCAGACTGATTGGTGTTCAGTTTCTCTTTCTCCCTGTCTGCTTTAGAGGATGTGCGTGTTACTGCCTGTAATTTTCCTGATACTCAGCCAGCTGCTCCTAAAAAGGTAGATCGGATGTATAAAGTTATTCAGTCTTTTACATTTCTGTACACTGTTCCCAAACATGACCCAGCAGCTATAGCTTTAGTAGATCCTACTGCTAACTACTTAATTCCAATCCTACTCTTTCTGATAAGTATGGGAACATTATTGATAGATATGGGGGAAAAGAATATATTTCCACAGCTTTGATTTTTAGAATTTTGAATTGTCAAGCTCGTATGTTAAAAGTTTGTTCTGACAAATTGTTGAGGAATGTTTTATCTACAGTTTCTTCTCATGAGGAAAAACTTATTCCAGGGCTATGGTAACTGGTACTGTTTTTAAGGAGGTTTCCCAGAACCTCCCAGGTGATTTTAAAATAAGATATTGAATTCTCCCTTGGATAGAAATGTAGTGTTTGGCCCCTCTGCTTCAGAGAGGATCAAAAAGTGTGATGAAAGAGGCAACAGATTCATGTAATTTCAGCCCCTCTTTTCCAAAGGGTTTATATCTCCTCCTCCAGTTTTGGCAAAAAAAAAAAAAGAAAAAACAGAATAAGCAGTCTCAACAGAATACAGGTAAACACGTGTCAAAATAAATGGCAAGGGGGTTCCAAAAAGAAGTCTCAAACTTCCCAAAACAAAGTAATAATCCAAATCTGAATGACCATTACAAATCTTGTGAACCCCTCCCACCTTGGTCCCTTTTGTCTTCCAGAAAGTCTGAATCTCCATTTCTGTCTTTGGCAACATAGTTTCAGATAAATGGGTTTCAAAAATCATCAAGGTTAGATATGGCAGCAGGAGGAAATTTTTCCTTTGCAGTGAGTCATTTCTTATCCTCCTGATCATGCCCTTGTTTTCACCAGATGTTCATGTTTCACTGTTGCAGTCATCACATTTGTGTTGACCCTGCCAGGGTAGCCCTTGGCCAGCCTGAATACCAGAGGATTAGTATTTCTGTGTCAGTTGCTGTCGCTTCAGGACTGACATCAGGTTGGCAGTAGTATAAAGTAAGGCAGCCGACGCCATTACATCAATCTTTCTTGCCGTGGAGCCCGAAGCAGAAGCAGTTTGCACGAGTGGTGGTTGGCCGCTACCTGAGTTTCGTCTACCAAATTGAAGTTTTAAGCTAAGTACCCCATTGGGGATCCTTTTTTCTTGCACTAACCAATGTCAGAAAAAGTAAATAATTGTCTTGCCTGTGGAAAGCAAATACTACACCGAGACTTTATTCTTACTGCATTACTTGCTTAGGCCCAGACCACGACATCCCCAATTGTCGCTTCTGTGCTTTGTTCAATGCCAGATCTATCCGTCGTTGGGCCCTTATTGTAGCTAGAATTTTTCACTTACAGTCCTCGAATTCCGATATGGCTTCGGTAAGCCATTCAACAGCAGATCTTCTGAAAAAACGTAAAGATAAAGACAGAGACAGACCTACAGATAACACTTCTGTTAAGCTAGTCACCAGTTCTCCGGTCCTCAGTGAGGCACTTTCGCAGCCCCTGATGCCCGCTTCTGTGGATTCGCAGGCCACTACAGAGACCCTTTAGGTGTCCAGTATGCAGCAAAACGCTTCTTCGACTAAGGATCCTGCGGTCGTCTCTATCTTGGATGGGTCCGGAGCTGTTGAGCAGGCACCGGCTTCCGAGGAAGTCATTCGCACTGCCAATTCTCGACACAAATCGATGTCTTCTTTCGTGACTACCATTCTTTCGAAAATGACCGAGTATCTTAGGCCCAGGGTGTGAACCACACCCAAGAAACTGACGACCCATTCTCTGGCACCTGCTTCCTTGCCTCAGTCTCAAATGCTTAAAATAGTGGAAGAACTTATCATGCTGATCAGGGGAAGCCAAGCTACTCCCTCCAAAAGGAAAAGAGATCTGTCCCCTGTAGTTTTGTCTGAACAAGAGTCAGATGACTCTGATGCATCTGAATATGAAGACATGCAACCCCTCTCTACTTATGAGGATTCTGATGCAGAGGATTCCATCCCTTCAGCCTCTCCCCCAGAGGATGTTTCCTTTGGGGAAGCCCTTCATACCTTAAGGGAGCATTTTCAATGGGAGAGTCAAGACTACCCTCAGTCTAAAAAGAGACTCAGGGAATTCTTAGATCTTCCACAGCACAGACCCTTGGCCATCCCCCCAGTCCTGGGTGTTGTGGAAGATGTTTTCCTGGAATCAAGCTTGACTCCTGACACCCTCCCTCCTGCACCCAGAAAACCAGACTGGTACTATAGAGTCCATGACTCACAAATTTCTTTTTAAAAATCCTACTGCTGACCCTGAGATAATTTCTCAAGGGCCTAAAGGGATTAAAACAACCTCTGCTAAGAATCCCACCCCCTCAGATAGGGATTCCCGAGCACTAGACAGATAGGGTAAAAAAGTATACACCTCAGCTACTCTTGCTATCAGGGCACTAAATTATCATTTCCATATGCTAAAACTTCAGCAACATAGCCTGGAACTCCTCAAACAAAAAAGTCTCTTCCTTTCTTGCTTGTGCAGAATCTAAAGAGTTACAAGAGTTAATGCATTCTGCATGTCAAGTAACTAAACACACCTTGCACTATGGTTTTGATGCCCTAGAAGCTTCTTGCAGGGCAGCAGTCACTGGATCTGTCATTAGAAGGCATGCATGGCTTAAGGAACAGCCCCTGCCATACCATGTCAAATCTAAATTGTTGGACGCCTCCTTGCACAAAGGCAACTTATTTGGCAGTAAGGCAGAAGAGGTCTTAAAAAAGCAAAATCTGTGTAGAGGCAGTTAAGGATTTCTTACAGGTCCAGCCACCCAGGTTTAGCAGGCATTGTCCCACCAAGCACTGATCCTTTCCTGCTCCCACTAAGCCAGTCCAGCCCAGGCCCCGGGGAACCAGACCCCCCACAGACAGCAGCCACAGGGAATGCAGAGGTCTCAGCTACCTCCACTTCAAAACCAGGGAGTTCTAAGCCACCCCCTTATGGTAAAAATTCAAAATGCTCACCCTCCAGCAGCTGCTACCCATGCTGCCAAAGACGCTTGGCTCGCCACCCTAGATCTAAAAGAGGCCTACCTTCACATTCCTGTCAGGGAATCATGTAGGAAATATCTCCGTTTCAGGGCAGGATCTCAACACTTTCAGTTCTCTGCGCTTCCCTTTGGCTTATCTACTGCGCCCAGAGTTTTCACAAAATGTCTGGCTCCGGCCATTGCCCTTTGCAGACAAAGGAATATGAAGATTTACCCATACTTACGCGACTGCTTTATTCAGGCAAACAGCTAGGAAAAGCTGCTCAAGCACCTGGCCTTTGTAATGACCCTACTGACCTCCCTAGGATACACAATCAATGAAAAGAAATCCAAACAGGTGCCCATCCAAAGGATTATCTTCCTGGGAACAAGCCTGGACGCAGCATCCTAGACGGCATTAATTACACCAGAAAAACAAGATGTTCTTCGTGTTTCACTGTTGCAGTCATTACTTTTGGGTTATCCTGCTGGCATGTTGCCCTCAGTCGACCTGAATTCCAAAGTCTTGGGTCCTGCGTCGGTTGCTTTCGCATCTTCCCTGACGTCAGGTCATCAGGGGTATAAAAGATGCAGCCGACGCCATTTTATTCAGTCTTTCTTGCCGCGCGGTGCCCGAAGCAGAAGCAGTTAGCAAGTGCTGGTTGGCCGACTCCTGAGATTTTCATGTTCGAGTTTCAGATCCGAAGTCTTCATTAAAAGCTAAGTATCCCATTGGGGAAACTTTTTTCTTGCTCCAGACAGATGTCAGAAAAAGTTAATAATTGTATATCTTGTGGGAAGCAAATACCTCATAAGAACTTTCATTCTTACTGTATTTCTTGCCTAGGCCCTGACCACAAAGTTGCTAGTTGTCGGTTTTGTGCTAGATTTAACCAACGCACTATTAAGCGTCGGTACGATTTTGCATTAAGCTATTTTGGGCGAAGATTTAATTATACAGCGTCATCGGATAGCCTTCCGACTACCGGAGTTCACAAAAAACGCAAAGAAAAAGAAAAGGACAGGCAACCGATGTCCAAAACCGATGACGAAGCTTCTCCTAAGCAAGTCGCCGGTTCTCAGTGAGGCGCTTTCGCAGCACCTGACGCCCGCTACTTTTGAGTCGCAAGCCGCTACCGACTCCCACGTGGAGTCTGCCAGGCCGCTGGAAACTCAAGGTATTGGAGCCTTGGAGACTATTCCCTCAGATGTGTCCGGAGCTACTGAGCAGGCATCGGCTTCTGAAGGTGTATTCAGACCTAAACAATTATATATTAAACCGACTTCAAAGACAAAGATTAAGACACCTTTAAAGGCAAAGAAACAAGTTCACCAGTCACAAGGACAGGCCTCCATGCCCAAAAAAACAGATGCTCAAAATGGCCGAAGACTTAATTACTTTGGTCAGGGGTTCCCATCCCCCTCCTGATGAGAGGCCTAGGCAAGAGACAGACTATGAATCTTCAGATCAGGTTTCCATTTCTTCTGATCAGGAATGTTCTCTTCCCCCCCCCATGAGGATTCTGATGCTGAGGAATCAATTCCTTCAGCTTCTCCTCCTGAGGACTGCTCTTTTGGAGAAACCTTGCATACTATGAGGGAGCACTTTCACTGGGAGAGCCAAGACTTTTCAGAATCTAAGAGAAGGCTCAGAGATTTCCTTTTACTACCTCAACACAGGCCTCTAGCTATCCCACCTGTGTTGGACATTGTAGATGGTGTTCTCGGAGTCTAGTCTGACCCTTGACTCTTTACCTCCAGCTCCTGTTAAGCCGGACAGATACTACAGGGTCCCTGACTCTCATAAATTACTTTTCAAAAACCCTTCTGCAGACCCAGAAACTATTTCTCAGGGTCCAAAAGGGGTCAAGGCTTCTACTGCAAAAAATCCTACCCCCTCTGACAGGGATTCCAGGGCTCTGGATAGATGGGGAAAAAAGGTTTACACATCTACTACTATGGCTATAAGGGCTTTAAATTTCCAGTTTCATATGCTCAAATATCAGCAATATATCATGACACTGCTTAAACAGAAAATTATGGCAAATGCTGAATGTGCAGAAAACAAAGAAATGCAGGATTTATTGCATGCAGCTGAACAAGTTGGAAAGCATACTTTGCAATGTGGATTTGATTCTCTGGAGGCCTCCTGCAGGGCCACTGTTACGGGTTCTGTCATTAGGAGGCATGCTTGATTAAAGGAACAAAATCTGTCAGACCATGTTAAAGCAAAATTATTAGATGCTCCTTTACAACATGGTACCTTGTTTGGTGTTAAGGCAGAAGAGGTGTTAAAGAAAATGGAGGACAAAGCTAAATCTATGCAAATGGTCAAGGATTTCTTACAGGTACAGCCACCTAGATTCAGCAGACACTGGCCTACAAAGAATTGGCCTTTTCCAGTCTCAGACCTCAAAGGGGCAGATCCAGATGCCCTAGAGGCAGATCACAGCCGCAAGGATCCTACAGGTCTAAACAGTGGAGTGCTGCTACATCCAAAGGTGGAGAGGACAAATCACAGTCATACAGGAAACTGTTAGAATGACTTACCCCTGCCTGCGCCAAGCACTTACCTTCTGGCCGCACCCTTAGGGGGAAAACTAGCACTTTTTTTCTCAAAATTGGCACATTATAACCCAGGACAAATGGGTTCTAGACAGTGTCACAAGGCTACAAGTTTCATTTCCATACTCTGCAAGGGCAAACGGTTGGCCATACCTGCCAAAAAATCAATGGGTAGTGGCTCGAAAACAAGTAGCAGCTCTCATGGACATGAGGGCTATTCAACAAGTACCACAGCAAGAGCAGGGACAAGGATTTTACTCAAGACTGATGTTCATCGTGTTTCACTGTTGCAGTCATTACTCTTGGGTTATCCTGCTGGCAGGCTACCCGCAGTCTGCCTGAATTCCAAAGTCCTGGTCCGGCATCGGTTGCTGTCGCCTCTTCCCTGACGTCAGTGCGCCAGGGGTATAAAAGATTCTGCCAACGCCATTTTCTTCCGTCTTTCTTGCCGCACGGTGCCCGAAGCAAAAGCAGTTCGCAAGTGCCAGTCGGCCGACTCCTGAGATTTTCAAAATCGAATTTCAGGTCCGAAGTCTTCATTAAAGCTAAGTACCCCATTGGGGAAACTTTTTTCTTGCTCCAGACCGATTTCAGAAAAAGTTAACAATTGTATTTCTTGTGGGAAGCAAATACCTCATAAGGATTTTCATTCTTACTGTATTCCTTGCCTAGGCCCTGATCACGACGTTGCTAGCTGTCGGTTTTGTGCTAGATTTAACCAACGCACTATTAAGCGTCGGTACGATTTTGCCTTTCATTACTTTGGCCGAAGGTTTAATTATATAATGCCGTCGGAACAGCCGACGACCGGAGTTTATAAAAAGCGCAAGGAAAAGGAAAAGGACAGGCATCTGAGGTCCAAAACCGATGACAAGGCCCCCGCTAGACCAGTCGCTGCTTCGTCGGTTCTCAGTGAGGGGCTTTTGCAGCCCCTGACTCCCGCTACCTCAGAGCCACAGGCCGCTTCCGGCTCCTACGTGGAGCCGACTAGGCTTCTGGATACTCAAGGTATTGGACCCTCGGAAACTATTCCCTCAGATGGGTCCGGAGCTGCTGAGCAGGCATCGGCTTCTGAAGGTGTTTTCAGACCTACACAATTATATGTCAAGCCAACCTCAGCTTCAAAGACTAAAACAGCCCTAAAGACAAAGAAACAAGTACAGCATTCTCCTGGACAGACTTCCATGCCTAAGAAACAGATGCTTAAAATGGCCGAAGACCTAATTACTTTGATCAGGAGTTCCCATCCCCCTCCTGATAAGAGGCCTAGGCAAGAGACAGAATATGACTCTTCTGATCAGGTTTCAATTTCCTCTGATTCCTCCTCTGAACAGGGATACTCTTTTCCTCCCTATGAGGATTCTGATGCTGAAGAAATCTATTCCTTCAGCCTCTCCTCCTGAGGATTATTCTTTTGGGGAAACCCTGCATACCATGAGGGAGCATTTTCACTGGGAGAGCAAAGATTACTCAGAATCTAAGAAAAGGCTCAGAGACTTTCTTTTATTACCTCAGCACAGACCTCTTGTTATTCCACCTGTTCTAGACATTGTAGATGTATTTTCAGAGTTCAGCCTGTCTCCTGACTCATTACCCCCTGCACCTGCTAAGCCAGACGGATATTACAGGGTTCCAGACTCTCATAAATTTCTATATAAAAACCCTGCTGCTGACCCAGAAACTATATCCCAGGGTCCCAAAGGGGTCAAGGCTTCCACTGCAAAAAACCCTGTCCCCTCTGATAGGGATTCTAGGGCACTGGACAGATGGGGGTAAAAGTTTACACTTCTGCTACCTTGGCTGTAAGGGCTTTAAATTGTCAGTTTCATATGCTTAAATATCAGCAATACTTAATGTCACTGCTTAAACAGAAAATGTTGACAAATTCTGAATGTTCTGATAAGGAAATGCAGGATTTATTGCATGCAGCTGAACAAGTGGGAAAGCATACTTTGCAATGTGGTTTTGATTCACTGGAGGCCTCTTGCAGGGCCGCTGTTACGGGTTCTGTCATTAGAAGGCATGCTTGGTTAAAGGAACAGAATCTGCCTGATCATGTTAAAGCAAAATTATTGGATGCTCCATTACAGCATGATACTTTGTTGTAAAGGCAGATGAGGTGTTGAAGAAAATGGAGGATAAAGCGAAATCCATGCAGACAGTTAAGGATTTCCTACAGGTACAGCCACCCAGATTTACCAGGAACTGGCCTACAAAGAATTGGTCCTTTCCAGTGTCAGACAGGCCACAAAGAGGCAGATACAGATGCCCCAGAGGCAGATCTCAGCCCCAAGGCTCATACAGGCCTAAACAATGGGGTGCTTCTACCTCCAAAAGCGGAGAAGACAAATCACAACCATACAGGAAACAGTCCCAATGACTTTCCTCTGCCAGAACCAAGCACTTATCTTTTGGCAGCCCCCTTAGGGGGAAAACTAGCACTTTTTTCACCAAATTGGCACATAATTACCCAGGACAAATGGGTCTTGAACATAGTGTCTCAGGGCTACAGGTTCCACTTTCACACCCTGCCAAGGGTAAAAGGTATGCCAGACCTGCCACACAATCAATGGGCAGAGGCACAAAAGCAAGTTTCGTCCCTCATGGACATGAGGGCCATTCAGCGAGTACCACAACAAGAGCAGGGACAAGGATTTCAACAAGTACCACAACAAGAGCAGGGACAAGGATTTCAACAAGTACCACAACAAGAGCAGGGACAAGGATTTTACTCAATACTTTTCTTGGTGCCCAGAAAGGACAAAGCCTGGAGACCAATACTGGACCTGTCTATACTAAACACATTTCTGGATGTTCCAAAATTCAAAATATTGACTCTGCAGCAGCTACTGCCCATGCTGGGCAAGAAGGCTTCTCTCGTAACTTTGGACCTAAAAGAGGCATACCTGCATGTCCCAATCAGACAATCTTGCAGAAGATACCTCAGATTCATAGCTGGCTCAATGCACTACCAATTCTCTGCACTGCCCTTTGGTTTATCTACTGCGCCCAGGGTCTTCACAAAATGCCTGGCACCAGTAATTGCATTTTGTAGACAAAGAGGAATTCAAATATATCCCTACTTGGACGACTGCCTTATTCAAGCAGAGAACAAAGACATTCTGCTAAAGCATCTGGTGTTTGTAAAAAGATTACTTTGCCTAGGGTACACAGTAAATGAAAAGAAATCAAAACTAGTACCCTCTCAAGAGATAATATTCGTGGGTGCAAGCTTAAATACAACTGCCCAGATGGCTTATCTCACGCCAGACAAACAAAGGCAACTGACTTCTTACTTCAAAATGTTGGCAACAAAGACCCAGTTATCTGCAAGGAAAATCCTGCAGGCTTTGGGCTTCATGGCATTCTGCTAATTCCATATGCCAGACTGCATATGAGGAAACTACAATGGTATCTAAAAAGTGTTTGGACGCAACATTGCCACAGCCTGGAAACATTCATTACCCTCATTCCCTGCCTGCAACAGGGGTTTCGATGGTGGGCACAGGCCTGTCACCACAACAAGGGACAGCCATTCACTTTAGCCACAGCCAGGCAGACACTAACAACGGATGCATCAGATTATGCCTCAGGGGCCCACAATGCAGGAAAATGTATTCAGGGCACATGGCCCGCAAGCCAGATGCATCTTCATATCAATCAAAAAGAGATGCAAGCTGTTCAGAATGCCCTTATAGCTTTCAAGGATTTACTTCTTCCAGGACAACTACTGATAAAGGCGGACAATACTACAGTCATGTGGTACATAAGCAGGGAGGCACACATTCCTACCCCCTCTGCAGACAAGCCATGACTTTGTGGGACACAGCATTGACTTATCAAGTTCACCTGCAAACACAATTCCTGCCAGGAATAATAAATACTCTGACAGATGAAGTAAGCAGAAACCTCATGGATCCCCACGAGTGGAAACTGGATTCACAAGTCTTCAGCATGATAACAAGGAAATGGGGATGCCCATTCATAGAAACTGGATCCACAAGTCTTCAGCATGATAACAAGGAAATGGGGATGCCAAGACATAGATCTATTTGCCTCCCGTCACAACTGCCAGTTACAGAGATTCTGCACAAGGATTTATCGCAAGCTAGCATGGAAAGTGGATGCCCTATCCTTCAGCTGGCAAAACCTAACAGTATATGCCTTTCCTCCACTGCCTCTCCTCTCCAAGGTACTCCTAAAGGTCAGACAAGAGAAGCCAAAAATGATACTGATTGCCCCAGACTGGCCATGCCAGCACTGGTACTCAATCCTAAAGAACTTGTCTCAAGGTCCAGCCTGGACATTGCCTCAAACTTCTCACTTACTAACCCAACAAAACAATCAGATCCTGCACAGCCAACTCAGGACCTTAAATCTGGCAGCATGGCGGTTAATGTAGCCATTCATAGCACTCCTCTTTCAAAAGCTGTTATGGATGTTATCTTCGAGGCCAGGAGGCCTAGTACCGGAAAATCTTATGCAGAAAAATGGAAGAGATTCTGTGCTTGGAACCAGGCACAAGGAATTGACATGTTTGTACCAAATATTCCTCAGAATTTACAATACTTAACTGAGATGCTGGACAAAGGCCTATCCTTCTCATCAATTAAGATTCATGCCTCTGCCATTTCAGCCCATTACAATACGGAACCACCTATCTTTTCTCATCCTTTAATAAGGCAGTATCTCAGAGGGGCCAAAAACATAAGACCTCCAAGGAGCGCACCAATACCTGCATGGGACCTCAATTATGTCTTGGAAAAACTCACACTGCCTCCTTTTCAGCCAGCCTGAACAGCTGATATAAAATTCTTATCCTGGAAAACAGCTCTTCTCCTAGCAATAACCTCTGCAAGACGAGTCTCTGAGTTACAGGCACTCATGGCTGCGGAACCTTTTATCATTTTCCATCCAGACAGGGTTTCTCTGAGGATGAACCCTACATTTATGCCTAAGGTGGTGTCCAGTGTGGCCCTTAACTAAATCATTCACTTGCCTACCTTTTATCCAAAACCACTGAACAAGGGTGAGAGACTTCTGCATTCTTTGGACATACACAGACAGCTACGCTTGTACTTGGACAGAACTAAAGCTTTCAAAAAGACTGAACAACTTTTAGTGGCATATGCTGCAGGATTACAAGGAAAGGCTATCTCAAAACAGACTATTTCTAAATGGATGGGCCACTGCATTCGTTTCTGCTACTCACAACATGGCAAATCAGTGCCTAAGGGCATTAGGCCACATTCTACCAGAGCAGCAGCCACTTCAGCAGCCTTCCTCAGAGGAGTACCAACCAAGGACATCTAGAGGCTGCAACTTGGAGTTCAGTGCACACTTTTACAAAGCACTACCACTTACCTCTCTACTCTAAATCCAGAGCAGGCTTTGCCACTGCAGTTCTGCAGGGCCTCATAGCCTCTCCTAATCCTATTTAGCCCAGCCACCCATCCTCAGCTTTGGGATTCAACCCAAGAGTAATGACTGCAACAGTGAAACACGATGAACATAGTACAGTTATGTACCTACCATAAATGTAGATGTTCGAGTGTATTCACTGTTGCAGTCCAGGTTACCCTCCCACCATCCCCCCTTCATTTGCTGGGTCGTATCTGTACTTCTCTATTCTATACAACCTGTGTGGTGTATTTGCTTGTAGATGAAGGAAATGTTTACTTTAGTGCATGTATGTTTATTGGCATAATCTATTTAGCCTACCCTTTTGGGGGCACCAGACATCTGGGGCAAGAAAAACTGAAGAAAATGTCGTCTGCTGCATCTTTTATACCCCTGGCGCACTGACGTCAAGGAAGAGGCGACAGCAACCAACACCGGATCAGGACTTTGGAATTCAGGCTGACTGCAGGTAGCCTGCCAGCAGGATAACCCAAGAGTAATGACTGCAGCTGTGAATACACTCTAACATCTACATTTATGGTAGGTACACAACTGTACTTTCTTGGTACCCAGAAAGGACAAAGCATGGAGACCAATACTGGACCTGTCTATTCTAAACACTTTCCTGAATATACCGAAATTCAAGATGTTGACCTTACAGCAGCTTCTGCCCATGCTGGGCAGCAAGGCTTGGCTCGTGACTTTAGATCTAAAAGAGGTATACCTGCATGTCCCAATCGGACAATCATGCAGACGATACCTCAGATTCAAGGCTGGCTCAAAGCATTACCAATTCTCTGCACTGCCCTTTGGCTTATCTTCTGCACCCAGGGTCTTCACGAAGTGCCTGGCACCAGTAATTGCTTACTTCAGACAAAGAGGAATACAAATATACCCTTACTTGGACAACTGCCTCATACAAGCAGAGAACAAGGACATTCTACTACAGCATCTGACTTTTGTGATAAAACTCTTAACAGCCCTAGGGTACACAGTCAACAAAAAGAAATCAAAACTAGTACCCTCTCAAGAGATAATATTCCTGGGTGCAAGCTTAAATACAACTGCCCAGATGGCTTATCTCACTCCAGACAAACAAAGGCAACTGACTACCTATTTCAAGGAAATGGCAACAAAGGCCCAGTTAACTGCAAGAAAATTTCTGCAGGCTTTGGGCTTCATGGCATCTTGCATCTTACTTATTCCATATGCAAGACTGCATATGAGGAAAATTCAGTGGTACCTTAAAAGTGTCTGGACACAACATTGCCACAGCCTGGAAACAATGATTACTCTAATTCCCTGCCTGCAACAGGAATTTCGATGGTGCGCCAAGGCTTGTCACCAAAACCAAGGGACAGCCATTCTCACTACCCCCAGCGAGGCAGAGCCTAATGACGGATGCATCAGATTATGCCTGGGGGGCACACATGGCAGGAAGAGGTATTCAGGGCACCTGGTCCACAAACCAAAAGCATCTACATATCAATCAAAAGGAGATGCTAGCTGTTCAAAATGCCCTGACAGCCTTCAAGGACCTACTTCATCAGAGACAACTACTGATAAAGACAGACAGCACCACGGTCATGTGGTACATAAACAAGCAGGGGGGCACTCATTCTTACCCCCTGTGCAGACTAGCCATGACTTTATGGGACGCAGCATTGACTTACCAAGTTCATCTGCAGGCACAATTCCTGCCAGGAAAGGAAAATACTCTGGCAGACGAACTAAGCAGAAACCTCATGGATCCCCACGAGTGGCACCTGGATCCACAAGTCTTCAGCATGATAACAATGAAATGGGGATGCCCGGACATAGATCTATTTGCCTCTCCTCAAAACAATCAACTAAAAAGATTCTGCACAAGGACTTATCACAGGCAAGCTTGGAAAGTGGATGCCTTATCTTTCTACTGGACAAACCTATCAGTATATGCCTTTCCTCCACTTCCTCTCCTCCCCAAGGTACTCCTAAAGGTCCGGCAGGAGAAACCAAAAATTATTCTAATTGCCCCAGACTGGTCACGCTAGTGCTGGTATCCGATCTTAAGGAACTTGTCCCAATACCCAGCCTGGACCTTACCTCAAATACCTCATCTACTGTCCCAACAAAACAATCAGATTCTGCACAGCCAACTCAGGACCCTAAACCTGGCAGCTTGGCGTATAATGTAACCATACAAACTATACCTCTCAGTAAAGCTGTGATGGATGTCATTTTAGAAGCCAGAAGGACTAGTACTAGAAAATCCTATGCTGGGAAATGGAAAAGATTTTGTGCTTGGAACCAAGCTCAAGGAACTGATACAGCTGTCCCAAATATTCCTCAGATTTTGCAATATTTAACTGAGATGCTGGACAAAGGCCTATCTTTTTCATCAGTTAAAATCCATGCCTCTGTCATTTCGGCTCATTACAATACAGAGCCACCACTCTTTTCTCATCCTTTATTAAGGCAGTACCTCAGAGGAGCCAAAAACTTAAGGCCTCCAAGGAGATCACCAATACCTGCTTGGGACCTCAATTATGTCTTGGAAAAACTCACCTTACCACCTTTTGAGCCAGCTACAAATGCGGACATAAAGTTCTTATCTTGGAAAACAGCTCTGCTCCTAGCAGCAACTTCTGCAAGACAAGTTTCAGAGCCACAGGCCCTCATGGCTGTGGAACCCTTTATCATTTTCTATCCGGACAGGGTCTCTCTGAGAACAAACCCTACATTTATACCCAAGGTGGTATTCAGTGTAGCCCTTAACCAAACAATTCATTTGCCAACCTTTTATCCAAATCCACAGAACAAGGGGGAAAAAATTCTGCATTCTTTGGACATACACAGACAACTTAGATTCTATTTGGACAAAACTAAAGTTTTCAGGAAGACAGAGCAATTACTAGTGGCATATGCCACAGCATCACAAGGAAAGGCGATCTCCAAGCAGACTATTTCAAAGTGGATAGGTCACTGCATTCATTTCTGCTAATCACAGCATGGCAAACCAGTGCCTAAGGGCATTAGGCCACATTCAACCAGAGCTGCAGCCACTTCTGCAGCCTTTCTCAGGGGAGTACCAACCAAGGACATTTTGGAGGCTGCTACTTGGAGTTCAGTGCATACCTTTACAAAATATTACAATCTGCCTCTTTACTCTAAATCCAGGGCAGGCTTTGCCACTGCAGTTCTGCAGGGCGTCATAGCCACTCCTAATGCTGTTTAGCTCCAGCCCCCCAACCATAGCTTTGGGACTCAACCGAAATGTAATGACTGCAACAGTGAAACACGAAGAACATAGTACAGTTGTGTACACTTACCATAAATATAGATGTTCGAGTGTATTCACTGTTGCAGTCCAGGTTACCCACCCACCATCCCCCTTATTTTTACTGGAACTTATCTTTACTTCTCTAATCTATGCAACCTAGGTGGTGTATTTGCTTATAGATGAAGTTAAAGCTTATTTTGGTGCATGTATGTTTTATTTACATAGTTTTAGCCTACCTTTTTGGGGGCACCTGACATCTGGGGCAAGAAAAACTAAATAAAATGGCGTCGGCTGCATCTTTTATACCCCCTGATGACCTGACGTCAGGGAAGAGACAGCAACCGACGCAGGACCCAAGACTTTGGAATTCAGGCCGACTGAGGATAACCCAAATGTAATGACTGCAACAGTGAATACACTCTAACATCTACATTTATGGCAAGTGTACCCAACTGTACTTTATTCCGACTGCCTACTTCTCTCAACTAGCCACCAGACCCCAGTTATCTGCAAGGAAAATCCTGCAAGCTCTGGGGTTCATGGCATCTTGCATACTACTCATTCCATATGCCAGACTGCGTATGAGGAAACGTCAGTGGCACCTAAAAAGCCTTTGGTGTCAACACTCTCAAGACCTGGAGAATCTTATACCTATAGTTCGTTGCCTCAGAAAAGATTTTCTTTGGTGGGCAACAGCATGCGCCCACAACAAGAGACTACTTTTCTCACCACCCCCCTCTGCCCAGACCCTCACCACAGATGCATCAGACTGTGCTTGGGGTGCACACCTGGATGGCAGGTGCATACAGGGACAATGGAGCCCGCAGCAAATACCTCTGCACGTCAACCAAAAAGAGATGATGGCTGTCCAGCATGCCTTAATAGCTTTCAAGCCCCTTCTCTCCCCAGGGGCTCTCTTGATCAAAACAGACAACACCACTGTCATGTGGTATATCAACAAGCAGGGAAGGACTTGCTCCTACCCTCTTTGCAGGCTGGCCATGACCCTTTGGCACACAGCCTCTGCCATGCAACTGCATCTGTTAGCACAATTCCTATCAGGTTCTGTCAACCTTCTGGCAGACCAATTAAGTAGAAATCTTCTGGACCCACACAAGTGGCAGCTCAGCAGAAGAGCCTTCACCCTAATAGCTCAGAAATGGGGCACCCCGAAGGTTGACCTCTTTGCTTCCCACACCAACCATCAGCTCAGCAAATTCTGCACCAGGGAGCATCACTGCATGGCTTGGAAAGTGGATGCCCTGTCCTTCCCCTGGGTCAGTCTGTCGGTCTATACATTTCCTCCACTACCTCTCATCCCCAGGGTACTGCTCAAAATAAAAGAGGAAAAACCAAGAACAATTCTTATAGTTCCGGACTGGCCTCGCCAGCACTGGTACCCCTTTCTGCACAGCCTGTCCCCACTGCCAGCTTGGTATCGTCCTCAGATTCCAAACCTCCTGACCCAGAGGGAAGGGGAATTCATGCATCCCCAATTGCAGGCAATCAATTTGGCAGCTTGACTTATTCCCTAACCCCGGATCAATCTGACAACCTCAGTAAACAGGTTCTAGATGTTATACGTGAGGCCAGACGTCCTAGCACTAGAAAGTCTTATGCTGACAAATGGAAAAGATTTTGCACCTGGATCCAGGCTAAGGGAGCCAATACGGCACAGCCCTCCCTCCCTCCCTCTCATCCTGGATTACTTAGCTGACCTACTACACTGTGGCCTCTCTTTCTCTTCTATAAAAATTCATGCCTCTGCTATCTCTGCTCATTTCCCCACTGAGCAGCCCCTTTTCTCACACCCTTTGATCAAATAGTTCCTAAGAGGGGCTAGCAACTTGAGGCCACCCAGAAGAGCACCAACTCCAGCTTGGGACCTTAACTTTGTGTTGGAAAAGCTCACCCTGCCCCCTTTCAAATCAGCTTCTTCTGCAGAGCTAAAATTTCTCTCCTGGAAGACTGCTTTCCTTCTGGCCATCACTTCAGCCAGAAGTGTCTTCGAGCTGCAAGTGCTCATGGCTGTGGAACCCTTCATCATCTTCCATGCTGACAGGGTATCCCTCAGAACTAACCTATCCTTCATGCCCAAGGTGGTGTCCAGTGTGGCTCTCAACCAATCCATTCATTTGCCCACCTTTTTTCCTAATCCCCAGAACAAGGGGGAAATGATCCTGCACTCTCTAGATGTGCACAGACCACTCAGATTCTATCTAGACAAGACTAAATCCTTCAGAAAGTCTGATCAATTGCTTTGTTAGCTTTGTTACAGGGGTAGAAGGCAAAGCCGTCTCCAAGCAAACCATTTTCAAATGGGTAGCACACTGCATCCATTTCTGATGCAAACAACATGGAAAGTCTCCCCCCAGGGGGTCAGCACTCACTCCACCAGAGCAGCCTCCACCTCTGCAGCTTTCCTCAGAGGAGTCCCCACCATGGACATCCTGGAGGCTGCCACCTGGACATCTGTTCACACTTTTACCAAACATTACCACCTGCCTCTCTTCCAGGGCAGGGTTTGCCTCTGCAGTCTTGCAGGGCATCCTAGCCAGCCCCTAGCTTCCCTGACTGTGCCTCCACCCATTTCCTCAGCTTTGGGAATCAACCCAAATTTGATGACTGCAACAGTGAAACATGAAGAACTTAGTACAGTTGTTTACACTTAACCGTAAATGTAGATGTTCACGTGTATTCACTGTTGCAGTCCTGGTTTCCCTCCCTCCATCCCCCTTTTTTTCTATTTCCTAACAAGGGACATATTGGTATTTACTTTCTACTGGTGGGGTTCTTCCACCAGAACCTGGCTCCTACTTGGGGGCAATTTATTATTAATGCACATGCTTTTTGTATTTACAGGTTTGTGTATTTATTAATTATAATACTTTTATTCCATGACAGGAAATGTCATATTACCTCATTGGAAGGGGTATTTATTGTTGGGCTTTTCCTTTATCTCAGTGTTACTCTACTGATGAAAGCTATGTGCTGAAACCGGTCTAGTTCTCAGTTTAATAAAGCTCTCTCAGCTCATTATTGGTGCTGGCATTTTTATTTTGGTCATACTAGTTTGGTTGCCTTGCATCAGCCGTACTTGCTAGCTCCTATTCTGTTTACTTTGATATATTGTGCTGGCTGTTGGCGTTCGAATGGGCTAAGAAGAGGCGCCATTTTCTTGGCGTTCCTGTGTCTGTGAAGGAGGGCTCCTCATCGGTTGTTTGTTTTTCGTTCTACATCAGCTTTCTGCTTTTGGAAACCTTTTTTTTCGCATGTGTATTTGAAGAATTCCTGCTTACTATATCTTATGGCTCCAGTGGATTCTTTACCAGTTATGCTTTATCTGACTTGGTTTGCCTATCCTTGGTAATTTTGGACAGTATTACCACATATAAGGATCCCGGAGAGCATTGTCCATTCAACGTAAGGTTTATCCATTTGGATTGGTTTCGTAAACGTGTGGGATTGTTGCATTAATAGTAACATGGACATTACTTTGTTTTCTCTATCAGGCGGAGGTGAAATATTAACTTTTTACCGTTTTGTGGACTAAGGGAAGTTCTCTATTGGATTATAGTTCCTGATTATGTCTCACAGGTACATTACTTTGGTTTTGGGCATTTGGTGATCAACGCTTATCCCTTTGGTATTCCTTGTTGGTTATTATTTAAAACTTATTCTGTTCGATCATTATTATGATTGGATGGACATTTTCTTGATTTATGGAGGCTTACTAATCGAAGGAAACATATGTATGGTGTTTGGTGACTTTGCAACTTTCATGTAGTATACAACTGACATTCGTTTTTGTACTGTAAACATTACCAACATATTCGCTGATTAGTTTTCAAGGATCGGACTGCAGTGTATATTTTCATATAAACTTTTGGGACTCCATTTTTGATACTGGATTATGTTTACACTCCATTTTTGTTTAATTGCATTAGCAATATACTCATGCATGGCCTAAAAACCATTTGGTCTTTTTACTATACTAATTGCTATATATTCTTTTTAGCTTAACTGCTTAATTTGTGGAGGTTTGATAATTTAGCTCAGGAATTGATGATTTTTTCAATGTCTAATTGGTGTATATTTAGGCAGAACAACAGTAAGACATGTCACATTGAATTAGTCTAGCATAAGAAAACTGTATTTTTAATAATTTTTGTTTTTCATCAGTATTTCTTTATTTAAGTGTTTCCTAGAATTGCAAGATATTTCTTGTATCCTTTTGGATTCCGGGTTAGGTGTTCAGCTTTTCTATATTTTGTCCAGTGAGGATAGGGACAAATTATAGTATTCAGACAGTTCTGGTTTGTGGATATCTATTATATATACATGCCTCATGTTTCATTTAAACTTATGGCATTAGTTTTTTGACCATTTCATTTATTTATTTTTTTTGGTCATCTATGAATACATCACATGGTTACTAGTTGCTATTTTTTATCAGGATTACACTAATTTGTATTTTTTGATATAGTTATTTCATCTTGGTTGGACTAGTTGCTATGGTGTATTTAGCACATTAACCACTGTGTAGGTCAGGACTACTGAGACACTAATTATATGTGCCTAAAGCTGAATTCTTTATCATAGTTTACTGTTAAACTACCAGGGGTTTGAGGTTCATTATGGTTGACTGTTTATTTGTTAGTATATATTTTTATATCATTACTGTCTGTGTATTTATCAGAGATAAATGAGCCAACCAATTTATTTGGTTACACTGATATAGGCTTAATCTTTTCCGCCTTCTGCGGCTCAAACTGATACATATTTATAACCTGGGATATTTAATATTGTTCCTTCACATTTGCTCAGGCTGTACCACCTATTGGCTCTGGTTGTCTGAAACTGACTTATTTATTTAGACAACTTATTGTCATGGATCTACAAAAATTACTTTCCGGCCTGTGTGCGGATAAAGATGATATTCAGGTGTTTGGCATTAGTACATTGCAAGTGGGTTCTACTGAATGTCAAACCTTAGATCCAGTTGACGGTTGCTTTCTTCTCTTTAGCCAGTTGGGTAAGAAAATCAAAACATTAAGGACAAATATATGGCATTTAAAACTGTTTAAAGCTTACCAAAATCAAAAAATAACCCCAAGGGGACTCAGGACGAAAGTACAACCATTGGTTGGCACACCTGATGATATTTTTACTTAAGGATTGGCAACAAGCCCAGCAAGAAGCATCTATGTCATTTGTCAATATACTGGCATATTTTTATGATAGAACAGTTCGGACTAATATTTCGGAAGTTGAAAAAATATGTAATGACTTGAAAAAGTTTGAAGAGCATACCAATTTCACAGACAACATGAGCAAATTGTCTAAGGAACTTATGGTTCTTGAGAACAATTTAAAAGCTAAGAAACTACACAAATTCTCGAGGGACAGGGAGGATTATGATAGAGGTAGACAGTTTGAGTCGCATAAGGGGGTAAGGTTTGCCCAAGGCACTAAGAATCCTATATATGTTCGCAAAAAGAGACCAAGATCTATACTGAAAAAGGGTGTTTTTACTAACACCACCTCCGGTGAGAAGTCCTCTACAACAGACACGGAATCCATAAGCATTGGGGATTCCCCAGATTCTAAAAGGGGACGTACATCTGAAGACCCTTTAGGGGTAGGAAACATAGGGGAGGAAGAAAACACAAGGGTAAAAAGCTTAGAAGACCTCTTTTTATCAGTAGTGAAATAGATACTCAGTGTACTAATGTACATAATATTTCTAAATATGTTTTAACACCAGAAGAACACGCATTATTAAATAAAGGTCTTGGATTCATCCCTGGCTTTTTTGTTGATGAAAGCTCTTTAGTTTCTGACATTATAGCATTTTGTAGAAAAATTAATCTCAACTTGTTTTTCAGACAACAGGATCAACAAGATCCATCTCAAAGATCTTCTGAGTTTAGATTTCATCTGTCTAATTTCAACCCTCCGATGGACAAACATGTGGCTATTTTTCAGCAGGCTGTTATCAAAGATCTACATTTTCATCTGGGTTCAGAAAATACCATCAAACATGATTTATCTAGGGCTGAACAACTAGCCTTAACACACCTCAGGAACAACACTAATATAGTTATTCTTTCTGCTGATAAGGGTGGTGCGGTTGTCGTCATGGATGCCGATTATTATTGGGATGAGGGAAATAGACAGCTGTCTAACCCCCATCACTACATGAGAATGACCACTGACCCCACCCCCAATTTTAAAAAAGAAATTGATGATTTCTTACAGGAGGCGGTTGAGGCAGGTATTATTTCTGATGACACCAGATCACATTTAACAGTTATGGATCCTGCGAAACAGTATTTATACCTATTACCAAAAATTCATAAATCTTCTCCTCAACCGCCGGGTAGACCCATAGTCTCAGGGATTGGATCACTTACGGAACCCTTGTCTGTATTCCTCACGGATAAACTTAAACCTCTTTTACCATTGATTAGAGCTAGACTCCAGGATGCAACAGAATTTTTGCAAATTGTTTCGGATTCACAATTAGAGCCACATTGGTTAATGTGTACTCTTGACGTCAAATCTCTGTACACCAGTATTCCACACTGGGCGGGATTAGCTGCACTAGACTTTTGGTTAATTAAAGCCGGTGTTTATCCCCCTGGCTTCAATACATTATTGATCTGTATGGCTGAACATATTCTCACAAAAAATGTTTTTTATTTCAAACAGGATTGCTATTGGCAGATACAGGGTACAGCCATGGGTGCTTCATTTGCACCAATTTATGCTGACCTTTACATGGGATATGTGGAGGAACACATTATCTATGATGAACTTCATAACATATATGTACCTGAAATTGACATCTGGAGAAGGTATTTGGATGACTGTTGGCTCGTTTGGAAAGGGGGTAGTGATTATTTGCAGGAGTTTGTTGAACATCTTAATGGAAATATATGGGGTGCGGAGTTTACGGTTGATTACCATCAAAATGAAATACATTTTCTTGACGTTTTTTTAGAACGTCAACCAGATAACACCTTAAAAACTTCTGTATACTGTAAATTTCCTGAATACAACACCTTGTTACATGCTAACAGTCTTCATCCAAAACATACTATCAACAATATTCCTAAATCCCATTTTTTACGCCTTAAAAGGATATGCTCCTCCGAACAAGATTTGATACAACATCAGGAAGATCTTGCTAATTGGTTTCTAATAAGGGGATATGCTAAACATACAGTTTATTCAGCTATGCAATGGACCAAAAATCAGACTAGGGATACACTATTACAGTATCGTAAACAACATAAGCAGACTAATCAGGAGATTTTGAGATTTGTTACTACATATGGCAGAAATACTATGCATCTTCTGGACATTGTGGATAAACATTGGAACATACTTAAATCTCACACTCTATTAGAGGACCACTTGGGGGATAGGTGTTCATTTTCGTACAGAAAGGGGTAAGACACTGGGATCCCACTTCTCTTATAAGAAAATAACACCAAGGGATGATGTTTTTCATCAGAGAACTTTAACGGGTGAAAAATTAGTTGGATCATATCCCTGTGGACACTGTAGTTTTTGTAATTATATGTTCAAAACCAAAACATTTACTAGTAGGAACACTGGACAGTTATACAATATTCGTTGTTTTGGTAATTGCAGTACAGATTGGATTGTCTGTCTTGCCACATGCACTTGTCAAGCCTTCTACATAGGTCAGACATCCAGACAGTTCAGGATCAGAATATCTGAACATTTGGGTGATATTAGGAATGCTAGGGTTACTAGTGCCTTATACAGACATACATTGAATCATCCCACTGCCAAATTTTCATTTAGCATTATAGATAACATTACAGGTAATCGGGCTTTCAAAACAGGATGGCATGAAATTCTTAATAACAAGGAAAGAAAATGGATAGTGAAACTTGGGGGTTTCTTTTCCCCTGGACTTAATGATAAATTGTGATATTTTCTTTATTATATTATATTCACATGCCAGATTTACTGTTGCAGGCAATTTATTATTAATACACATGCTTTTTGTATTTACAGGTTTGTGTATTTATTAATTATAATACTTTTATTCCATGACAGGAAATGATGTCATATTACCTCATTGGAAGGGGTATTTATTGTTGGGCTTTTCCTTTATCTCAGTGTTACTCTACTAATGAAAGCTATGTGCTGAAACCAGTCTAGTTCTCAGTTTAATAAAGCTCTCTCAGCTCATTATTGGTGCTGGCATTTTTATTTTGGTCATCCTACTTGGGGGCTCCTGGCCGGTTATCGCAAGAAAAACTGATGTAATGCCATCGGATGCCTTACTTTATACTACTGACGACCTGACGTCAGTCCTGAAGTGACAGCAACCGAAGCAGAAATACTAAGCCTCTGGTATTCAGACCGGCCTAGGGCTACCCTGGCAGGGATAACCCAAATGTGATGACTGCAACAGTGAATACACTCTAACATCTACATTTATGGTAAGTGAACACAACTGTACTTTCTTCATCCCATGCAGTCCTTAGGAGTGGTAGAACCAGTTCCTTTTTCCCAGGTGGGGAAACGTTTTTTATACAAGGATGTTCCTACTGCCAAAGAAAGAAAATTCTTGGAGACCAGTTCCATATCGTTCTTTCGTGAACCTGTTTGTGATGGTGACAAAATTCAAAATGAAGTTACTTTGCAACCTGTTACCACGTCTCCCTCCAAATCTCTTGGCAGCACTGGGCATAAAGGGTGCTTATCACATCTCTATTTGTCTAGACTTCAGATGGTTGTTAATGTGATCCACACATACAAAACCTTATATCTGCCTTACCCTTTGTACCCACTGCACGAAGAATGTTCACAAAAAGTAGCTAGCGTCAGTTATACCTCACTGCAGGCTACAGGGTAACCACATTTTTCAATATTTAAATGACTTGCTTATCTCTGCAGAGTCTTTTTCAAAGTGTCAAGAATCTCTCCCGGGTGAGAGACCTCTTACACAAGCTGGGATGCCAAGAGAACATTCAGAAGCGTCTTGGCTCCTTCACACACTATTGTGTTCTTGGGATTTCAACTAGACACTTCAGTTCAAAGAGCTTTTCTTCATCAGGGGGGAAAAAAATGTCTAGATCTGTTTCTAAGGTTTTCCACTCAGACTTCAGTCTCATGGCATCTGTGATTCTCATGTACCCTGGCAAGACCCCATGTGAGAAAGATACAGTGGTATCTGAAATCTCTTTGGTCCCAGCATCAATACCCTTTATCTTTTCAAATCCCAGTGATGGAGTTTGTCTGAAGAGAAATATTTTGGTGGAAATAACAGATGTCCTTAAATCCAGGTTTCCCCTTCTGTCTCACCACAGATATGTCTGACTTTGCTTGTGGAGCATTTTCGGGAAGGATAAAAATACAGGGTTGTGAGACTTCAAGAAGATGCCTGCCCTGATCAAGGCACTCAACTCTGAACTCTGAACTATAGTCATGTGGTATGTCAGTAAGCAAGAAGGTTCATAGGTAGGTACTAGGCTATTGGCCCTAAGGCCTATATAACCCTAGCCAAAAAGGTACCCTGGCTTTCGTCACCCAAGAAAATTATTTTCTTGTGCCCCTGTCGAGGAGAGTCACAGAGGTGATCCCCGGGGTGAATTTCCGATTTCCCATACAGTCATCAAGATTTTTCTTGAAGAGTGCTAATGAGAAGCTTTGTTTGATATAGATAGGTAGTCTGTTCCAGAGTATGGAAAGTCTCTGGGACAGAAATCTATCCCTCCAGCATGTTCTGTTTATTGTGGTGACGAGGTTAGGACCCTAGAGCGTGTAGCTCGGAGGGATTGGGATTTCTTTAAGTGGAGCATGTCCAACAGCTCTGAGTTTGACATAGCTTTGTATGTTAGGCAGAGATCGCCTCTGAGTAGGCAAAATGCGATGGAGTAAAGCTGGAGTTTTTTTGAGACTGTCTGCGTAGGGCATCTGTTTGAGGCCAGTAATCCTCCTTGTGAGGTATTTCTGTGGGCTTTCCAGTTGTTGTAGATGTCTTGTGAGGTACATACCAAAAGGGGCATTGTACTCTATAATGGGTCTAATGAGTGACGAGTAGAGAGGAACAATGACCTCTTTTTTTCCTGGATGAGAAACCCTTTGTGATGAAGTGTGCCATGTCAAAGGATATCATGACTACTGTGGCAATGTGATTATCGAAGGAAAGACTACTGTCCACCTGTGTCCCAAGGTCTCATCACACTTTCAGTATTAGGTAGACTACCACCTATGTGGTAGCTCATGGGTACAGAGTTTTTACCAAAGGGAATGACAGTGCACTTTTTGGCATTGAGCTTGAGGCCATGGCTTTGACACCAGGCATCTGTCTCAGTGAGGCCCTTGTAGGATGTCCACATCATTAGGAGTTTCGATTATGGCTCCTAGTTTGCAGTCATCTGTGAACTTCGTTAGCCAAAGACCTTATGTGGTAGCCTGTACTTCAGAAAAGTAGATACCAAACAGGGGAGGACACAGGACTGAACCCTGTGGTACTCCACTTGTCACTGGTCTGAAGTCAGATTTGGAGTCTGCTACTTTCACAGTGTGGGTTCTGTCAGTGAGCCAATTGGCAACCCATCTTATGAGATGGGGATTTATACCTAGTTTAGTGAGTTTATCTATAATTCCAGAGTGGGGGATGGTGTCAAAAGACTTGGCAAGATCCAGATAGGCTGCATGAACCACCTTACCCTCGTCTATGGCTTTGGTGACTGCTTCATATAAGTCCGTCAGGTTTAAGAGACATGATCTGCCTTTTACATATCCGAACTGGGTGGGGTCCAGAGTTTGGAGATTACCAGTGTCTATGTTTATAAGTCCCATGATGATGCATTCCATGGCCTTGCAGACTAGGCTCATTAGGCTAATAGAGTGGTAGTTCCCGGGGTCCGTGGTGGCTCCCCCTTTGTGGAATGGGATAACCGTCGCTGTGTGCCATTCAGTGGGCACAAAGCCTGAGGTGAGGCTATGGTTGAACATGGTGCTTAGGTGGGTGCCAGTTCATTCTGTAGTTCGTGTAGTACGCAGCCTGGGATGTTGTCAGGTCCCATGGATACTGTGTTCTTGGCTTTGGAGAGTGTGGTTTTTACCTGTGCAGCTGTGATTACAGGAACTTTGCATTCTTCCAGTATAGGGATGGGCCCTTTAAGGGGTGAGAAGGGGGTAAAGTTAGCAGTGACCCTGTCTGCCAGGATGTTGGCAATATCAGTTGGTTCTGCATATTTATGGTTGTATTTTTCATCACAAACCTTTTACTACTACTAATTGGATGCACCAGTGGATGCAGAACTACAGGAGGTCTAGGGACCAATATCTTAAGGATTGCTATATATATATATATATATATATATATATATATATATATATATATATATATATATATATATATATATATATATATTTGATTGAAATGTTGGACTGCAGCTCTATACATACATATTTTACCACAATTTTTAGTGGGTAATCCATTTATCTGTTGGTCACTGATACTAGAATAATAGATCTAGAGCAGATTTTGAATGGGTTATGTGCTGATAGGCATGATCTAGGAGTATTTGGTGTCAATGACATGTCAAGCAACAACCAAAATGGCTCTTATACAGGTCCTACTAATGGTTGTGACTTGGCCTTTAACAAATTTAATAAGGACTTGAGGAATCTCAGATCCAACATCTGGCATTTGAGACTATTCAAAGCGTATATACAAAGAGACATCATGCCTAGAGGCCTCAGAGTCAGGTTGCAGCCCTTGGTCGGCAGGTCGGAAGACAGGCTGACCAAGGAAGGGAACCAGGCTCTTCATCAATCTTCGATGATGTTTGTCACAATTTTAGCAGCATACTATGAAAGAATGGTTGATATGTCTAACAGAGATCAAAGCCTCTTGTGAGGAGTGTAAACGCTTTGAGTCACAACCGACATATGCCACCTTAGTTAATACATTATCTAAGGATCTGGCTTCTTTTGATCAACAGATTAGGGATCGTAAAATCCGCAAGTTCAACAGGGATTGCACTGACTATCAAAGGGGTCGTCCTTTTGATACATCAAAAACAGTTAGATTTAATGATATTGGTCAAAAGACACCTGGTACAAAACCTAGGAAGAGATCACGATCTATTCTGAAATCCACTGATGCATCCTTTGCTAGTACCTCTGGTGATGAGTCATCATGTACGGATAATGATGGTAGCAACCATCGAGAATCACCAAGGAGTAAGAAACCCAATACGAAAACCCCTTTAGACATACATGCAGTTGGATTAACAGAGATCAAAGCCTCTTGTGAGGAGTGTAAACGCTTTGAGTCACAACCGACATATGCCACCTTAGTTA
The DNA here is from genome assembly GCF_019279795.1 of Protopterus annectens. Lineage (NCBI taxonomy): Eukaryota > Metazoa > Chordata > Ceratodontiformes > Protopteridae > Protopterus > Protopterus annectens. The sequence continues at coordinate 1,692,016,449 of NC_056731.1, forward strand.
ATACATTATCTAAGGATCTGGCTTCTTTTGATCAACAGATTAGGGATCGTAAAATCCGCAAGTTCAACAGGGATTGCACTGACTATCAAAGGGGTCGTCCTTTTGATACATCAAAAACAGTTAGATTTAATGATATTGGTCAAAAGACACCTGGTACAAAACCTAGGAAGAGATCACGATCTATTCTGAAATCCACTGATGCATCCTTTGCTAGTACCTCTGGTGATGAGTCATCATGTACGGATAATGATGGTAGCAACCATCGAGAATCACCAAGGAGTAAGAAACCCAATACGAAAACCCCTTTAGACATACATCAAGGCGACGAGGGGGTCGCAAGCACAAACGTAAATGCAAGAAGCAATTCTATGGAGGGTCTGATCCGAACACTGCTGAATTAACAATACCAGGCTCAAGTAATGTATTGAATTTATCTGATGTAACCTTGACAGATGCACAAATGATTTTACTTAATAAAGGTCTTGGCTTCATCCCCGGTTTTTTTAGTCATGAATACAGTATTGTGAATGATGTTTTGTCATTTTGTCGTAATCTGAATCTTAAATTGTTCTTTTCAGGCAACATCTCTCAAAGATCTTCAGAATTTAGATTTCTGAAATCGGATTTTCAACCTCCGATGAACAAATATGTCTCCATATTTCAACAATGTGTTAAGGATCTACATTTTCACCATCATGAATCAGGCATTCTAGGCCAGAATATTTCCACCATGGAAAAGACTGCTTTAGAGGAACTTGGGCATAATCATAACATCGCTATTTTGCCAGCAGATAAAGGGAGGTGCTGTCGTAATTATGAATATTGGGGATTACCTCAGTGAGGGAAAGAGACAATTGGCAGACCGTAGGTGTTATATGCAGATGTTTATTGATCCTACATTGATATACAAGAAGGAAATTGATTCCTTCTTACAAACAGCGGAAGAACAAGGCATCATAATAGCAAATATAGTTAAACATCTCACTGTTAAAGATCCACAAAAACAAATTTTATACCTCCTGCCTAAAATACATAAATCTATTACAAAACCTCCAGGTAGACCCATAGTGTCAGGAGTTGGTTCATTAACAGAACCATTATCTGCCTTTCTTACACACTACCTCAAGCCATTACTAACATCAGTAAGGGCCAGATTGAAGGACACGACACACTTCCTTCAAATCATTGAAGACACCCAACTAGAACAAGGTTGGCTTATGTGCACACTGGATGTTAAATCATTATATACAAGTATTCCACATTGGGCTGGGTTACAATCATTACAGTATTGGTTGGAAAAATCTGATTTATACCCACCAGGTTTCAATACTCTTTTGATCTGCATGGCAGAACATGTGTTAACCAAGAACGTTTTCTATTTCCATGGCGAGTGTTTCCTGCAATTACAAGGTACAGCAATGGGAGCTTCTTTTGCCCCTATTTATGCAGACTTGTTTATGGCCTATTTCGAGGAGTGCATGGTCTACGATTCATCACACAACATTTACATAGTTGAAATTGACATCTGGAGACTATATTTAGATGATTGTTGGATGGTGTGGAGGGCGGATTTAACATATTTACATGAATTCATACAATATCTGAATGACAATGTATGGGGTATTGAATTTACTGTTACATATGACTATTATACCATTAACTTTTTGGATATTACAGTTTATCGTAATGAAGACCACACTTTGAGTACTAAAGTATTTCGTAAATACCCACAGTACAATACCTTGTTACATGCATCTGGTATGCACCCCAACCACACCATCCGCAACATACCAAAATCACAATTCATGCGGATTAAACGCATATGCTCATCTGATGAGGATTTTCAAACAGCTAGGAATGATTTATGTCGTAGGTTTACACACAGGGGATACAAGGACAGAAATATTTTTGCGGCCAATGAATGGAGCAATACTCTGGATAGACAAACACTATTACAATACAAATAATCGGATGACACTGACAAGGACTCCATCAGATTTGTGACTACTTGTGGTAGAAATAATCATTTAGTGAGAGATATTCTGAACTCTAATTGGAACATTTTGTTGCACATGATGAATTAAGAACATTACTAGATACGAGATGCCACATGTCTTTTAGAAGAGGTAAAACTTTAGGGGGGTTGTTTTCCCACTATAAACATAAGGAAGGGGGAGGAGCCATTTACCAACAGACAACCCTGACGGGATAAATTATTAGGTACCTTCCCATGTGGCCATTGTAGTTCCTGTTCCCAGGTTTATACACTTTAGGAATTCACCAGTGCGAACACTGATCGTGTGTATCAGACTAGAGTTTTTGCCAATTGTAGTACTACATGGAGTATATATTTAGCTACTTGCCAGTGCCAATCATTTTATGTGGGACAAACATCAAGATCTCTCAGAACACGTATGACAGAACACAAAAGTGACATTAGGAACAAGAGGGACACTAATGCCCTGTATAGACACACCATGAAACATTCTAATGCACAATTTAAGTTTATGGTTATAGACAAAATTGTGGGGGATCGCAGCCATCAACAGGGTTGGCATTCCATTTTGAATAAAAAGGAACAATATTGGATTACCAACCTTGGGGCATTATTTCCGCCAGGCCTGAATGATCGTCTATAAATTGTTTCTGGTTTGGTTTTTGGTCTATGTATTTTACATATCAGGACTTTATTCAAATTTAGAGAACATGATACTTTTTGTATTTGATAATATATATATTTTTGAATAAGTATATAAAAAATATATATACTTTTATATTATCTATGTTTTTTTTACAACTTATGATTTTGTTGTCTTTTGGGTTGTGGTGATCAAGTTTAAATAGGTGGTATATTACTATTGGTGGTATATTACTATTGGTCAATACTGACCTTTGACTAACATAATCCTCATTTTTTTAATTTTGCCAGTGCTATATACAATTACCGTGTTTATTCAGTCTGTTTTTTTGAAGTTTTCTTCAAGTTATTATTAGCCCAACATGATCGGATCAGCCTACTAAGATAGTGCTTAAATATGTTTTTTGAACATATCATAACACTATATTTTATTTTCTATGGTAGGCTATCTTTGTACCATTGACTATATATTATTAAGTTTTGTTAACCATTCATCATTTGAATGTTAATTTTATACATGTGGTTTACATGATTGTACTATCATAATATTAGTTTATGAAGTCTTTATTTTTCTGTATTTTCTAATGTATTTGAACATTCCGGCCACCAGGTTGGGCTATACCATTATCTCTTAATTAAGGAGGGGCTACTATAAATATAGCAAGTACCTGTGCTACACTGAATTTCTTTTTGTTTAACCATTGATAAAGGCTGGGAGGCCGAAACCGGTCTGGTTATTTTGTTTGGAACATGAACATGTTTTAAAACCAATAAAGGATTTGGAACCTTAGTGCTAACCATCGTATTTTGCTGGTCGTTGTGGTTGTATGCAGTTGGTTTTGACCGTGCATGCCATCCTTGCGAGGCGCTTCAGTTGCATCTGCATATTTAGAGCCATTGTGCTGTAACTGAGTGCTGCCATTGAGAGTCTTGACATAGCTAGAGAATGCTTCGTGGTTGTCTTTAGAATCAGTGGCAATTTTGTTTTCGTAACTAGCTTTAGAGGATTTTATGAGGGATCTCAGCTTCTTACTGAGGCTGACCAGGGAGTTCCTCCAATCATGGGATTTTACTCTTTTTTGCAACAATTTCTTTCTTCTGTTGTAGAGTTTGTTTATGGCCGGGGACCACAAAATTGGCTTCTTTTTTTTGGAGGATAGCATCTTGATTCTGTTAGGGACAGCACGATCCATGCAGTCATGTAAGTGCTTATAAAGTGCATTTGTGTAGGAGTCAGCAGTCATACCTCTATTGTCCATCTGCATGGGTGTCGTAAAGTTTGCTACTTCTGTCTTAAGAAGCGTGAAGTTGACTTTGGAGAAATTTTTTTACAGTGGTTTCCCTAATGGGGGGTGGGGGTGGCATGTGGATGTTGTAGGGTGATTAGCTTGTGGTCGGATCTGATCAATGAGGTATTGACCCCTGGTGTGGAACACCGGTTGCTCATATTGGTAATGACCAGGTCTAGCATATTGTTGCCCCTGGTGGGGATGTGGATAAGTTGATTCAAGGCGTTGGAATTTATGAATTCCAGAAAACGAGCAAAAGAGTTGGTACATGAGTAGTTTTCCCAGTTAATGGAGGGATAGTTTAAATCGCCCATTATTAGGGTGTTGGGTTTACCCTAATATTTTCCATTGTATCAAGAAATGATGAGTGGGAATCCTGGGGCATGGTAGGGGATCTGTAGCAAGTTGCAATTTGGATTGCAGTCTTGCCCATAGTTAGTTGCACTTGGATAATCTTGGATGCATTATGCTGAGCAAATAGCTTTAAGGTGTGGATATCCTTAATGAGTATGGATACGCCTCCACCTTTAGTGTTTCCATCCAGGTTAGGTGGCCGAACGTTGTAGTATGAATTATAGCTTGGTAATGCAGGGGTGCTCTCTTAAGCCTTGGACCAGGTCTCTGTCAATGCACAGATGTCTATGTTCTACATTTTAAGGAGTGCCTCGAGTGAATGCATTTTGAGGTTTAGACTTTTAGCACTGAGTAGCATTACTCTCAGATTTTGCTTGCTTGAACCTGTTACAGTGGTGAATTTGTCATTTGAACCTTGCCTAAAAAAGGCACTATAGGGGTGGCAAAAGCCTTGGCCAGTATCCGGAATCCCAAGGGCAACAGGTGCAGGCCATCTCTGGCAAAGCATCGTGGTCTGTTGATCATGTCATCCCAGGCAGACAGAAACTGGATCCCCTTAGAATGACACCAGAAGCCTAGCCAGTTGTTGAAGTCAATCATTTTGTCCTTGCACTGTGGTATAATTCTGGGTGATGGCAGGATGATACTGAGGGCTAGGGTCATACCTGCCTGGGCTACAAGATTGGAGAGCTCCTCCATGTCTCTCTTCATGTAGTCCAGGGAGGTATGTCTCAGGTCATTCACACCAACATGGACAATGACAGAGTCATATTTGTACTTGTTGTGGAGAGACCTGAGCATGCTTTATGTGGCGGATCCTGGCACCCGACAGGCAGCTGACAATAACTTTCTCCATGTTTAGCCTGGTGAGTGGAACATCAGTGTGCCTGACTATAGAGTTACCTATGACTAGAGTGTTGGGTACGTTGTTATGCCTTATGGGCTGTGGTTGAGTGGCACACTAAGTTTGTGGTCTGTGTGTCATTTGGGTTGTTTTGGGGGGGGGTGGAGGTTGCTTGCTTTTCTGCTTTGGAGGTCTCTGTTGCTTGAGCAAATTTTTATTGAGAGCCTCCGCGAATGTAGGTGTGTGTTTTGGTGGTGTAGGTTTTGAGGGACTATGTGATGAGTGTGGTGTGGTGCGAGTGTTTACCACCTTCTCTTGACTGTCTAGTCCAGTCTTGGGTGAAGAGAGCTTTGCTTCCAGTTTGGCTATATAAGTGCATCTCTCACAGGTTGTGTAGTGTTGGGTAGTAGGAAGAGAGGGTTGTCTGTGTACATGAGGCAATTGCTGCATTGCCCCAAGTTGCCCAGATTCATCAGGTAGGCAGGAGAAAACACTGGGAGCTGACTCTGACATACCTGGATAGGTGCTTATTTATTCATTTTCCTGCTGTTTGTTGCAAAAAAGAAAAAAAAAAAAAAAAAAGTATCCTTGTTTCCCGTCTTTCCTGACCTAGAGTAGCCCAAATATAGGCGTTGCTGTATTCTGGACTTTTGGAAAGTTCCTGTGTTGCCCATTTACTTTCTTGAATAAAGGGAGGCTTCTTTGTTCACCAGTGGCAGTGGTGAGCTTAGACCAGCCTATCTATCCCTGGAGGAGTGTTCCCAGCACAAGAATCTGGTAGTCTATTGGCCGTTTTGGGCCAATTTCTAGCTCTTTCAAGTCCCCCTGTAGAAAACCTGCTTTGGTGCGGCTTTGCGCGATTTTGCGTATAGCGCAGCATCGGGCAGCTCCGCTTAATTGGGTTTAAACCATTCTCTGCTCCACAAAGTCTGCTCTTCACTTTTTCCCTTAGAACTGATCTAGTTCTCATAATAAACACCCTATTCCTACTCTAAAGCCTGGCACTTGCTCACTAAAGCAATTATATAAGTCGGCACTAAAAAATTAAAAGCACTACACCCTCACAAACTCCCCTTGAGTACCTTGTTCCCCATTGGCCCTTTTTTCAATTATAAAGGAATTCCCAATACTATTCTAGCATGTCCAAAGGTCAGTTGTCAATCTCCTCTCCGGTCCAGCTGGTGAATCTGGGAATCTTGAGGCAATGTTACAACTGCCTCATGTACACAGACAACCCTCTCCTCCTCCCAACAAATTCCAACACGTGAGAGATGCAACCATATAGGCAAACTGGAGGCTAAGCTCTCTCAACTCAGTACTGGCATAACCAGTCAGGAGAAGAAGGAAACCACACTCACAATTCCAGTCTCACATAGACCTACCACGACAGCAAACCAAACACATAAACACGCAAAAATATACTCGGAGGCTCTAAATAAAAATCTGCCTAAGCAGCAGAGACCTCCAAAGCAGACACCCAAGCATCCGCTACCCCAAAACAAAACACGTGCAGCACATAGCTCACAAAGCCAGTGTGCCGAACAGTCACAGCCCTTAAGGCTAAACAACACACCTGATACACTTGTAATAGGGGACTCTATCATCAGGCACACTGACGTCCCGCTCACCAGGCTGAACAAGGAGAAGGTCACGGTGAGCTGCCTGTCGGGCGCTAGGATCCGCCACATAACACAAGCACTCTGGTCACTCCAAGGCAAGTACAAATATGACTCAAGTCATTGTCCATGCTGGTGTGAATGACCTGAGACGTACCTCCCTGGACTACATGAAAAGAGACATAGAGGAGCTCTCTGAGCATGTAGCCCAGGCCAGTATGACCCTGACCTGGAGTAGCAACTTACCCTCACCAAGAATAATGCCACAATATGAAGACAAGATGATCAATTTCAACAATTGGCTTAAGTATTGGTGTCATTCAAAGGGGATCCAATGCCTGTCAGCCTGGGATGACATGCTCGACAAGCCACGATGCTTTGCTAGGGACGGCTTGCACCTGTCACCCTTGGGCTTTCGGATATTGGGAAAGGCTCTTGCCACCCCCATAGTGCCTTTTTTAGGCAAGGCTCAAAAGACAAACCCACCTTCATAGGTATCACAAGGGATAAGAAACTAAGAGTAATGCTTCTCAACGCCAGAAGTCTAAACCTCAAGATGCATGCACTCAAAACTCTCATTAGCATGGAGAACATCGATATCTGTGCAGTAACAGAAACCTGGTTCAAGGCTCCCGAGAGCACCCCAGCACTACCAGGTTATACCTCATACCATGCTTTTCAGCCCCAAAACTTGGACCGAACCACAAAAGGAGGGGGGAGTATCAATATTCATCAAAGATACCCACACCTCCAGGTTGGTGGCACAGCACGAAGCATCCGAGACTATCCATGTGTAACTAACAGTGGGTAAAACTGCCTTCCAGTTTATAGCCTGCTACAGACTACCCTCCCAAACCCAGGAACCCCACTCGGCCTTCCTGAGAACACTGGAAAATATGAAGGTCTCTCCAAACACCATTATATTGGGCGACTTCAACTACCCAAACATAGACTGGGAGCATTACTCTAGCTCCAACACCCTAGCCCAAAGGTTCCTAGAATTTATAAACTCAAATGCTATGGAACAACTTGTTACCACTCCCACAAGAGGGGAAAACATACTGGACCTGATCATCACCAACATTGGGGGCTCTATGCTCCAGACCAGAAGTGTATCCCTCACTGGTAAGATCAGACCATAAACTAATATCACTGGATATTCACATCCCAACCCCACCACCCGTCCAGAAAACCACAGTGAAAAACTTCTCTAAAGCAAATTTCACACTCCTCAAAACCGAGGTGGAATCCTTCAAAGCCCCCGGGCCTGTGGAAAATACAGCCCAGACCACAGAATCCTTTATAAACTCATTCTATGAACACCTTCAGGAATGCATGGATCATGCAATCCCAAATAAAACCAAGACCCAATCCTCCAAAGGCAGGCGTCCTGTCTGGTGGACCCCAGCCATAAACAAACTTAGAAGGAGGAAGCTACTACATGATGGAGCAAAATCCCAAAAAGGGAAGGCATCTGATCGGTATTAGCAAAAAACTACGGGCACTCATAAAATCGTCTAAGGCCAGCTTTGAGAGAAAAATTGCACAGGACACTAAGGATAATCACAAGGCTTTCTTTAGTTATGTTAGGAACCTGGGTGGGAATTCCCAGATATGCTCATAATTAGTCCAAAATGACAAAAAATACACCGAACCCACAGACATTGCCAACATCCTAGCTGACAGGTTCAGTGCAAACTTCTCCCCCCCCCTCCCCACCAAAAGGGCAAATATCTATCCCAGCAGAGTGCTGACCCCCTGACATCTCAGATGCTCAGGTAAGAGCCGCCCTCTCCAAAGCAAAAAACACAGCATCAGTGGGACCAGACGGTGTCCCGGGCTGCGTATGAACTCCAAGAAGAGCTAAACCCAAACATAAAACTACTGTTCAATCTCAGCCTTACTACAGGATATGTACCCAAAGAGTGGCGTACAGCAACAGTGGTCCCTCTCCACAAAGGTGGTGCCTCAACGGATCCTGGAAACTATCGCCCCATAAGCCGAACTAGCTTGGTCTGCAAAGCTATGGAAAGGATCATCATGGACCTCATAAATAAAGATATTGGGGACCTACAGACACTGGATCCTACCCAGTTCGGTTTTGTTAAGGGCAGATCCTGCCTCTTAAACCTGGTCGATTTCTTTGAAACAGTCACCAAGGCCATTGACAAGGGGAAGGTGGTCCACGCAGCCTACCTGGACCTCGCAAAAGCCTTCGATACAATACCCCACTCGGGCATTATAGATAAGCTCACCAGCTTAAATATAAACCCCTATGTCACTAGATGGGTTGCAAACTGGGTCAAGGACAGAACCCACATGGTTAGAATTGCTGGAGCCATGTCAGACTCCAAACCAGTTACAAGTGTCGTCCCACAAGGCTCAGTCCTGGGACCTCTCTTGTTCGGTATATATTTCTCGGAGGTACAGGCCAACATGGAAGGACTGTGGCTGACCAAGTTCGCAGATGACTGCAAACTAGGTGCCATAATCGACTTTCCAGCCGACACAAGCAATCCTACAAAAGGGCCTCATAGAAACAGACAGCTGGTGCCAGAGCCATGGCCTCAAGCTAAACGCCAAAAAGTGTATCATCCCCTTTGGAAAAAACAAAGTGCCCACAAATTACCACATAGGTGGTAATCCATTAAGTACGGAAGAAGTAATTAGGGACCTGGGGACCCAAGTTGATAGCAATCTCTCATTTGAAAACCACGTGGCCAAAGTGGTTGGCCCACCTAATCATGAAGGGATTCACATCTAGATCAGGGGAGGTCATCGTGCCTCTTTACTCATCCCTCATCAGGCCCATAATTGAGTACAGTGCCCCTTTTGGGATGTACCTTACCAGACACCTGCAGCAACTGGAAAGACCCCAAAAGTACCTCACCAAGAGGATCAAAGGGCTCAAACAGATGCCATATGCTGACTGGTTAAAGAAACTCCAGCTCTACTCAGTGGCATACCGCCTGCTCAGAGGCGATCTGTGCCTGACGTATAAAGCCATGTCCAACCCGGAATTAATGGACATGTTGCACCTCAGAAAATCCAAATCCCGTCGAGCTACGCGCTCGAGAGACTTGAACCTCAGCACTGAAATAAATAGGACATGCTGGAGGGACAGATTCATAATCCAGAGGCTCCCTTCACTCTGGAATAAAATCCCAGTCCAGGTTAGGCAGAGTCCCTCATTGACTCTGTTCAAGAGGAATCTTGATGAGTGGATGGGAGATCGTAGGGTTACCCCGGGTATCACTTCTGTGTCACTGTTAGACAGAGGCACAGTATACTAACCTCGAAAAAGGGCATAGCAAAATTCATTTAAAATGGGTGGCGAAAGCCAAACCCACTCTGGCTAGGCATATAAATGCCCTAGGGCAGATAGTTTTTTTTTCCTTTAGACAAGTGAGGAAAGTTGAGTGCTGTAGTCATTTGTAGCTTATTTAGTGCTTACGAGTTCTGAACAAGTGCTGAGCTCAGAGAAACAGATTTGAGTGCTAAAACTAAAAAACTGGTTAGTTCTAAGGGAACATTTGAAGAGCAGACTTTATGGCACCGGGAATACTTAACCCTAGCTAAGCGGCGATGCATAAAGTGTATTTATTTATTTATTTTTAATATAACAGTAGCAAATGAGCAAACTGTTTTTAACAAATTAACCAATAAAACGCTAAAAACTGAGCCTTGTTCCAGCAGTCTTCGATCAGACAAGTTCTAAGTGCACACTCTTGCCACTAGGGTGCAGGGGAACCTTCTTCAAAAAAAGATGGTCTGGATTAGTGCTCAAGTTATACAAACAAAGCTAGATTCAGGAGGTCTGAATTTAGTCTATGCTACAGCAAACAAGGCTTACCAATTTCAGAAATAAACAGATGTTCATCGTGCATACAGCTGCAGTCATAATAGATGGGTTCTCCTGCCGTCAGGCGGGTCCTCGGTCGGCCGAATTCCAAAGTCTAGGTCCGGCATCGGTTGTCGTCGCTTCTTCCCTGACGTCAGTGCGACAGGGGTATAAAAGAACCAGCCGACGCCATTTTCTTCAGTCTTTCTTGCCGCGCGGTGCCCGAAGCAGAAGCAGTTCGCAAGTGCCGGTCGGCCAGCTCCTGAGATTACGAAAAATTTGGAAAACCGAAGTCTTCTTAAAAGCTAAGTACCCGTTGAAACTTTTCTTGCCTCAGACCGATGTCAGACAAAGTTAATAATTGTATTTCTTGTGGGAAGCAAATACCGCATAAGGATTTCCATTCCCTCTGTATACCTTGTTTAGGCCCAGACCACGACGTCTCAGTCTGTCACTGTTGTGCTACTTTCAACAAACGCACTATTAAGCGTCGGGCGGAGTTCGCCCAGCATTTTTTTGGGAAAGCATTTAACTATACCATGTCGTCGGATACTCCGACACCGGTTTTGTCTAAAAAAAAAACGCAAAGACAAGGACCGACACTCGAGGTCCGCGGCCTCTACCGACACCACGCCAAAGCCGACTACATGTGGTCCGGTTCTCAGTGAGGCGCCTACGCAGTCCCTGACTACCGACGACACCTCTTTGGCAGTGTCTCCTGTACCCGAGGTCGCAGGCTCCTCGGCCCACACCCCGACTACAGATACCGAAGCCACTCTTGGAGTTGAAACACAGAATGTGGACAGGTCCACCTCCACTCAAGGTGTCTTCAGACCTTCCTCCTCTTTCTCCATCAAGGCTTTCACCAAGTCTAAAGCAACCATGCACCCTAAGAGACCAGTTACACAGGGCCCATCTCCAGGCCCCATGGCTAAGAGACAGATGCTTAAAATGGCTGAGGATTTAATTACTCTAATCAGAGGTTCTCAGCCACCTCCGGACAAAAGGCCCAGAGTGGAGGAAGATTCCCCCTCCTCTGATCAGGGATCCATTATTTCAGAACACTCTGATGATCAGGAACAGGCTTACTCCCCTTTTGAAGACTCTGATGCAGAGGAGTCTATTCCTTCTGTATCCCCCCCCTGAGGATTTCTCATTTGGGGAAACTTTGCATACCTTAAGGGAACACTTCCACTGGGAAGGCCAGGATTATTCAGATTCCAAGAAAAGGCTCAGGGAATTTCTTTTGTTACCCCAGCACAGGCCTCTGGCTATACCTCCTGTCTTGGATATCCTAGATGATGTTTACTCGGAGGCCTGCCTTAACCCGGACTCTCTACCTCCAGCTCCAGTTAAGCCTGACAGGTACTACAGGGTTCCTGACTCACACCAATTTCTTTACAAAAGCCATGCTGCTGACCTAGAAAACATCTCACAGGGACCCAAGGGAGTTAAGGCTTCCATTGCCAAAAATCCATTGCCTTCCGAGAGAGATTCCAGATCCTTAGAAAGGTGGGGAAAAAAGGTATATACCTCAGCTACCTTAACCATGAGGGCCTTAAACTGTCAGTTTCATATGCTAAAATACCAACAGTTTCTGTTATCTCAATTGAAAAGTAAAATGTCACAACCTGAACAACCAGACTTGAAGGAGTTGCAGGATTTGATGCATAGTGCAGAACAAGTGGGTAAACATACCTTACAATGTGGTTTGATGCTCTAGAGGCCTCATGTAGAGCTGCTGTTACAGGCTCAGTCATACGCAGGCATGCTTGGCTCAAGGAGCAAACCTTGCCTGATCATGTCAAAGCTAAATTACTAGACGCCCCACTTCAAAAGGATGTACTATTTGGGGCAAATGCTGAGGAAGTATTACGAAAAATGGAGGAAAAAGCTAAATCAATGCAAACTGTGAAAGAATTTCTGCAGGTTCAACCCCCACGTTTTAGTAGAAATTGGCCTTCCAAAAACTGGTCCTTTCCTGCCACGGACAGACCCCAAAGAGGCAGATACAGGCGCCCGAGGGGCAGAGGACAACCACAAGGATCGTACAGAGGCAGACAATGGCAAGCTCCTACACAAAGGTGGTGAGGACAACTCACAATCTTTCAGAAAGCAAACACAGTGACTTTCCCCTTTGCAGGCCAACCAGGTCTCAAATGGCAGCCCCCTTAGGAGGAAAGCTGGCACTATTCTCAAGAAATTGGCATGTTGTCACAAAGGACAAATTGATCCTGGACATTATAAACAGAGGCTACAAATTCCACTTTCATACCCTTCCAAAAATGAGAGGCATGCCAAAACTGCCACACAATCAAAGGGCAGAGGCACAAAAGCAAATTTCAGATCTTATAAACATGAAAGCTATTCAAGAGGTACCTACACACGAACAAGGTCAAGGTTTTTATTCCAGGCTATTTCTGGTGCCAAGGAAGGGAAAAGATTGGAGACCTATTTTGGACCTTTCCAATCTAAACACATTCCTACTTGTACCAAAATTCAAGATGCTCACTCTACAGCAACTTCTTCCCATGCTGGGCAAGGAGTCTTGGCTGGTAACATTGGACCTCAAGGAGGCATACCTGCATGTCCCAATCAGACAAAATTGCAGAGGATACCTTAGATTTCTTGCAGGTTCAACCCATTATCAATTCTCTGCATTGCCCTTTGGCTTATCTACTGCACCCAGAGTATTCACGAAATGCCTGGTATCAGTAATCGCCTACTGCAGACTTCAAGGGATACAAATATATCCCTATTTGGACGACTGCCTGATCCAAGCGGACAGCAAGCACATTCTTCTGAAACATCTTTCTTATGTAATAATGTTATTAAACTCTCTGGGATACACAGTCAACAAAGAGAAATCAAGGCTAATACCCTCTCGGAAAATAATTTTCCTGGGTGCCAATTTGGACACACACACCCAGATGGCCTACCTCACGCCAGAGAAGCAGGGTCAACTAATTCAATATTTCAGAACACTGGCAAATTGCACCAGGCTGACTGCAAGGAAAATCCTGCAGGCTCTGGGATTCATGGCATCTTGCATCTTGCTAATCCCATGTGCAAAGCTGCATATGAGAAAACTACAATGGTACCTAAAAAACATATGGTCTCAACACAGCCACAGTTTGGAAACAATAATACCACTACTTCCATGTCTGCAAAAGGAATTTCTGTGGTGGGCTCAAGCATGTCAAACCAAACACAGGTCTTCCATTCAGCAAGCCTCAAGCAAATCAAGTCATCACAATAGACGCCTCGGACTATGCCTGGGGGGCGCACATGACAGACCGGTGCATTCAGGGCAAATGGTCCCAAAAAGAAAAGCACCTTCACATCAATCAAAAAGAAATGCTAGCAGTAATAAATGCTATTATAGCTTTCAAGGACCTTCTACAACCAGGTCAACTATTGATAAGGACGGACAACACCACAGTTATGTGGTACATAAACAAGCAGGGAGGAACACATTCCTATCCCCTATGCAGACTGGCCATATCACTTTGGAACATGGCCATGGACTTACAAATGGAACTACAAGCACAGTACTTGCCAGGCAAGGAAAACACGCTGGCAGACAACGTAAGCAGGAATATGACAGATCCACACGAATGGATGTTGCATCCAAAAGTTTTTAACAGAAATAATCCAAGAATGGGGAAGGCCAGACATAGATCTCTTTGCCTCCCACAAAAATCATCAATTGACAAAATTCTGCTCAAGGACCTTCCACCCAAAGGCCTGGAGAGTGGACGCTCTCTCTTTCAGCTGGACATCAATGACAGTTTATGCCTTCCCGCCTCTTCCTCTGCTGCCCAAAGTCCTATTGAAGACCAGAGCAGACAGACCAAAGATGATCCTCATTGCTCCGGACTGGCCAAGGCAACACTGGTACCCACTCCTGAGGAGCCTGACTCATTCCCCTCCATGGACCCTGCCTCTAATGCCTCTTCTTCTAACTCAGCACAGCTTCAAAACTCTTCACAGTCAGCTAAAAGCACTCAATCTAGCCGCATGGAAGATTCCTCAGCATCACAGCAGGCCCTACTTTCCAAGGAGGTGCAGGATGTCATTTTGGAGGCCAGAAGGCCATCAACTAGAAAAGCTTACTCCGCAAAATGGAAACGTTTTTGTGTCTGGAATGAGAAAAAGGGCCAGAACCCTGGAAAACTGAATTTACCTCAAATACTACAATATTTGGCTGAACTGCTAAGCAGTGGACTTTCGTTCTCCTCCATCAAAATCCATGCCTCAGACATTTCTGCAGAATACAACACTGATCCTCCTTTATTCTCTCACCCTCTTTTAAGACAGTTCCTCAGAGGGGCCAAGAATTTAAGACCTCCAAGGAAACAACCAATACCTGCTTGGGATCTAAATTTTATTCTGGAAAAACTGACTTTGCCTCCTTTTGAGCCAGCTGCTTCATCAAATTTGCAATATTTGTCCTGGATAACAGCTTTCCTTCTGGCTATCACTTCAGCTCGTAGAGTTTCAGAACTACGGGCCCTCATGGTGGTCCAGCCTTTTATCATCTTCCATCAGGACAGAGTTTCCTTACGAACCAGCCCGTCCTTTATGCCTAAAGTGGTATCCAGGGTAGCTTTAAATCAGGCCATACATTTACCTACTTTTTATCCCAATCCTCAAAACAAAGGGGAGAGATTACTACATTCCTTGGACATCCACAGGCAACTACGTTATTATTTGGACAGACCAAAACCTTTCAGAAAATCAGAGCAGCTCTTTGTGGCCTATGCGGTAGGAGCTCAAGGAAAGCCAATTTCCAAGCAGACAATCTCAAAATGGATAGCCCACTGCATACGCTTTTGCTATTCCTTTCATGGCAAAACTGTTCCTACAGGCATTAGAACTCATTCCACCAGGGCCACAGCCACCTCTGCAGCCTTCCTCAGAGGAGTTCCTACCAAGGATATCTTGGAAGCAGCCACTTGGAGTTCTGTGCTTACCTTCTCCAAACACTACAACCTACCATTATACTCCAAATCTAGAGCAGGCTTTGCCACTGCAGTCTTGCAGGGCATTTTGGCTCCTCCTAGTTCCACCTAGTGCCTACCACCCCTTTCTTAGCTTTGGGATTCTACCCATCTGTTATGACTGCAGCTGTATGCACGATGAACATAGTACAGTTTTGTACCTACCATAAATGTAGATGTTCGAGTGCTAATACAGCTGCAGTCCAGGTTTCCCTCCCTCCTTCCCCTCTAGGGGTATTCTTTTATGGTGTATTTGCTTACAACTACTGTTTTCTGATTATATTGCATTGCATTACTTCATAATTTTATGTATTGCCTTCCTTCTGGGGGCACCTGACATCATCTGGGGCAAGAAAAACTGAAGAAAATGGCGTTGGCTGGTTCTTTTATACCCCTGTCGCACTGACGTCAGGGAAGAGGCGATGACAACCGACGCTGGACCTAGACTTTGGAATTCGGCCAACCGAGGACCCGCCTGACGGCAGGAGAACCCATCTGTTATGACTGCAGCTGTATTAGCACTCGAACATCAACATTTATGGTAGGTACAAAACTGTACTTTCCAATAAGCAGGTACAATAAGCCTTTAACCAGAAACTCACAGGTCAGAAGGGCAGAATCTACCCTCTCCTCCCACAAGAGTGCAGACCACACCTTCTTAATATAAAATAACTGGCCTGAAGCCCAAGTGCTTAAAGCAGAACAAATACACTTTTAGAATAACAGCCACTAAGCCTTCAATCAACAACTCCCAACTTAGAAGGATGTAAGCTACCTTTCCTGCCACAACAGTGCAGACCACAAACCTTCTTAATGTAAAACAACTAGTCTGAAGCCCAAGTGCTTCAACCAAAGGCTTAGAATAACAGTTGCAATTTAATCAGGCTAACAAGCAATAATAAATGCCAGGTTGTACCACCTTTGCAGACCAGCCATGTCAACTATGTTACCTTGGGATATAACTTCACAGCACAATGTCACTTTGCAGGCAAATTGCCACATAACTTTGCTTTGGAATAATGTAGACAGCCTCAGCAGGACCAGGGTAGACCCTCATAAATGGAAACTAAATCAAGGAGTCTTCCAAGATTTTATCCATCTGTTTGGAGTTTATCAGGGAGAGACCTATTTTCCAGGACTCCATGCAAGAAAGCCTGGAAGACCGATGCCTTTTCTTTTCCTGAGGCGAGAATGTTCCTGTATGCTTTTCCACCTTTTCCACTAATATCCAGGGTACTACTAAAGATTCTGAAGGAATCCATCAGGATCATTGTGATGACTGTTTTTCTCACCTAGGAAACCGTGGTTCACTCTTCATTTGGAAATCGCCCAGGGGCTGTTGCCACAAGCTTCCTTACAGACTGGATCTACTCACACCAGTGCAAGGGTGTTTGGTTCACCTGATATCAATCAACTTTAATTGACTGCCTGGAAGATAGGGTCTTGATTCCTTTCAGGCATCTGTTCACTGAGGACATGCGGTAGATGCTAATGGAGGCAAGAAAGTCTGCTACTAGAAAATCATATATTAACGAGTGGAAGAGATTTTCTAGTTGGTGCCACCAAAATTACCAGCACGCATTCAGGGCTAGTGTGTTCTCTGATTCTATAGTATATGTGAGAGTTCGTATCAGTTGGCCTTTCATACTACTCCATCAAGGTTCATTTTTGGCCTTTTCAACAAGTCTGCCATGGATCTCCCACTTTTAATGCATTCTCATGTTAAAATGTTTTTTGAAAGGGGTTTTGCTTAAGAGACTGCAACGAAATCTAGTGGTCCTCCTTGGGATCTTAATTTTATGGAATGTGTTAAGCTGGACCATTGAGCTACTAATGTCCACTGCAGTATCCTTGTGTTAACTTGCCAGCAGGGCTTAAGCAACTCACTGAAACTATGACATAGAAGCCTCAAAACCAGGAAGTTTTCTATGAGACGGTACGAGACTGGCTTGAGTATGAAGGGCAGTCGGTTTGTGTTTTGGAAGTCTTGCAGTCTGTGACATTCTGTTTAAATGACAGTCTGTGAACTCCAGCATCTGAACTGGCTAATTTTGATAGTTCAAAGTGATCGCTAAGGAGAGACATAGCTGGAGTAAAGAATCCCTAGCCCTGATTGAATATGCCCTCATGGAGGTGATGAAAAGCCAGTCCAGGTAAGGAAAGTCCTGGAAACCTTGCAGCCTGAGCCAGACTGCAACGTACTTAGTAAATGGCCAGAGGGCAGTGTTGAGACAGAAGGGCAGCTTCTTGACCTGGTAATGATTGGCTGCCAGCAAGAAGCAGGTATCTCCTGGTCCAACTCTCTCTCTTTATATGATGGTAACATCCTTCAGACTGGTTGAGCACATCCAGTCGCCCTTCCTCAAAAGATGTAGAATGGGACTGCACCACAACCAGTCCTGAACTTGTTTTTTTTTTTTTTTTTTTAATTTAAGCAAGTTAAATCTCTCTTTAATTGGCCAAAGTCTTTGTTCTTCACTGGAATCAAAAAGAACCTGAAATAGACCCCAGATCCTCATTGGTTTGGTGGAACCCCTTGTTTAACTTGGTTTAATAGCTTTTGATTATCAGTAGCTGCATCCCTTCTTTGGTGGGGTGGCATGTCTGGAAGGTGTTTGACATTTTCATTTGGCTGAAATAAAAATGGGAATGGGGTAACCTCCGGATTAAATTCTCAACACCCATGCACCTGAGGTGATGGCCTCCCAAGCTTCTGTGTGTAGAACTAAATGACTGCCTTCAGAGTGTTTGTGACACCTGGGCAGCCTTTTTAGAATCGCTGAAAGGGCCTCTTGGAAAATGCTTCTGGTTCTGCAGATCACCCCTGTAACATGGGCAGCATCCATTCTGGTTACCCTCCCTCCCCCCACTGTGAGGGGCGAACCCTCTGCAGGAGCATCCTAAAAAGATTGCTGTGCTATTCTAAAGAAAAGGCAGTTGCTTCCCTTCTGGTTCCTAGTGCAGGTCCTTTGGGGTGTGGCAAAACATAGTCTGCCAGACAGTATCTTCCTGTCTTGTTCACTCCTGGTCACTGTGTCTTTAGTCTATGGCCCAAAAAGCAAGGAGCCATCTAATGGGCATTAATGAAGGGCTTACTAAAGCAGTCCACAAAGTTGCCTAGCCTCATCATAGTGTGGTGATGCATGTTAATGCCTGTGCCAGAAGCTCAGGACATGCCATCATCTGCATTGGAAAGCAGGTGCATTGACACATTGGAAATAGATTGTAGTATGGACAACTGCATCTCCAATGTCTTTTGAAACTCTGGAACTAATGTGCCTTAACCACTCGACAATTCAGACAGCATCCCATTGAGTCTTTGTCAAGTGTGCCAGGTAATTTAACACCTTCAGCACAAAGATGGGTGATGCATAGGAGCACTTCTCAATCTGCTCCAGTGCCCTGGATTCCCTATTACAGGGATGGACTGATGAGCGCTCTTCCAAGATGTACATCCACCGTGATTTCATCAACAGCAGGACCCTTACTCCAATGTTATTGATCCTTGGGTAGGGCCAAGATCTTATCAGGCTTTTTAGGTATAGGCTCCACCTTATTGGGTTCCCTCCAGGACACTTAAGTTAGTGTGTCCAAAGGGGGAACCACCCAGGACATGGATGTGTCTACCCAGAATGTCTCCAAAGATGCCGACCCCTCTGGAGATGAAGCTTTGGCTGCTAAGCTCCCATACTAGCAAAGCAGCTTTATGGGATCACCAAAAGAGGCGCCTTTGCAGGGAGATTTTGAGTATCCCTCTTCCTCAAGTTTAGTATCCTTGGTGAGGGGATTCCTCTATGGAGTCCAGGTATTTTCTGCTGCCAGGACCCTCCCACATTGGGGAGTCCGGTAGAGAGGTAAAAGAGGAAGGGGGTCCTGAGGTCAGGATGGGCTGTCTCAGTGCACGCTGGTGTGAGTTCATAGGCACAAAGAAGGGGTTGTAATGTTAGTTGGACCGACCACTCATACTGTAGTCCAGAAAGCATCCTTTCTGCTGTGTTGTAGGTAGAGAATGAAGCTGGCTGCCCAGAGTCTGCACCCCAGGGATACAAAGACTCCCAAGGAAATGCCAGCGTCTGGCACCACTCCTGTCTGCCCTGATGCAGAGATCAGAGCTGAACTATCGAACTCTGAAGCACAGAGAGGGAGAGACTACTCTGAGGCTCAAAATATTGAACCTGACCTGGAAATATTGGCCTTGAAAGGTCAACTCCGAGATTGCCAGACTAGAGAACGTCAAAGTAGGGGTGGTAACTGGAGTTGGCCACGCTATAGGACCAGAGTTTGATGGTGGTAAAACAACCGATGAGCTACAAGGCCTAGTGGAGGAAACAAGCCAGCTGAAGCTTCAGGTGGAGTACCTGAGGCCAGTGGTCTCAAATGTAATTGCATCTAAGCCTGCAGGAAGGACTACATCAGCCGAGCCAAATCTGTGGGTGTAATACTTTTGACCAATCTAACCAACTGAGCTGAAGAGGCTATCAAGGAGTTCTTGGAGGTCCTCCTACCAGTACAAGGCTCAGAGGACTAGGCAAAAACCAGAGGAGGTCAGTTCCAGGGACAAGAATGGGATGACTCCAGGGACAACCTGCTAGGAGTAGAGGGCAAAAAGTGGGAGTAGAACCTGCCTAAGGAAACCCCTTTTGACAGGAAAGGAGTAGGAATGCTGAGCATCAGGGAAGGAACCTTCTTGGTATTCTGCTGCGAGGGAGCACAGGTCTGAAGAGTCTGATCCGAAGCCAGTACAGAGATGCAGCTGGAGGAGCAGAGAAGATCTTTGGACCTTTGGATCTGGCTAGTTAGATGCGGGGGGGGGGGGGGGGGACTTGTTAATGATACTTAACACCCTCTCTTCAACCCCGATCATTCTTGTCTGATTTACTAGCTCGAGTGGAGGAGGAAGCATCTTCTCTAGCAGGCAGAGAATTCTAATTTAGCCCTACGCTCATTGACATCCCTGGAGCCAAAACTGTCACAAATGGAGCAGTTGTGTAAGTGAACTTGTCTTGACAGTATATGTTAAAATGGTCACAGCTGCAGTAGCCTCTCCCTCCTGTCATCCTCTTTGTTTTTTGGTTATGTCAGGGTGTGTATATGATTTTATTTCTAGCAAAAATCTGCGATTGGCCATACTGACTCAGTTGAGATGAAAGTTTTAACAGGCTTAGTTCTCAAACCTGTCTTTTTAGGCAGCTCAGCTTGAGCTGCCTAATGGTTTCACCATGTGGAAGGTGTCCTAATACTTTGGAAGCTGGTCAACTGTTATATCCTTGGCAGGATATAACCTGTGTAGCTAAGCCTACTGCAGCAGTGATCTTTCGACCATCTGCTACAGTTGTACTTTCTATCAATGTTCCAGGGGTCTGTTTTTTGTTTTTATCTCAAGTTCTACTTGAGGTGTCTGGTAGGCAGTCCCCCAAGGTCCTCGTTAGTTACCCTCAGTCGTGCATTTCATTAGACTTTAGCAATATCCTAGCGTCTACCCTGAGGTGTAATACCCATGTAGCTGTCTGCCATTAAAGAAAGAAGCCATGGTTAAGTAATGCAGCTTAGCTGTGGTTGCAGCAGATTTACTATGTTATTCAAATGTTATTGTGTTTCTTTGGAGATTTCCATCTAGAGATGAGCTTTGTAGCTCCGGTATCCCATCATAGTTTAAAAGTGAAATGTAGGTTCACTGCAGGAGAATGGAAAACATGTTATTTATTTGCTTTTATATTTTTGGATTAAAATGGTTGAATTTATGATTCAAAACTAACCACTGAGTATAATTTGGGAGTGAATTCCAAAGATGTTCTTCGTGTTTCACTGTTGCAGTCATTACATTTAGGTTATCCCTACCAGGATAGCCCTCGGCCAGCCTGAATACCAGAGACTTGGTATTTCTGCATCTGTTGCTTGAGGACTGACGTCAGGTCGTCAGTGGTATAAAGTAAGGCTGCCGACACCATTACATTAGTCAGTCATGCCGTGGAGCCCAAAACAAAAGCATTTTGCACGAGTGCTGGTCGGCCGCTACCAGAGTTTTAATTTCTGAATTGAAGTTGAAGTCTTCTAAAGCTAAGTACCCCATTGGGGATCCTTTTTTCTTGCACTAACCGATGTCAGAAAAAGTTAATAATTGTCTCGCCTGTGGAAAGCAAATACCACACAAAGACTTCCACTCTTGCTGCGTCACTTGTCTAGGCCCAGATCACGACGTTCCCCGTTGTCGCTTCTGTGCTTTAACGCTAGAACTTTCCATCATTGGGCCCTTACTGCAGCCAGATATTTTCATTTACAGTCCTCGATTTCCAATATGGCTTGCAAAAAAACATAAAGATAAAGGCAGACACAGACCAGAGAGGTCCAAACCTACCGACAACACTTCCGTTAAGCTAGTCGTCAGTCCTCCGGTACTCGGGTGCTTTTGCAGCCCCTGATGCCCCCTTGTGTTGATTCGCAGGCTGCTACCGAGACCCTTTCGGAGTCTGGTATGCCTCAAAACTCTTAATCGAAGGATCCTGCAGTCGTCTCTACCTTGGATGGGTCTGGAGCCGCTGAGCAGGCACCAGCGTCCGAGGAAGTCCTTCGCAGTACTGAATCTCTGCACAAACCGGTGTCTTCTTTCGCGACTACCGTTCTTTTGAAAACAACCAAGTTCCTTAGGCCCAGGGTTCATACCACACCCAAAAAATGGGCTACCCACTCTCAGGCACCTGCTACCTTGCCTCAGTCTCAAATGCTTAAAATGGCGGAAGACCTCATCATGCTGATCAGGGGAAGCCAAGCTACCCACTCAAAAGGGAAAAGAGATCCGTCACCAGTAGTTTTGTCTGAACAAGAGTCAGATGACTCCCCTCTCCACTTTTGAAGATTCTGATGCAGAGGACTCCATTCATTTAGTCTCTCCCCCAGAGGATTTTTCCTTTGGTGAAATCTTGCATACTTTAAGGGAGCATTTCCAGTGGGAGAGTCAGGACTACCCTCAGTCTAAAAAGAGACTCAGGGAATTCCTAGACTTTCCGCAACACAGACCCTTGACCATCCCCCCAGTCCTGGTTGTGGTGGATGATGTTTTCCTTGAATCCAACTTGACTCTTGACGCCGTACCTCCTGCTCCCAGAAAACCAGACAGGTACTACAGAGTCCCCTGTCTCACATAAATCTTCTTTCGGCTGCTCCCGTTAGGGGTCGCCACAGCAGATCATCTGTTTCCATTTCTTCCTGTCCTCTGCATCTTTCTCTGTCACACCAACCACCTGCATGTCCTCTCTCACCACATCCATAAATCTTATCTTAGGCCTTCCTGTTACCTGGCAGCTTCATCCTTCGCATCTTTTTCCAAATATACTCTGCATCCCTCCTCAGCATATGTCCAAACCAACGTAATCTTGCCTCTCTGGCTTTGTCTCCAAACCTTCCAACCTGGGCTGACCCTCTAATATACTTATTCCTAATCCTGTACACCCTTGTTATACCCAGTGCAAATGTTAATATCTTTAACTCTGCCATGTCTAGCTCTGCCTCCTGCCTTTTTGTCAATGCCACCGTCTCCAACCCATATAACATAGCTGGTCTCACTACCCTGTTGTCAACCTTCCCTTTCACTCTTACTGGTACTAGTCTGTCACAAATCACTCCTGACACTCTTCTCTGCCCACTCTATTTTGCCTGTGCTCTCTTCTTCACTTCTCTTCCACACTGACCGTTACTCTGAACTCCTAATCCCAAGTATTTAAATTCATCCACCTTCGCCATCTCTACTCCCTGCATCCTCACCATTCCTCTACCCTCCCTCTCATTCACACACATATATTCTGTCTTAGTCCTGCTGACCTTCATTCCTCTTCTCTCTAGAGCATATATTTACCTCTCCTGGGTCTCCTCCACCTGTTCCCTACTCTCTCAATACAGATCACAATGTCATCTGCAAACATCATAGTCCACGGGGACTCACGGGGACTCCTGTCTGATCTCGTCTGTCAACCTGTCCATCACCATTGCAAATAAGAAAGGGCTTAGAGCTGATCCTTGATGTAATCCCACCTCCACCTTAAATGCATCCGTCACTCCCACTGCAAACCTCACCGCTGTCACAATACCCTCATACATATCCGGTACCACTCTTACATACTTCTCTGACACTCCTGACTTCCTCATACAATACCACAACTCCTCTCTAGGCACCCTGTCATATGCTTTCTCTAAGTCTACAAAAACACAATGCAACTCCTTCTGACCTTCTCTGTACTTCTCCATCAACAGTCTCAGAGCAAACATTTCATCTGTAGTGCTCTTTCCTGGCATGAAACCATACTGCTGATCACTAATTATCACCTCTCTTCTTAACCTAGCTTCCAATACTCTTTCCCATAACTTCACGCTGTGACTGATAAATTTAATCCCTCTATAGTTACTACAGCTCTGCACATCACCCTTATTCTTAAAAATCGGTACCAAAACACTTTTTCTCCATTCCTCAGGCATCCTCTTACTTTCCAAGATTTCATTAAACAATCTAGTTAAACACTCCGCTGCCATTTCACCTAAACACCTCCATGCTTCCACATGTATGGCATCTGGACCAACAGCCTTTCCATTCTTCATCCTCTTCATAGCTATCCTTATTTCCTCCTTGCTAATCCACTGCAATTCATGATTCACTATCCACACATCATCCAACCTTCTCTGTCTCTCATTCTCTTCATTTATCAGCCCCTCAAAGTAGTCTTTCCCTCTGCTCAACACACTCTCTTCGCTTGTGAGTACATTTCCCTCATTATCCTTCATCATCCATACCTGCTGCACATCTTTACTAGCTTGGTCCCTCTGTCTAGCCAATTGGTACAGGTCCTTTTCTCCCTCCTTAGTGTCCAAACTTTCATACAACTCTTCATACGCCTTATCC
Organism: Protopterus annectens; assembly: GCF_019279795.1. NCBI lineage: Eukaryota > Metazoa > Chordata > Ceratodontiformes > Protopteridae > Protopterus > Protopterus annectens. The sequence goes on from NC_056731.1 coordinate 1,692,040,921, forward strand.
TTAGCCTTCACCACCTCTTTCTTTGCCATGCACCTCATATCCTTGTACTCCTGTCTACTTTCTTCATCTCTCTGGCAATCCTACTTCTTCACCAACCTCTTTCTCTGTATACTCTCCTGTACTTCCTCATTCCACCACCAGGTTTCCTTGTCCTCCTTCCTCTGTCCAGATGTCACACCAAGCACCTTTCTAGCCGTCTCCCTTACTAGCTCTGCTGTACTTCCCTGTCTCACATAAATATCTTTTTAAAAATCCTACAGCTGACCCTGAGGTCATTTGGCCTAAAGGGATTAAAGCAAACTATGCTAAGAATCCCACCTTCTCAGACAGGGATTCTCAAGCATTGGACAGATGGGGTAACAAAGTATACACCTCGGCTACTCTTGCTATCAGGGCACTAAATTGTCAGTTCCATATGCTTAAATATCAGCAACATACTTTGGAACTCCTTAAACAAAAAATGTCTACCTTTCCTGCTTGGGCAGAATCTAAAGATTTACAAGACTTGATATATTCTGCAAGTCAAGTAACTAAACACACTTTGCACTGTGGTTTTGAAGTCCTAGAAGATTCTTGCAGGGCAGCAGTCACTGGATCTGTCATTAGAAGACATGCATGGCTTAAGGAACAACCCTTGCCAGACCATGTCATATCTAAATTGTTGGATGCCCCCTTGCACAAAGATAACTTATTTGGCACCAAGTCAGAAGAAGTCTTAAAAAAGATGGAAGAAAAAGCAAAATCTATGTAAACAGTTAAAGATTTCTTACAGGTCCAGCCCCCTAGATTCAGCAGGCATTGTCCCGCCAAGCACTGGTCCTTTCCTGCTCCGATTAAACAGGCACAGCCTAGGCCCCATGAAAACAGAGCCCCCAGACAGCAGCCTCAGGGAATGCAGAGATCTAAGCAGGGAACTACCTCCACTTCAAAACCAGGGAGTTCTAAGCCACCCCCTTATGGTAAGAACTCACAATGACTCACCTCCTCCTGACCTCCCCTCTGCCCACCTTCACTTGCCCCTAGGAGGAAAACTCCTTTCACTCAAGCACCTGAGACACCATTACCAAGGACCAATAGGTTCTGAATATTGTGTCTCAGGGATACAAATTTTCCTTCCACACCCTTCCTCAAAAGGGTTCTCAGATCTACCACCAAATCAGTGGGCAGAGGCTGAAAAGTAAATCCATTTCCTGCTCTCTTTGAGGGGCAGTAGAGCACGTTCCTGCAGAAAATATAGGCCAAGGCTTCTACTCCAGATTTTTTTTGGTGCCCAGAAAAGAGGGCACCTGGCACCCCATCCTCGATCTGTCCATTCTAAACACCTTCCTGATGATCCCAAAATTTAAAATGCTTACCCTCCAGCAGCTGCTACCCATGCTCTCCAAGGATGCCTGGCTAGCCACTCTGGATCTAAATGAGGCCTACCTCCTCATTCCTGTCAGGGAATCATGCAGAAAATGTCTCCACTTCAGGGCAGGATCTCAACACTTTCAGTTCTCTGCGCTTTCCTTTGGCTTATCCACTGCTCCCAGAGTTTTCACAAAATGCCTGGCTCCGGCCATTGCCTTTTGCAGAAAAAGAAATATTCTAATTTATCCTTAGACGACTGCCTTATTCAGGCAGACAGCCAGGAAAAGCTGCTCAAGCACCTGACCTTTGTAAAGAACCTACTAACCTCCCTAGGGTGCACAATCAACAAAAATAAATCAAAACAGATGCCCAACCAAAGGATAATCTTCCTGGGAGCAAGTCTGGACACAGCATCCTAGATGGGATACCTTACACTAGAGAAACAAATTTTCCTATCAGCTTACTTCTCCCAACTGGCCACCAGGCCCCAGCTTTCTGCAAGGAACATCCTGCAAGCTCTGGGGTTCATGGAATCTTGCATTTTCCTCATTCCATATGCCAGACTACATGTGAGGAAACTTCAGTGGTACCCACACTCTCAAGACCTGGAAACTCTTCTACCTATAATTCCTTGCCTCAGAAAATAATTTCTTTGGTGGGCAGCAGCATGCTCCCACAACAAGGGACTGCTCTTCTTCCCACATCCCACCTGCCCAGACCTTAACCACAGATGCATCAGACTACGCTTGGGGGGCACACCTGGACGGCAGGTGCATACAGGGCCAATGGAGCCCACAGCAAATCCCCCTGCACATCAGTCTAAAAGAGATGATGGCTGTGCAGCATGCCGTGATAGCTTTCAAACCCCTTCTCTCTCCAGGAGTTCTCCTGATCAAAACAGACAACACCACTGTAATGTGGTCCATCAACAAGCAGGGAGGGACTCACTCCTACCCTCTAAGGCTGGCCATGACCCTTTGGCTCACAGCCTCTTCCATGCAGCTACAACTGCTAGCACAATACCTACCAGGCTCTTTCAACTCCCTGGCAGACCAATTAAGCAGAAACCTTCTGGATCCACACGAGTGGCAGCTCAACAGAAGTGCCTTCACCCTAATAACTCAGAAATGGGGAATCCTGAAGGTCGACCTCTTTGCCTCCCACACCAACCATCAGCTCAGCAAATTCTGCACCAGGGAGCATCACTGCATGGGTTGGAAAGTGGATGCCCTGTCCTTCCCCTGGGTCAACCTCTCGGTGTATGCCTTTCCTCCCCTTCCTCTTATCCCCAGGGTACTGCTCAAAATAAGGGAGGAAAAACCAAGGACCATTATTATAGCTCCAGACTGGCCCCAACAGCACTGGTACACCTTGCTGCACAGCCTGTCCCTGCTGCCTCCATGGCATCATCCTCAGATTCCAAACCTACTAACCCAGAGGGAAGGGGAATTCATGCATCCCATTCGGAGTCCGGTGTGCCCTGAGATGCTTCTTTGACTATGGAGCCTGTGGATGTCACTACCTTGGATGGGTCCAGAGCCGCTGTGCAAGTACCAGCTTCTGAGGGTGTATTCTGACCTACCAATGTTCGAATTAAACCGATGACTTCATTTTTAACTAAAACTACCAAGTTTCTGAGGCCCTAGAGTACGCACTACTCCTCGAAAACCGACGACCAAAGTGCATGCTCTAGCTCCCATGCTACAAACGCAAATGCTTAGAATGGCTGAAGACCTTATTACACTGATTAGGGGAAGCCAGCCTTCCCCTGCTAAGAGAGAAAGAATTGAGTTTCATTCTGATTCTACAGACCAGGAGACCGATTACTCTGACCCTTCTGATTATCAGGACATTCTCTTATCAACCTATGAGGATTCAGATGCAGAAGAATCCATCCCATCTGCCTTCCCTCCAGAGGATTTTTCTTTTGGTGAAACTTTGCGTACTTTGAGAGAATTTCCACTGGGAATGCCAAGACTACCCTCAGACCAAAAAGAGACTCAGAGAAATTTTAGAGTTGCCTCAGCACAGGCCTCTAGCTATACCCTCTTTCCTGGATGTTGTAGTTGATGTTTTTATGGAATCCAGTCTTACTCCAGATACTTTACCCCCGGCCCCTAGAAAACCTGATGGGTACTACAGAGTACCTGATCCCCACAAATTTATCTTCAAGAATCCTACTGCGGATCCAGAGACCATTTCCCAGGGACCTAAAGGTATTAAGGCTACTGCAGCCAAAAATCCTACACCTTCAGACAGGGATTCCAGAGCTTTAGACAGATGGGATAAGAAGGTATATACCTCTGCAACTCTTGCCATCAGGGCATTGAATTGCCAGTTTCACATGTTGAAGTACCAGCAGCATATTATGGAACTAATTAAACAAAAAATGGTGTTGCTTCCAGATTGTGCAGAAAATAAAGACTTAGAGCTAATGCATTCTACAAACCAAGTTAGTTACTTTGCAGTTTGGCTTTGATGCCCTAGAAGCATCTTGCAGGGCTGCAGTCCTGGGCCTTTACTGAGAAGGCATGCTTGGCTGAAGGAACAAACCTTGCCAGATCATGTCAAATCCAAATTACTAGACGTTCCTTTAAATAAGGACTGTTTATTCGACACCAAAGCAGAAGAGTTTCTTAAAAAGATGGAAGAAAAAGCAAAATCTATGTAAACTGTTAAAGAATTCTTACAGGTGCAATCACCTAGATTCAGTAGGCATTGGCCTTCTAAAAACTGGTCCTTTCCAGCCCCTTCCAGGCCTTCTCAGACCAAACCGAGGGGAAGCAGGCCAGCCAGACTACAGTCTCAGGGTATGCAGCGATCTAAACAATGGAGTGCCCCCACCTCAAAAACAGGGAGTGGTAAGCCACCCCCTTATGGAAAAAGTTCACAATGACTTCAGTTATCCTTCCCAGCCCTGCTGAATTACTTGTGCCCCTAGGAGGAAAACGTGCCCTTCATGCAAAAAAAAACTGGATGTCCATTACTCAGGACAGATGGGTCCTAAACATTGTATCCCAGGGGTACAGATTCTACTTCCATACACTGCCAATCCCAAGCATGTTTCCAGACCTTCCTACGAACCAGTGGGCAGAGGCTCAAAAGCAAGAACTTTCACTGCTCAGTATCAGAGCTATTCAACCTGTTCCATTAGAACAGAGGGGGCAGGGTTTCTACTCCAGACTTTTCCTGGTGCCCAGAAAAGAGGGCTCTTGGTGCCCAATCCTGGACCTATCAACTCACCTTTCTAGTGGTTCCAAAATTCAAGATGCTTACCCTGCAACAGCTTCTTCCATGCTACCAAGGATGCCTGGTTAGTCACTCTAGACTTAAAAGAAGCTTATCTGCACATCCCCGTAAGGGAGTCATGCAGAAAATGTCTACGCTTCAGGGCAGGCTCTATGCACAGCTTATCTGCACATCCCCGTAAGGGAGTCATGCAGAAAATGTCTACGCTTCAGGGCAGGCTCTATGCACTATCAGTTCTCTGCATTTCCCTTTGGCTTATCTACTATGCCCAGAGTATTCACAAAGTGCCTGGCTCCAGCCATTGCATACCGCAGGCAGAGAAATATCCAAGTTTTCCCATACTTGGACGACTGCCTGATTCAGGCGGACAGTCAGGAATTGCTACTTCAGCACCTGGCATTTGTAAAAAGCCTTCTCACTTCATTGGGGTACACCACCAATGAAAAGAAATTACAACTGGTGCCCAGTCAAAAGATTGTATTCCTGGGAGCAAGCTTGGACACAACTTCCCAGATGGCATTTCTCACTTCAGAAAAACAGGTCTATCTGACAAACTATTTCATACAAATGGCCACCAGAACCCAGCTATCTGCAAGGAAAATACTGCAAGCCCTAGGGTTCATGGCCTCATGTATTCTGTCAATTCCATATGCAAGGCTGCATATGAGAAAACTTCAATGGGTACTTAAGTCTTTGGTGCCAGCATTCTCAGGACCTGGAAACAGTCATTTCAATAATACATTGTCTAAGAGCAGAGTTCCTATGGTGGGCAGAAGCATGCAACCACAACAAGGGCCTGCTTTTCACTCCACCCCTCGCCGCCCAAACCCTGACAACAGACACATCAGATTATGCATGGGGGCTGACATGGCAGGCAAGTGCATTCAGGGCCACTGGATCCCAGCCCAGATTATCCTGCACATCAATCAAAAAGAGATGCTAGCTGTACAGAATGCTCTGACAGCCTTCAAATACCTAATCCTTCCAGGACAACTGCTTATAAAAACAGACAGCACCACGGTTATGTGGTACATAAACAAGCAGGGGGTAACCCATTCATACCCACTCTGCAAGTTAGCCATGGCCCTGTGGAACACAGCCTTGAGCAACCAAGTGCATCTACAAGCTCAGTTCCTGCCAGGCAAACAAAATTCACTGGCAGACGACTTGAGCAGTAATCTCCTAGACCCACACGAGTAGAAATTGGAGCCCAACACCTTCAACCTTCTGATCCAGAGGTGTGGGACACCGGAGGTGGACCTTTTTGCCTCCCCCGAGAACCATCAATTGAGTAAATTCTGCACCAGGAACCCTCACAGCAGGGCCTGTAAGGTGGATGCCCTATCCTTTCAATGGGAAAACCTCTCAATTTCTGCCTTTCCCCCTCTGCCCTTCCTCTCATAAATACTACTCAAGATAAATCAGGACAGGCCAATGGCAATTCTTATTGCCCCAGACTGGCCATGCCAGCACTGGTACCCACTCGCAGTCTGACAACAGTGCCACCCAGGCACCTTTGCCTGCTGTCTCAGCAGGAGGGACAGATTTTGCATCCACAATTGCAATCCCTAAACCTTGCAGCCTACAGCAACCCTCAGCAAACAGGTGCTGGACGTCATTCTTGAAGACAGAAGGCCCAGTACTAAGAAATCCTATGCTGAAAAGTGGAAAATATATTGTTCTTCGAATCTGTCTCAAGGGAAGGACACAGCAGTGCCCTCCTTACCTCTAATCCTGGATTACCTAGCAGAGTTACTCCACAGAGGCCTATCCTTCTCCTCCATTAAGATTCATGCCTCTGCCAACTCAGCTCATTATAATACTGAGCCACCTCTGTTTTCTCATCCTCTCATCAGACAGTTCCTGAAAGGGGCTAACAACTTAAGGCCCCCTAGGAGAGCACCCATCTCTGCCTGGGACCTTAACTTTGTACTGGAAAAGCTCATGCTTCCCCCTTTTGAACCTGCAGCTTCAGCAGAGTTAAAATTCCTCTCTTGGAAAACAGCCCTGCTTTTAGCTCTAACTTCAGCAAGAAGAGTGTCTGAGTTGCAGGCACTAATGGCTGTGGAACCCTTTTCCATGCTGACAGGGTTTCCCTCAGGACTAACCCGTCCTTTATGCCTAAGGTGGGGTCCAGTGTGGCTCTAAACCAATCCATCCATTTGCCAACCTTCTTTCCCTAACCCTCAGAATAAAGGGGAAAGGATCCTGCACTCCTTGGATGTGCACAGACAGCTCAGATTCTGTCTTGACAGGACTAAACCTTTCAGAAAATCTGACCAGTTGCTAGTCAGCTTTGCTACAGGGACAGAGGGTAAGGCCATTTCAAAGCAACTGTTTCCAAATGGGTAGCACACTGCATCCATTTCTGCTAGAAGCACCATGGAAAATCTACCCCACAAGGGATCAGACCGCATTCTACTAGGGCTACTTCCACCTCTACAGCATTTCACAGGGGAGTCCCTACCAGGGGCATTCTGGAAGCTGCAACCTGGAGTTCTGTATACACCTTCACCAAGCATTACCATTTACCAATTGTTTTCTAAATCCAGAGCTGGGTTTGCTACAGCAGTCTTGCAAGGCCTACTAGCCAGCCCTAACACTTCTTGACTGCCTCCACCCTTCCTCATCTTTGGGAATCAACCCAAGTGGATGACTGCAACAGTGAAACACGAAGAACATAGTACAGTTGGGTACACTTACCATAAATGTAGATGTTCGAGTGTATTCACTGTTGCAGTCCTGGTTTCCCTCCAGCCCCCTGGCTTTCTCTGTCTTTCTACCTCTCCTCTCTGTGGCCATTCCTAATGGCATTGGTATTTACTTTTTACTGGTGGTGTTCCCCACTGTATACTAACTTCCTATTTGGGGGCTCCTGACATTTGGACAAGAAAAACTGATGTAATGGCGTCAGCTGCCTGTTTTATACCCCTGACGACCTGATGATATGGAAGAAGTGACAGCATCCGACGCAGAAATCCTAAGACTCTGGTATTTGGGCCAACTGAGGGCTACCTGCAGGCAGATAACCCAAGTGTTGACTGCTACAGTAAATACATTCGAACATTTATGTCAAGTGTACACAACTGTACTTTTATGCACCTTTGAAATTCCTTCCCTGTTCCAATATCTGTCACCTCTAGAAGAAGGGTCTTTGAACTACAAGTCCTGATGTGCAAGGAGTCCTTCCTGCAGTTTCATGGAAGCAAGCTAATCCTGCATACTAAACCTTCCATCATGCTAAAGATTGTTACAGAGGTAGCTTTGAACCCAGCTGTCCAGCTGCCTGTTCATTTCTTACACCAGGTGCTTCAATAATTTCCAGTACTGAAACTGCTTTTGAGCTACCAAGAGACATTGGAAGCTCTGTCCCATTATTCAGTATCTTGGAGACTTTTGAGAGGGCGGTATCTGTTTTGTTTACTTCTCCATTGTTTGTGTCTTTCGGCTTTTCCCGGTTAGGGGTCGCCACAGCGGAACTCCAGTCCGCTAATGATTGGCAGTAGATTTTTACGTACTGGCTTGCCGGGCCTAACGCACAACCTTCAGTGAAGGAACGCCCATTCACGCATGTCGCCACACACAAGGCGCTCTGAGAATCGAACGGGCAATGTCTGTGAGGCGACAACGCTACTGCAGACCCAATTATCCCAGATTCCATTTTCTCTGGAAATCCAGTATCTGCACCAGTAGTAGAACCAGGGACTGAAATCATCAGTTGATAACCTCTGATATAAACTTTCCACATGTTTCAGTAGTGCGACTCACTCTCTCTTTAGACATAAAGTTAGATAACTGAATGAGTATCCACAAATTTATTCCAGGATTGATTGGTATGTCCTGCCTGGAGACAGGAGGGTTTGGCCTGAAAGAGGGTAGTGGCAAGACATAAAATGGTCAAAAGACTCGTTTGCCTTGGAATATCTATGAATTAGTAAATGTTTTAGTACTGTGGTGATTATTTCATACATGGAATAGCAGCTTTTGGAATTTTTTTTTTTTAAATATGTTGTACTTCATATTTGTGTTTGTGTTTTGCTTGAAGTGTAACATAGCATGCGCATCCCTTATCCTTAATTACTGTTGCAGTGCTAACACTTTTCTATATTGTATATGCTACTTTTCTTGTGAAATGGGCCAGACTTGTACTGTTTCTTCTAATTTTGTGCAGGCGTTTGTGAACTTATTGCTCACAGTGTTTAGTTGTCATACAAAATATTTCTTTATTATTTCAGAATGCTTGCCGAAAAGTTAAATATGACTCCTGAAGAAGCTGAAAAATGGATTGTGAACTTAATTCGTAATGCAAGACTGGATGCCAAAATTGATTCCAAGCTGGTATTTTTTGCTTTGAGTTCCTGCGGAATTTTTTTTAACTTAAATTTCTTTTAGGTCTGTGCTTACTTCCAGTACCAGCCTACATTCCTGTCCCTTTTTTGGAGAGCAATTGTGTCAGATATTTATATTCAGATTGGAGTACAAGGTCACTACTGTCCTTTTCCAGTCACAACTTGATCACAGTAAATGGATACCAGAGAAGTAAATAGAGGGAGAAATACCCGCAGTAGACCTATAGATATATATATATATATATATATATATATATATAGGTTTACTATCAAAATTTCGAACCGTATTCCGTCGACTGTACTATCATCGAACACGGAAGTTCGAAAACTGTAATATTGATGTCAAAAAAACAAAACAGTCTAGGAACGGGTTTTAACATGGGTCGAGGTAGGTGTTCAGTATTATTCTGAACTACAAACATTTCCCTTACCTCGACCCATGTTAAAACCCATTCCTAGATTGTTTTTTGACATAGATATTACCGTTTTCGAACTTCCATGTTCGAGATAGTACAGTCGACGGAGTACGATTCGAAATTTTGATAGTAAACCTATATACATATATCTATCTATATATATATATATATATATATATATATGTGTGTGTGTGTGTGTGTGTGTGATATATATATATATATATATATATATATATATATATATATATATATATATATATATATATGGGTTCCATTCGGTTGATCGAAGTTTCAGTATTTTGAAACTCACTTGACAGTTTCATGCAAACTTGGAACATATATATTTCTGTAATTAATGACTTATATGTTTAATATATGTATGCTTATCCAGGTATCCCGTACATATCCCATACATTCCATTTGTCTTTTTTTAAGTATCTTGCAAGAGCACAAGTCTTGATTTTTTTCTCACTTGCATCAGTAAAAGGTTTTCTGTCTATGATCTAGCACATCTAGGACTCTCCAAATAGTACTTGTTTGATAAGCATTACTTTGGCATTTACAAGTATCTGTCCTTTCAAAAGTAATTTGTGAGATGTTCTTCGTGTTTCACTGTTGCAGTCATTACATTTGGGTAATCTGCTGGCAAGTTGCCCTCAGTCGCCTGATTAACAAAGTCTTGGGTCCTGCGTTGGTTGCTGTTCCTTCTTCCGTGATGTCAGGTCGTCAGGGGTATAAAACATACAGCCGACGCCATTACATCAGTCTTTCTTGCCACACGGTGCTTGAAGCCGAAGCAGTTCGCAAGTGCCGGTTGGCCAACTCCTGAAATTTTCGTTTTCGAATTTCAGAACCGAAGTCTTCAACTAAAAGCTAAGTACCCCGGTGGGGAAACTTTTTCTTGCTCCTTACCGATGTCAGTAAAAGTTAATAATTGCATTACTTGTGGGAAGCAAATACCTCATAAGGATTTTCATTTGTACTGTATTCTTTGCCTAGGCCATGACCACAGCGTACCTTGCTGTTGGTTTTGTGCTAAATTTAATCAACACACCATTAAACGTCTGTATGTTTTTGTTTTTAAATATTTTGGCTCATGATTTAATTATCCAGAAATGTCGTCTGTTAGCAATCCGACTACCGGAATACCTAAAAAACGCAAAGAAAAAGACAGAGAGAGACAGTCAAGGACCAAAACTGACAACGAAACTTCTCTTAAGCCAGTCGCCATTTCGCTGGTACTCAGTGTGGTGCTTTCGCAGCCCCTGATACCCGCTTCTTCTGATTCGCAGGCCTGTACTGAGACCCATTCGGAGTCCGGTATGCCGCAAGATGCTTCAGTTATGGAACCCGCAAATGTCTCTACCTTAGATGGGTCCGGAGCCGCTGTGCAGGCACCGGCTTCTGAGGGTGTTTTCAGGCCTACAGATTTGTATATTAGACTGATGCCATCTTCAAAACTAAGGTCAAAATCTAAATCTTTGTCTAAAAAAAGACGCCTGGGCCACATGTGCAGGCCCCTATGCCTAAAAACAAATGATCAAAATGGCTGAAGATTTAATTACTCTGATCAGGGGTAGCCAACCCCCTCCTAAGAGGCCTAGGCAAGACATTGATTATGAATCTTCTGAACAAGATTCTATTTCTTCTGACTCTTCTAATGAACAGGATTTGTCTATACCTACTTATGAGGACTCTGATGCAGAAGATTCCATTCCTTCTGCTTTTCCCCCTGAGGATTTCTCTGAATCTAAAAAGAAACTTGGGGATTTTCTTCTTCTTCCTCAGCATGGGCCTTTGGCTATACCTCCTGTTCTTGACATTGTTGATTATGTGTTTTTAGAATCTTGTATGGCTCCTGATTCTCTGCCTCTGGCTCCTTGTAAGCCAGGCAGATATTATAGGGTTCCTGACTCCCACAATTTCCTTTTCAAAAATCCTATTGCAGATACTGAAACCATTTCTCAGGGTCCCAAGGGCATTAAGCCTCTACTGCTAAAAATCCTATCTTTTCTGATAGAGATTCCAGGGCGCTGGATAGATGGGGTAAGAAGGTTTACACTTCTGCAACCTTGGCAATCAGGGCTTTAAACTGTCAATTTCATATGCTTAAATATCAACAGCATATTATGGGACTGCTTAAAGAGAAAATGATGTTAATTTCTGACTGTGGAAAATAAAGATTTACAGGATTTATTGCATTCAGCTGAACAAGTTGGAAAGCATACTTTGCAATGTGGTTTTGATTCCTTAGAGGCCTCCTGCAGGGCTGCTGTAACTGGGTCTGTGTTAAGAAGACATGCTTGGCTCAAAGAGCAAACTCTGCCTGATCATGTTAAAGCAAAATTGTTGGATGCTCCTTTACAACAGGACCGTCATTTTGGTAATATGGCTGAAGAAGTTTTAAAAAAGATGGAAGATAAAGCTAAATCTATGCAAACTGTGAAAGATTTCTTACAAGTGCAACCGCCAAGATTTAGTAGGCACTGGCCTACTAAGAACTGGTCCTTTCCAGTTCCTTCGAGAGCCACTCAAGTCAAACCCAGACATTCCAAAGGCTCCAGGTTTCAGTCACAAGGGACTTTTAGAACAAAACAATGGGGTGCCTCCACCTCCAAATCTGGAACCAACAAGGCACCTCCCTATGGTAAACAGTCTCAGTGACTTCCCTCTGCAGTCACCAAGGACTTTTCTGTTAGCAGCCCCTTTGGGGGGAAAGCTGGCACTTCATGCAAGAAACTGACAACTTATAACCCATGACAAATGGTTTTAAATATAGTATCCCAGGGATACAGATTTCATTTCCACACGTTGCCAATCCCAAACGAATGTCCAGACCTGCCCCCAAATCAGTGGGTAGAGGCCCAGAAACAAGTTCTGTCCCTCATGAACATGGGCGTTATTCAAACAGTACCAGAAGAGGAAAAGGGACAAGGTTTCTATTCAAGACTTTTCCTGGTACCTAGGAAAGACAAATCATGGTGTCCAATTCTGGACTTATCTACTCTAAACACATTTCTGGACATTCCAAAATTCAAGATGCTGACTCTTCAACAGTTACTTCCTATGCTAGGCAAAGATGCCTGGTTGGTAACTCTAGACTTAAGAGGCTTACCTGCATATCCCGATCAGGGAATCTTACAGAAGATACCTCTGCTTCAAAGCAGGCTCTTTCCATTACCAGTTCTCCGCACTGCCCTTTGGCTTATCTACTCCACCCAGGGTCTTCACAAAGTGCCTGGCTACAGTAATTGCATTTTGCAGGCAAAGAAATATTCAAATATGTCCATACCTGGACGATTGTCTAATTCAGGCAGAAAACAAGGACATTCTTCTAAAGCATCTGGCATTTGTAAAAAGGGTTCTAACTTGTCTAGGGTACACAATAAATGAAAAGAAATCAGAACTGGTACCCTCTCAAAAAATTACATTCCTGGGTGCAAGCTTGATTACAACTGCCCAGATGGTTTACCTAACGCCAGAAAAGCAAATTCAATTGGTGACTTGCTTCAAACAGGTGGCCACAAAAACCCTGCTGTCTGCAAAACAAATTCTGCAAGCCTTGGGGTTCATGGCCTCCTGCATTCTTCTAATTCCATATACAAGACTGCATATGAGGAAACTTCAGTGGTACTTAAAAAGTTTATGGAGTCAACATTGTCACAGTCTGTAAACAATGATCCCTATCATACCTTGCCTGAAACTAGAGTTCCTATGGTGGGCAGAGGCCTGCCACCAAAACAAGGGGCTGCCATTCACTTCACCCCCTGCCACCCAAACCCTAACTATAGATGCATCAGACTGTGCGTGGGGGGCTCATCTGGCAGGGAAGTGCATTCAGGGCAAATGGAGCCAAAATCAAATGCACCTTCATATCAGTCAGAAAGAGATATGCTAGCTGTACAGAATGCACTGACAGCCTTCAAGGACTACCTTCATCCAGGACAATTCATAATAAAGACAGACAACACCACAGTTATGTGGTACATAAACAAGCAGGGGGTACACATTCCTACCCCCTATGCAGACTAGCCATGGCATTGTGGAACACTGCCTTGACCTACCAAATACAACTACAAGCTCAATACCTGCCAGGAAAGCTGAATACACTGGCAGACAAACTAAGCAGAAATCTCATGGACCCACATGAATGGAAACTGGAACCACAGATTTTCAACATGTTGACACGCAAATGCAGGAGTTCCAGACATAGAGCTTTTTGCCTCACCCCAGAACTATCAGTTGGACAAATTCTGCACAAGAACTTATCACAAAAAAGCTTGGAAAGTGGATGCTCTATCATTCAGCTGGGAAAAAAAACTATCAGTCTATGCTTTTCCCCCTCTGCCTCTACTCTCCAAAGTTCTACTAAAAGTCAAACAGGACAAACCAAAAATGATTCTGATTGCTCCAGACTGGCTTCGCCAACACTGGTACCCACTCCTGCGCAATGTGTCACACCGTCCACCGTGGCACCTGCCTCAGACCCCTTACTTACTGTCTCAGCAGAACAACCAAATTCTGCACACTCAGCTTCAAACTTTGAATCTTGTAGCGTGGCTAATCGCCTAAATTCACCTTTAGCATCCCTCGGCAAACCTATGATGGATGTCAGTTTGGAGGCGAGAAGGCCTAGTACTAGAAAATCTTTTGCTGACAAATGGAAAAGATTCTGTGCCTGGAACCATTCACGAGGAATAAGCACAGCAGCGCCCAATATTCCTCAGATTTTACAATACGTAACTGAAATGCTTCACAAGGGCCTGTCCTTTTCTTCCATAAAAATCCATGCTTCTGCCATTTCAGCTCATTACAACACAGAACCTCCCCTCTTCTCTCATCCTCTGCTAAAGCAGTGTCTCAGAGGGGCCAAAAACTTAAGACCACCCAGGAGAGCTCCAGTCCCTGCCTGGGACCTCAGTTTTTTATTGGAAAACTTACTCTCCCTCCTTTCGAGACAGATTCTACTGCAGACTTAAAATTTCTCTCCTGGAAAACAGCTTTCCTTTTAGCAGTCACTTCAGCTAGAAGGATTTCTGAATTACAGGCTCTTATGGCAGTGGAGCCTTTCATTATTTTTCATGCGTACAGGGTGTCTCTCAGGACCAATCCATCCTTCATGCCTAAAGTTGTATCCAGTGTGGCTCTTAATCAGACCATTCATTTGCCAACTTTCTTTCCCAATCCACAGAACAAGGGGGAGCAAATTCTGCATTCCTTGGATGTACACAGACAACTTAGATTTTACTTAAACAGGACAAAATCTCTAAGAAAATCTGAACAACTACTGGTGGCATTTGCTGCAGGAGCAGAGGGAAAGGCTATTTCAAAGCAGACTATTTCCAAATGGATAAGCCATTGTATTTGTTTTTGCTATATGCACCATGGTAAAACTATCCCCCAGGGGATCAGATCTCATTCCACCAGGGGTGCATCTACTTCTACTGCCTTTCTCAGAGATGTTCCTACCAGAGACATTCTGGAAGCTGCTACCTGGAGCTCAGTTCATACGTTCACCAGGCATTACCACTTACCTTTCTTCTCTAAGTCCAGAGCTGGCTTTGCCACTGCTGTCCTGCAGGGCCTTATAGCTGGTCCTAATGCTGTATAAATCCATCCTCCCAACCTTAGCTTTGGGAATCTACCCAAATGTAATGACTGAAACAGTGAAACACGAAGAACATAGTACAGTTGTGTACACTTACCGTAAATGTAGATGTTCGAGTGTATTCACTGTTGCAGTCCTGGTTACCCACCCTCCAGCCCCCTGTTTTTCTCTTACCATACCTCTACTTTCTTTTACTATGCTTAAAAGCCTTGTTGGTGTATTTGCTTTTGTTTGGAAGTATATTTTTTGTGTTTTATTTTATTTGGATATATATATATATATATATATATATATATATATATATTTCTTTTTTTTTGCTCCCCATTTGGGGGGGCACCTGACATCTGGGGCAAGAAAAACTGATGTAATGGCATCGGCTGCATGTTTTATACCCCTGACGACCTCAAGTCATGGAAGAAGTGACAGCAACCGACACATGACCCAAGACTTTGTTAATCAGGCCGACTGAGGGCAACCTGCCAGCAGATTACCCATATGTAATGACTGCAAGAGTGAATACACTCGAACATCTATATTTATGGTAAGTGTACACAACTGTACTTTTTTGAAGGCCTCAAGGGTTGACGATTCCCTAACTGTGTCAGGAAAGAGATCCAAAAATGTCTTGGATGTTCATGTTAGTATAGTCTTAGAAATGACTGAGGTGGACAAAGAAATGATCTATGTATTCTGACTGTAGGTTTAAATTATAAATAAAAAGTCAGGTTGACTGAAAGGAACAGTAGATGTTTAATGGATAACATAAGCACATTTGTGTTAAACAAAATACTTTTTTGTGACTCTGTTAACCATTTTAAGTGAGTTAAATTTCAAATCACATGAAATCATTATACAAAAGGCAGTCAGACTGTTTACCTTCTCCTCTTAAGTATACTTCTAAAAATTAATTTCTGCATTATTCCCAGGAGGACAGCAGAGGTCCAAGTTGATTGTCAGCACCCCTCCTTTGAAATCAAATTGGATAAATCTAATACTGAAAAATGGAAAAGAGTTGCTGTTATCCACTTTCCATCTGCTTATTATGCAGGCCTGGTACCATTAGGAACTAAACCAAGCTGACTTCCAGAAAGGAGCCTCTGACAGCATTAAATTGGTTGATACTGAAAAACTTGTTACTGTTTCATGTGTGAGGAACTGCTACTCATTAAGTCTGTATGGAAGGTTTATTCCACTGAAAGCTATGATTTCTCTCAACTACACCTTGTATGGGAGAGAAGGGGACACAGCACTCTGATGCAAGCTTTAAGTAATACACAATGTAACCTGTTAAGAACATACCTTGATGCTGATTTTTATTTTAATTTAATTTGATTACAGCAGTTCTTGTGCTGTTAGCTCATTATTCTTGCAGTTATTTAAACATTTCCACAGAAAGCAGTGAATGCAAATATAATGCAGCAGGATGTTAAATAAAAATGTTAATTGCATTGACCAGTAATTTTTGTTTATTAGCTAAACTCTTGGTTCAGGTTCCAAAAGCAGAAACTTTTTCTTCTTTAAGAAATTCACTGTACTGCTGAATTTGTTGGAGTTTTTAGACAGGGAGCAACATTCTAGGTTCTTTAATACCTGTTTTGTGAATTAAGTGAATTCTCTTGTTTTTCCTTGCAGGGACATGTCGTCATGGGCAACAATGCTGTTTCTCCATATCAACAAGTAATTGAAAAGACAAAGAATTTATCTTTCCGCAGTCAAATGTTGGCGATGAATATTGAGAAAAAATTAAGCCAGAACACCAGGACTGAGGTAAACAATCAAATCCTAGACATGTCTCATACATTTTTAATCACTGTTATTTGGACTTGAAACTGAAAATGTGCAAACTAGGCTAGGAAAAAGTGTACCAGTAGACCATGTAATGTGTGTCTGGCCTGCTTACCAGTTTTTGTTTTGGGTTAAGCTTGGCTAGTCTTAAAATGGCTATTGGACCTGTAGATTGTTAACAGTCAAACCTATGAGAGGTCGCAGGAAGGTTATACTGTATTGGGCAGAAGATCATTTCTTCCTAATATAGCACTTTTTTCTTCCATTTTAAAATGTTTTGTATATAAACCAGAGTGAAAAATGTTTATTTACTATTTGTTCATGAGGTAAGTGGACTGGTCTGTTTACTCTCTTTAGTTGTGAGTACAGGTCAGAGCAAAAAAATACATCAGGGTCTATTTCCCCTTTTTCAGTCACAAGTTGGAGGTTAGAGCAAAAAATACATCAAGGTCTTTCAGTCAACAGTATATACAAAATCAGATCAGAGCAAAATTCAGAACATAATGGTAAGACTGAATGCAGATAGGGTAAAATTAGATCCAGTCAGAGTGCATTGAGAGAGAGAAAACACAGACAAAAATGTAGGCAAACAAAAACATAAAATACAGAGCAGTCATACATATAATACATAAACGTCTGTAAGTGGTTTACACTGAAAACCTTAAAAATGCATCAGCCGACCGGCATGTGGTCGACTTGCAGTTTTCAAGTTGGCAGAATGTTGAACCAAAATGTATCAACTACACTACAGCGGAAGGGTAGTGTAATTCGAGCATTTGGGTTCAACATTGTGCAGGGAGATTGCGGTTCATTGAGGAGCAGGGAATTGGCCCATTTCCTCACTGTAGTGCGATCTCAGAGTTGGAATATTTAATGTGCAGGGGGTGTGGGGGTGCATTCCCCCTTGCAAAATAGTAGAATTAAAGTAGCATTGACTGTAGAGTTTAACGGTGCGTTAATGTGCATAACAGGAGGTGAGTGACGTCACGTCCTGCTTTGTCGAATACATCAAACCACGGTTGTCGATGTATTCATTTTCTCTTTGGTTTACTTTTCGGCATTCTGGATTCAGTAATTCGGGTCGACATTCTAAATGGTCAACTGAAGTGGAATCGAAATGTCAATAGTAAACCCCTATAAGTATGTGAAATCTTTGCATATAAGGTGCTGCACTAAGGTGTTCAGAAAAGTTTATTAAAAATGCATTCTGCATTCTGTAATTCATAATATATAGGATGGTATGTTACCTAACCATTTCATGGTAACGGTTGCAGGTAGATTCAGTAAAGATATGTCCTTTCAGTGCATCTTTGAAGCTTTTAATGGTTACTGATTTACTTTCATTTTCAAGTTTTGACTCTGCTTTACCTTGTGTATTTCTGCTTTTCAGTGAAAATAAGATATGGCTTTTTCTCAGGTATTTAATATTTGCTAGTTGTATAGTCTTGCTTCGTGTGTAAGTGGGTTTGGCAGGCTTAAGGAAATTGCCAGCCTTCAGAATTTGTAAAATGAGATTAAAAAAAAGCATTAGACAGCTTTAGTAGAAGTCAAACTGGAACACCAAGAAAACCGTACTTGTGGTTGTCAGTAACAGAGGCTACAGAAGATCGAAAAACTGATCAGAGTATGGGTGAAAGTGGAAATGAGCAAATGTGTGGCAAGCTCTGTTGACCCAGAAGACTGGATTAGTGAAAAGAAGCGATCCTGATAGAGATTAGTCATAAAGATTTTGGACTAACAGTATCCAATCAGGCAAGGCAGTTATTTGCTGGTTTTGCTCTCCTACTTTAAAAGAGAAGATTTTGCATTTACTGTGGCAAAAAAAAAAATTGTTACTTGAACATCACTGACAGTTAGTGCTTGGTTCTCCTGTCTGGTTCATGGCTATAGTGCAACATTTGTTGATCACCTTTAGTATATGATTGCCAAAAGTGGTGTAAAACATGACCACAGTAAGATATGTTAGCCTGCTGCTCTAGGACCCCTTCCCCCATGCTTATGGTAAAAAAATGTATTGTGCTGTGGGCAGAGTCTGTTACAATTCCTCATACATCTGTCTGAAATACTACCAGTAAATAAAAAAAAAATTCTGTATATGCAAGCAGAAATTGTCCATTAGAGGGTGTAATAAAACATTGGTTGACTACCTATGTCCTGTTAAGGTATTCATGGGTACATTTGATAAGCTGTAGTGATAGCATGACCTTTCACATCTCAGTTATGTTTCCCATTGATTCTAATGAGAGACTACAAGGTAGTTGTCTAGCACGATTACTGTACCAGTGGAGTAATTGAGTGACATCCTGAACAACATAACAGTATTATTTTTTTAATTTTTAAATGGTTTTTATTATGTTTTAATATGGTAAAAAGAAAGTCATCTTACACAGTAATTACGACCTTTTACTTCAGTGCTGAAGGTAATACAGGATCTGATGTTGAAGGGTTAATCTGAGTGATGTTTAACACAAGTTTAGTAGCACGCACGTCGACTTTATCGCTGCTGGCCAACCTGTCTGTCACTCCTTTGATCACGTGTCACTGAAAATGCTTTACCAAAATACATATGGGTGGCGCAGGGGTGCAGCAGTTAACGTTGTCGCCTCACAGCAAGAGGTTCTTCGGTTTGATTCTCGGCTGGGGTGCCCTCTCTGCAGAGTCAGCATGTCCCCCCTGTATTCACATGGGTTTCTTCCAGGTACTCTGGTTTCCTCCGACATTTCAAAGACATGCATCTGGATCATTTCTCCCTGGGTCTCCGCTGAAAGTAGGCCCTGTCCTAGTCTGACGTTCCTGGTCAACAGATGTTAAATGTGTGAGTACAGGTGACTTTGGCAGCTTCAGAGTCATCTATATGTGTTAAGGTATCTATTGACTAAACTGTCCTATATAAGCAATCCTAGGATACTTTCATCAAACAGCTGGGCCAATGACATACATTAAGTAATAGAAAAGGTTGCATAATCTCTGATTTTGTTCATTCAGCAATTAAATATTGAATGCTCAGTGTGTGTCAAAGATGAATGAAAACACTGAAGTGGAGAATTGGCTTCCAAAATCATATTCAGACAAGATCATACATACAAGACTGTAGGAGACAGCAGGTAGCTCCTAAGAGCAACAACAGTACTATCCATGTGGAGTGTAAGGTTAAAGTGCATGCTGAACAGCACAGAAACATTAGCAGCAGTAGAAAGGAGCAGCACATTGTGCAGACAGGGAAGGGGTATTACCTGGTGAGGACATACAAATGGCAGTGGCAGTCACTTGGGAACAGTAGATGTATGAGCCTGTGTGCTTGCAGATGTATGGAACCTACTCTTGTGCACCCATGGTCTAGAGCGGTGTTCATAGTGCATGCTGCTCTTGTTCACTTTGGAATATAGAGGGTACTGTGATGCAGTATAAGGTTGCCATGACACTAAACTTTGCAGTCCATTCAGTGCATAATTGACAGTTTAAAGATTAATGTGCTATCCTTTCCTGTTCCTACTTTGCTGTTACACAAGATGCTTCTTCACCTGTATGGATTTTTTTATCAGTAGGGTGACATTTTTTAAACAGCCTGCACACCTGATTGTCGAGCAACCTTCTGATCTGTGAACAGTGTGCTCCTGGTCACGTCCCTACAGTACAGAGGATAGACATCCTCTATACCTAGGATGGTGCAAAAAGAAATCCAAGTTCCTTTCATCAAAGTTTCTACTCAGCTCCCAGTTTCAGCATGGTAGTACTGAAACTGGCCAGAGATTCCATACCAGTGTTCTTGTCATCTCAGAATTTGACTTCCTTGGTGTTGATGCTCTCAGTACCGGCGGAGTGACTGTGCTAACCCACCTAGGCCAAAATAATCGGTTCTGAGGGCTGTTACTGCCAACTCTGGTATTGACTTTTTCAGGGCCATTGTTGTCTGAGCTCTTAGCATTTAATTTTTCAGTGCTGAAGTCCGCTTTACTGACTTCAACGCTGGAGTCATCTAGGCTGATGGATGGCACCACTGTCCCTTCTGAAGCGATGCGATTAGTGCCAGAGGATTTGACCCTGAGTACTACTGCAGAATTGTTAGAGGTCATCTTAAACCTTCCAGCTTGAACAGGCACCTGCTCAACCATTGAGCCATCCCAGGTCAGAGGACTTCAGAGGCATAATAGACACCCTGGTCTGAATTGCCTTCCCCACAGGAGAGCTTGGGTGAATTCTTCCCTACCCCTTGAGCCCACCTGTGAAAGGCTCTGCAAGGAGAAGCACACTGAGTCCCTAATGGAGATGTTCATCGTGTTTCACTGCTGCAGTCATTACACTTGGGTTATCCTGCCGTCAGGCGGGGCCCGCAGTCGGCCTTAGTTCCAAAGTCTTGGTCCAGCGTC
Source organism: Protopterus annectens (assembly GCF_019279795.1). Taxonomy (NCBI): domain Eukaryota; kingdom Metazoa; phylum Chordata; order Ceratodontiformes; family Protopteridae; genus Protopterus; species Protopterus annectens. Next base: position 1,692,062,045 of record NC_056731.1, read on the forward strand.
GGTTGCTGTTGCCTCTTCCCTGATGTCAGTGTGCCAGGGGTATACAAGAAGCAGCGGACGCCATTTTCTTCAGTCTTTTTTGCCGCGAGATGCAAAAGCAGTTCTCAAGTGCCAGTCGGCCGACTCCTGAGATTTCAAATTCGATTTCAGAACCGAAGTCTTCAGTAAAGCGAAGTACCCCATTGGGGAAACTTTTTCTTGCCTCAGACCGATGTCAGTAAAAGTTAATAATTGCATTTCTTGTGGGAAGCAAATACCTCATAAGAATTTTCATTCTTACTGCATTCCATGCCTAGGCCCAGATCACGACGTCACTAGTTGTCGGTTTTGTGCTAGATTTAACAAACGCACTATAAAACGTCTGTTTGATTTTGCTCGCCATTACTTTGGGCGAAGGTTTAATTATACAATGCCGTCGGAACAACCGACGACCGGAATGCACAAAAAATGCTAAGATAAAGATAAGGAAAGGCATCCGAGGCCCAAAACTGACGACGAAGCCTCTTCTAGGCCAGTCGCCGGTTCCCCGGTTTTCAGTGAGGCGCTTTCGCAGCCCCTGACACCTGCTACCTCAGAACCACAGGCCGCGACCGACTCCCACGTGGAGGTGACTAGGCCTCTGGATACACAAGGTGTTGGGCCAACAGAGATTAACCCTTCAGATGAGTCCGGAGCCGCTGAGCAGGCATCAGCTTCTGAGGGTGTTTTCAGGCCTACTCAACTTACCATTGCAACTACAGCCAAGACTAAGCCTACATTAAAGACAAAGAAGCAAGTACAGCATTCACCTGGACAGGCCTCCATGCCTAAAAAACAGATGCTCAAGATGGCCGAAGACTTGATAACTCTGAACAGGGGTTCCCATCCCTCTCCTGATAAAAGGCCTAGGCAGGATACAGATTATGATTCCTCTGACCAGGTTTCAATATATTCTGATTCCTCTTCAGACCAGGGATATTCTTTACCCCCCTATGAGGATTCTGATGCTGAGGAATCAATTCCTTCAGCTTCTCCTCCTGAGGATTAGTCTTTTGGGTAAACTTTACATACCATGAGGAAGCATTTCCATTGGGAGGGCCAGGATTACTCAGAATCCAAGAAAAGGCTCAGAGACTTTCTTTTACTGCCTCAGCACAGGCCCCTTGCTATTCCGCCAGTGTTGGACATTGTGGAGGATGTGTTCTCTGAATCTAGTTTAAATCCTGATTCTTTACCCCCAGCTCCAGTCAAGCCAGACACGTACTACAGAGTCCCTGACTCTCACAAATTTCTTTATAAAAACCCCGTTGCTGACCCAGAAACTATTTCCTAGGGTCCCAAAGGGGTTAAGGCTTCCACGGCTAAGAATCCTGTTCCCTCAGATAGGGACTCTAGAGCATTAGACAGATGGGGAAAGAAAGTTTACACCTCTGCAACTTTAGCAGTGAGGGCTCTAAATTGCCAGTTTCATATGCTTAAATATCAACAATACTTACTGTCTCAATTAAAACAGAAAATGAATACAAATGCAGAACAACCTGACTATAAGGAAATGCAGGATTTATTGCATGCAACTGAACAAGTGGGAAAGCATACTTTGCAATGTGGTTTTGATTCATTAGAAGCTTCTTGGAGCAGCAGTTACAGGATCTGTGATTCAAAGGCATGCTTGGTTAAAAGAACAGATCATGTTAAGGCAAAATTATTGGATGCTCCTTTGCAGCAAGATAATTTATTTGGTATTAAGGCAGAAGAGGTATTCAAGAAAATGGAGGATAAGGCAAAAATCTATGCAAACAGTGAAGGATTTCTTACAGGTGCAGCCACCACGATTTAGCAGAAATTGGCCTACAAAGAATTGGTCCTTTCCAGTGTCAGACAGGCCACAAAGAGGCAGATACAGATGCCCAAGAGGCAGATCTCAGCCACAAGGATCTTACAGACCACGATAGTGGGGTGCTTCAAACCCAAAAGGAGGTGAGGACAAGTCACAACCTTACAGGAAACCGTTCCAATGACGTCCCCCTTCCAATGCCAAATTCTTCCATTTTGGCAGCTCCCTTAGGGGGGAAACTAGCACTTTTTTCTCAAAACTGGCAAACAATCACCCAAGACAAATGGGTGCTGAATATTGTCTCTCAAGGTTACAGGTTCCACTTTCACAGTTTTCCAAGGCTAAAAGGAATGCCAGACCTGCCACAAAAAAGCTTGGCTTGTTACGTTGGACCTCAGAGGCATACCTGCATGTCCCTATCAGGCAAAATTGCAGAAGATACCTCAGATTCATAGCTGGTTCAATGCACTACCAATTCTCTGCACTGCCCTTTGGCTTATCTACTGCGCCCAGGGTCTTTACCAAGTGCCTGGCACCAGTAATTGCATTTTGCAGACAAAAAGGAATTCAAATATATCCATATCTGGACGACTGCCTGATTCAAGCAGAGAGTAAGGACATTCTTCAACAGCATCTGTCATTCGTAAAAAGATTAAGTTGCCTAGGGTACACAGTAAACGTAAAGAAATCAAAACTAGTGCCCTCACAAGAGATAATATTCCTGGGTGCCAGCTTAAATACAACGGTCCAGATGGCTTATCTCACGCCAGACAAACAAGGACAACTGACTCAGTATTTTCAATTGATGGCAACAAAGTCCCAACTCCCTGCAAGAAAAATTCTGCAGACCTTGGGATTCATGGCATCCTGCATACTACTAATTCCATATGCAAGACTGCATATGAGGAAATTACAATGGTACCTAAAAAGTGTTTGGTCTCAACATTCTCACAGCTTGGAGACAGTAATACCACTAATTCCCTGCTTACAACAGGAGTTTCGATGGTGGGCACAGGCATGTCACCTCAACAAGGGTCAGCCTTTCACTCTCCCCACAGCCAGGCAGACTTTAACAACAGACTCCTCGGATTACGCCTGGGGAGCACACATGGCAGGAAAATGTATTCAGGGCACATGGACCACAGACCAAATGCATCTTCACATCAATCAAAAAGAGATGTTGGCTGTACAAAATGCCCTTACAGCTTTCAAGGGTCTTCTACATCCAGGACAATTACTATTAAAGACAGACTACACCACGGTAATGTGGTACATAAACAAACAAGGGGGCACTCATTCTTACCCCCTATGCAGACAAGCCATGACCTTGTGGAACACAGCTCTAACCTGTTAAGTTCATCTGCAAGTACAATTCCTGCCAGGAAAGAAAAACACTCTGGCAGACAACTTAAGCAGAAACATCATGGATCCTCACGAGTGGAAATTAAATCCACAAATCTTCAGCATGATAATGCAAAAATGGGGGTGCCCGGACATAGATCTTTTTGCCTCACCACTGAATTACCAACTACAAAAATTCTGCACAAGGACTTATCACACACAAGCATGGCAAGTGGATGCTCTTTTGTTCAGCTGGAAAAGCCTACATGTTTATGCCTTCCCACCTTTGCCTCTCCTTACAAGGGTACTCCTAAAAGCCAGACAAGAAAAAACACAGATGATTCTAATTGCTCCAGACTGGCCACGCCAGCATTGGTACCCAATCTTAAATAACTTGGCTCAAGGCTCACCTTGGATTTTGCCTCAAATTCCACACCTTCTGACTCAGCAAAACAATCAGATTCTGCACAGTCAGCTCAAAACCTTAAACCTGTCTGCATGGCAGATTCATTAGCCAAACAGACTATTTCTCTCTCTAAAGCTGTTATGGATGTCATTTTGGAGGCCAGGAGGCCTAGCACCAGGAAATCTTATTCAGACAAGTGGAAGAAATTCTGTGCCTGGAACCAGGCTCTAGTCCCTAACATTCCTCAGATTCTACAATACTTGACTGAGATGCTGGACAAAGGACTATCCTTCTCATCCATTAAGATTCACGCTTCTGCCATCTCGGCTCATTACAACACAGATCCTCCTATTTTCTCCCACCCATTGCTAAAGCAGTACCTCAGAGGGGGTAAAAACATAAGACCACCCCGGAGAGCACCAACACCAACTTGGGACCTCAATTTCATTTTGGAAAAGCTCACTTTGCCTCCGTTTGAACCAGCCAATTCAGCAGAGTTAAAATATATATCATTGAAAACTGCTCTGCTTCTGGCAATAACCTCAGCATGAAGAGTCTCAGAACTGCAGACACTAATGGCAGTGGAGCCTTTCATCATTTTCCACCAAGACAGGGTTTCTTTAAGAACAAACCCTACCTTTTATGCCTAAGGTGGTATCCAGTGTGGCTCTTAACCAAACTATTCACTTGCCAACATTTTATCCAAATCCCCAGAATAAAGGGGAGAGACTTCTGCATTTCTTGGACATACACAGGCAATTGCGCTTCTACTTGGACAAAACAAAAGCTTTCAGAAAATCAGAACAATTGTTTGTATCATATGCTGCAGGATCATAGGGAAAGCCTATTTCAAAGCAGACAATTTCAAAGTGGATAGGACACTGTATCCGGTTCTGCTACACACAACATGGGAAACCTGTACCTAGTAATATTAGACCACATTCCACCAGGGCAAATGCCACTTCTACTGCCTACCTTAGAGGAGTACCTACCAAAGATATCTTGGAAGCTGCAACTTGGAGTTCAGTGCACACCTTTACCAAGCTTTGCCATTTGCCTCTTTATTCTAGATCCAGAGCTGGCTTTGCCACTGCAGTGCTGCAAGGCCTCATAACCACACCAAATCCTTTTTAGAGCCAGCCACCCAAACTCATCTTTGGTTTTCTACCCAAGTGTAATGACTGCAGCAGTGAAACACGATGAACATAGTACAGTTTTGTACCTACCATAAATGTAGATATTAGAGTGTCTTCACTGCTGCAGTCCAGGTTACCTACCCACCAGCCCCTCTTTCTTATCTGAGACTAACCTATACTACCTGTGTGGTGTAGTTGCTCGTTACTGAAGGTTTTATTTTTACCTTTTTTGTACGTTTTATTAGCAATATGTACTGCCTACCATTTTTGGGGGCACCTGACATTTGGGGCAAGAAAAACTGAAGAAAATGGCGTCGGCTGCTTCTTATATACCCCTGGCGCACTGACGTCAGGGAAGAGACAACATCAACTGACGCCGGACCAAGACTTTGGAACTCAGGCCGACTGCAGGCCCGCCTGACAGCAGGATAACCCAAGTGTAGTGACTGCAGCAGTGAAGACACTCGAACATCTACATTTATGGTAGGTACAAAACTGTACTTTTTCTGTGTACATGAGGCAATTGGTGCATTGCCCCAGTATGCCCAGATTCACCAGGTGGACAGGAGAAATCACTGGAAGCTGACCCTTGGACATGCCTGGTTAGGTGCTTTATTTATTTATTTTTTGTGTAAAGTACAAGAGCTGTTTTCCCTTACCTTGGCAAGGTACTTTGCAGTTATAGGCTGTTTAGTGCCTACAATTAATTTCTTTTTATTAACAAGGAGAGTTGAGTGCTTGTATCAGTTTAAGCCTTCCTGGTGCTTTCCAACAGGTTTTAGAGCCAAGTGCTAGTCACAGGGACTCCAACCAGAAAGAGTCAGGAATCAATGCACTCTGCCCCTACTCTCACCAGGATCAGAATGTAAGCACAGATTCCAAGCTGTCATCTATAAAGCAGTTCTTAAGCTTCCTGGTGATCAACAGTCTGCAAGAAATAATGTAACTGCACTCCTCCTCTCACCAGGAGAACACAGAAGCACTAATCCCAAGATGACTACCGAGAGCCAGAATGTGGGCTCTCCAATAACTGGTGGTCTTGCAGTAGATGCTTAAAGGTAAGATGAAAAAATGGTTTATCCTAAACACTGCAGTCTGCACTAGAGGAATTAGATGTGGAAGTAGATAACTTAAGTTTTACCTGTCTAAAAGTTTAGTTGAGAGTCACTATTTTTAAAACAGCAAGATAGATTGAAAGGGGGTGGTCACTTTTGTATTCCGGTACTATGGAAGTGTATACATAAAGGTTTTGGGCCAAAAATGACTGGTATTTGGGACTGTTCATAATTTCTTCCAACTTGACTAAAGCCCCAGTTCCAGTTGAAGAAAAGCAACCCCAGAGCATGATACTGCCACCACCATGCTTCACTGTGGGGATGGTGTTCTTTTGGTGATGCAAAGTGTTTTTGCGTCAAACGTACCTTTTGGAATTGTAGACAGAAAGTTCAACCTTGGTCTCATCAGACCATAACACATTTTCCCACATGCTTTTGGGAGATGTGATGCATTGTTTTGCAGATTTTAGCCGGGTCTGGATTTTTTTCTGTGCAAGAAAAGGCTTCCTTCTTGCAACCCTACCCCATAGCCCAGCCATGTGGAGAATACAGGGGATTGTTGTCACATGTAGTACACAACCAGTACTTGCCAGAAATTCCTGAAGCTTCTTCAGTGTTGCTGTAGGTCTCTTGGCAGCCTTCCTGACCAGTTTTCGTCTAGTCTCTTCAACAAGTTTAGAAGGGCATCCAGTTCTTTGCAACATCACTGTTGTCCCACATTTTCTCCATTTTTTGATGTCCGTCTTCGCTGTGTTCCTTGGTATAGCCAATGCTGTGGAAATTTTTTTGTACCCTTCTCCTGACTGATACCTTTCAACAATGAGATTCCTTTGATGTAAGCTCTCTGCAAACCATGGCTTGTGCTGTAGCAGGCAACTTGAGTAAATGTCAGGAAAATCGTACTTGGACAGCTGAACTTTATTTGGGGTTAATCAGAGTCTCTTTAATTGATGGGAGCTGTGTACCCAAGAAGACTTGTATGCTGTAATTAAATCAAAAGGTGCTTCCACAAAGTATTAGCTTAAGAGTGTGCATACTTATGCAACCAGCCTATTGTATGTTTTTTTATTTTTTTTTATATTTTTTCCCCTAACAGATTTGTTCGTTTTTCAGTTGAATTGTACAGGTTATAGGTCACACTAAAGGTGGTAAAAGTTTTGAAATGATTTATTGTGGAGTCATTTTTTTTAAATCCCAAAAACCTGGCATTTTAACAGGGGTTAAAAGGGGTTAGTCTGTCTCCTCTTCTCTTGTAGCCACCATTCAGAAATGCTGTATTTGAACCCTTGAGGCACTCTGATTCTTCCCCTGCTGCTCCGAAGATGGCCAGTGTTCATTAGAGGTCGTTCTGGAACAGCACTGGCTGTAGAGACCATAACATTTCTATATATGTCTGCCTGACAGGAAGGCAAAACCTTTGGACAGATATAATGAAAAAATTTGTTCTTTTGCCATGTTGGCACTTTAGGTACCTAACTATACATCTTTGACATCCAGATTCCAGTGTTCCTTAGTAGTAATGACACTAAGACCCTGAAAGAGGACTTATTCCAGATTCTCTGACCACTCAAGTGGGTTTCCATCTTACTCTCTCTATAATGTGCAAAACTGTCTCTGAGGCTGCAGAGCTTTGTGTGCCTGCACGGATTGCATGGCTGATGTTATTTTCCTCATGGGACCTGTTTTGGTCTCCCAATTTAAAGAGTAGTATTAGCCAGGCAACCAAGGACTTGGCCGAACTCCTGAAGAGATGGCAGGTTTGTGCCATGAGGAAGGGCTATTTTACTTACCTTCCTTTGAGAACCCCTCCACTCTTAAAAATGGGATGATGTCTCATTACCTTCAAAGAAAGAACAGGTAGTCAGTGGTTCACATCTACAGATTTTGGCTTTGCGTAGGAATTGGCACTCCCTGCTGTGTGTCATTTAAGCCTGATGTACATTCTGTGCTTTCTTTGGGGGAGGTTGTTAGTTCTACTGTGCCCCACTTTGGAAAATAACTTTGATGGGCCAGTGGGTCCAGGATTTGGATCTTCTCAGTCACATTCTAAAATTCACTGGTCCTCCTTCTATAAGACTTTTACAAGTATATTTCCATTGCACTGGTATTCTTGGGACAGGCTTGTACTCTGAATGAGAGAAAGGCAGAGACTGTCTTTTCCTAAAAGTGGATTGATGCTTCATTCTGTCATCTCCTCTATTCCCAGAAGAAATGGTAGTTTTTCATCCTTTTCTGGGCCTCAGAGGCTCTTCAGTCCAGAGGTTGATCTTTTGAGATCTCATGTCTTCGGGTTCATTGGTTTTGCTTGTCTTATGGATGTAGATTTTTTTTTTTCGGTAATGGGGAGGAAGACTTACAGGACTTTGCACCTGATGGCCATCACACCACGTTCAGAGCACTGATGTTCTTCGTGTTTCACTGTTGCAGTCATTACATTTGGGTTATCTGCTTGCAGGTAGCCCTCAGTTGGCCTGATTAACAAAGACTTGGGTCCTGCGTCGATTGCTGTCCCTTCTTCCATGACGTCAGGTCGTCAGGGATATAAAACATGCAACCGATACCATTACATCAGTCTTTCGGTGCCCGAAGCAGAAGCAGTTCGCAAGTGCCAGTCGGCCGACTCCTGAAATTTTCATTTTCGAGTTTCAGAACCGAAGTCTTCAACTAAAGCTAAGTACCCTGTTTCGGAAACTTTTGCTTGCTCCTTACCGATGTCAGTAAAAGTTAATAATTGCATTACTTGTGGAAAGCAAATACCTCATAAAGATTTTCATTTGTACTGTATTCCTTGCCTAGGAACTGATTACAATGTACCTTGCTGTCTGTTTTGTGCTTTATTTAATCAGCGCACTATCCGTCTGTATATTTTCGCCTCTAAATATTTCGGTTCTCGGTTTAATTATCGAGAAATGTCGTCAGTTAGCCATCCGACTACCGGGAGTCCGTAAAAATGCAAAGATAAAGATAGAGACAGGCCGCCGAGGTACAAAACTGCCGCCGACGCTTCTCCTAAGCCAGTCACCAGTTCACCGGTACTCAGTGAGGCACTTTTGCAGCTCCTGATACCCACTACTTCTGTTTCGCGGGCCTCTACTGAGACCCATTTGAAGTCCGGTATGCCGAGAGATGCTTCAACTATGGAACCTGTGGATGTCTCTACCTTGGATGGGTCCGGAGCCGCTGTGCAGACACCAGCTTCTGAGGGTGTATTCAGGCCTATGGACTTGCATATTAAACTGACTCCTCTTTCTTTAGTTAGGTCTAAATCTCAATCCATGCCTAAAAAACCGACGCCAGGCCACATGTTCAAGCCTCTATGCCTAAAAACAAGTGATAAGAATGGCTGAAAATCTAATAACTCTGATCAGGGGTAGCCAATCCCCCCTTCTAAGAGGCCTAGGACTAAAGTTGATTATGAGTCTTGTGATCAGGATTCTTTTTTTTCTGATTCTTCTGATGATCTGGATTTGCCCTTATCTACTTATGAAGATTCTGATGCAGAGGACTCCATTCCCTCTGCTTCCCCTCCTGAGGATTTTTCTTTTGGGGAAACCTTACATATTCTAAGGGAGCATTTCCACTGGGAAAGCCAGGATTTTTCTGATTCAAAAAAGAGGCTTAGGGATTTCCTTCTCCTACCTCAGCATAGGCCTTTAGCTATTCATCCTGTACTTAGGGTTGCCACCTTTTCAAATGTCCAAAGTGGGACATTTTTGGTACAAATGTCAGATTTTGCAGGCCGAAACATACCCACGGCCAGTACAAAGGGCAGAACTTCACTTTTCTGCCTAAGTAAAATATTATTCTTGTAGCATTTTAGTTGCTTATTCTGTTTCTTATAACATTTAGTTGTTTCAGATTCAGAATAACTGTTTTATGCAACTATTACATAAAATATAGGAAATAATTTTGTCCTAAAACCTCAGGACATTTGCCATTTTTACTGTTTTTTTGCAGGACACAACTGGCCAAAGAGGGACTGTCCCTCGCAAAGTGGGACAGGTGGTAACCCTACCTGTACTAGACATTGTTGATGATGCTTTTACGGAATCTAGTTTGGCCCCTGCCTCCTGCTCCCGGAAAACCTGACAGATACTACAGGGTCCTTGAGTCCCACAAGTTCCTTTTAAAAAATCCTATTGCAGATCCAGAGACTATTTCACAGGGGCCCAAGGGCATTAAGGCTTCTACTGCTAAAAATCCTACCCCTTCTGATAGAGCCTCCAGGGCGCTGGATAGATGGGGTAAGAAGGTTTACACTTCTGCAACCTTGGCCATTAGGGCTTTAAACTGCCAGTTTCATATGTTAGTATCAGCAACATGTACTGGACTGCTTAAACAGAAAATTATGTTGATTCCTGACTGTGGAAAATAAAGAATTACAGGATTTAATGCATTCTGCTGAACAAGTTGGAAAACATACTTTGCAGTGTGGTTTTGATTCATTACAGGCCTCTTGCAGGGCTGCTGTTACTGGGTCTGTGCTCAGAAGGCATGCTTGGCTTAAGGAGCAATCTTTGCCTGATCATGTTAAAGTTAAATTGTTGGATGCTCCTTTAAATCAGGACCGCCTTTTTGGCAACAAGGCTGAGGAAGTTCTTAAAAAGATGGAAGATCAAGCTAAATCTATGCAAACTGTTAAAGATTTTTTACAAGTTCAGCCTCCTAGATTTAGTAGGCACTGTCCCTCTAAGAATTAGTCCTTTCCAGCCCCTTCCAGGTCTTCTCAAGCCAAACCCAGACACAGAAAAAAACCCAGGTTTCAGTCCCAGGGGACACACAGAACTGAGCAGTGGGGGGCCTCCACTTCCAAATCTGGAAATAATAAGACTCTCCCCTGTGGTAAACTGCCTCAATGATTTCCTTTTAAAATGTCCAAGCACTTATCAACTGACTGGCCCTTTGGGGGGAAAGATTGCTCTTCATGCAAAGAATTCGGAACTCATCACCCAGGGCAAATGGGTTTTAAATATAGTGTCCCAGGGATACATATTTCACTTCCACACGTTGCCAACACCAAGCGGGTGGCCGGACCTACCCCCAAATCAGTGGGCAGAGGCCCCAAAACAAGTACTTTCTCTCTTAAGCAAGGGGGCTATTCAACTGGTACCAGAAGAGGAAAAGGGACAAGGTTTCTACTCGGGACTTTTCCTGGTACCCGGAAAAGACCATTCATGGCGTCCTATCCTGGACCTGTCTGCTCTAAACACCTTTTTGGAGATTCTAAAATTCAAGATGCTGACTCTTCACCAGTTACTTCCTGTGCTAGGCAAAGATGCCTGATTGGCAACTCTAGATTTAAAAGAAGCATACCTGCACATCCCAATCAAGGAATCTTGCAGAAGATACCTATGCTTCAAAGCAGGCTACACGCACTATCAGTTCTCTGCACTGCCCTTTGGCTTATCTACTGTGCCCAGGGTATTTACAAAGTGCCTAGCTCCAGTTATTGCATTTTGCAGGCAAAGAAATATTTAAATATACCCATACCTGGACGATTGTCTAATTCAGGCAGAAAGCCAGGACATACTTTTGAATCATCTGGCCTTTGTACAAAGGGTTTTAACTTGTCTGGGGTACACCATAAACGAAAAGAAATCACACCTGGTACCCTGTCAACAAATTATATTCGTGGGAGCAAGCTTGAATATAACTTCCCAGATGGCTTACCTCACACCAGAGAAATAAATTCATTTGACAACCTACTTCAAACATGTGGCCACAAAAACCCTGCTTTCTGCAAGACAAATACTGCAAGCCTTGGGGTTCATGGCCTCCTGCATTCTTCTAATTCCATATGCAAGACTGCATATGAGGCAACTACAGTGGTATCTAAAAAGCCAGTGGTGTCAACATTCTCAGGATCTAGAAACAATGATTCCTATCATACCTTGCCTATACCTAGAGTTACTTTGGTGGGCAGAGTCCTGCCACCAAAACAAGGGACTACCTATCACACCACCCCCTGCCGCCCAAACTCTAACAGACGCATCAGACTATGCATGGGGGGCTCACCTGGCAGAGAAGTGCATTCAGGGCAAATGGAACCAAAGTCAAATGCACCTGCATATCAGTCAAGAAGAAATGTTAGCTGTATAGAATTCTGACAGCCTTCAAGGACCACATTCTTCCAGGACAACTAATGGTAAAGACAGACAACACCACTGTAATGTGGTACATAAACAGGGGGGTACACATTCTTACCCCCTCTGCAGACTAGCCATGGCATTGTGGAACACAGCCTTTAAGCTACCAAGTGCACCTACAAGCTCAATTCCTGCCAGGAAAATTAAATACACTGGCAGATGGACTAAGCAGAAACCTCATGGACCCACACGAGTGGAAACTGGAACCAAGGATTTTCAGCATGTTGACAAGCAAATGGGGGAGCCCAGTTATAGATCTGTTTGCCTCTCCCCAGAACTACCAGTTGGACAAATTTTGCACAACTCCCCACAAACCAGCCTAGAAAGTGGATGCTCTGTCCTTCAGCCGGAAAAACCTATCAGTCTATGCCTTCCCCCCTCTGCCTCTGCTCTCCAAAGTACTACTAAAAATCAAACAGGACAAACCAAGGATGATTTTGATTGCTCCAGACTGGCCGTGCCAACACTGGTACCTCCTTCTGCACACTGTGTCACGGTTATCCCCATGGCACTTGCCTCAGACTCCTTCCCTGTTGTCTCAGCAGGAGAACCAGATTCTGCGTCCTCAGCTTCTAACACTGAACCTTGCAGCCTGGCTAATTACATAATCTCTCCTTTACTGTCCCTCAGTAAACCTGTGATGGATATCATTTTAGAGGCAAGGAGGCCTAGTACTAGAAAATCTTATGCTGAAAGATGGAAAATATTCTTTGTCTGGAACCAATCTCAAGGGATGAGCACAGCAGCGCCCAATTTACCTCAAATTTTACAATACTTAATTGAGATGCTTCACAAGGGCCTGTTTTTTTCCTCCATTAAAATCCATGCCTCAGCCATTTCAGCTCATTATAACACAGAACCTCCTCTCTTCTCTCCTCCACTGCTCAAGCAGTTCCTCAGAGGGGCCATAAATTTGAGACCACCCAGGAGAGCTCCAACCCCAGCATGGGACCTTAACTTTGTCTTGGAGAAACTCACTCTACGTCCTTTCTAGCCAGCTGCTACTGCAGACTTAAAATTTCTTTCTTGGAAAATAGCTTTCCTTTTAGCAATCACTTCAGCTAGAAGGGTATCTGAATTACAGGCCCTTATGGCAGTGGAGCCTTTCATCATCTTTCATGCGGACAGGGTGTCCCTCAGAACCAATCCATCCTTCATGCCCAAGGTGGTATCCAGTGTGGCTCTTAATCAGTCCATTCATTTGCCAACCTTCTTTCCCAATCCACAGAATAAAGGGGAATGGATACTGCATTCCTTAGATGTGCACAGACAACTTAGATTCTACTTGGACAGGACTAAACCTCAAAGGAAATCTGAAGAACTGCTGGTGGCATTTGCTGCAGGGGCAGAGGGGAAGGCTATTTTAAAGCAAACCATTTCTAAATGGATAGGCCATTGCATTAATTTATGCTATAAGCACCATGGATCACCTATCCCCCAGGGGATCAGACCTCACTCCACCAGGGCTGCATCTACCTCTACAGCCTTTCTCAGAGGTGTCCCTACCAGGGCATCCTAGAAGCTGCTACCTGGAGTTCTGTACATACTTTCACCAAGCATTTTCATTTGCCAATTTCTCTAAATCCAGAGCTGGCTTTGCCACTGCAGTCTTGCAGGGCCTTATAGCTGGCCCTAATGCTATCTAAATTCCTCTTCCAATCATAGCTTTGGGAATCTACCCAAAAGTAATGACTGCAACATTGAAATACGAAGAACCTAGTACAGTTGTGTACACTTACCATAAATGTAGATGTTCGAGTGTATTCACTGTTGCAGTCCTGGTTACCCTCCCTCCAGACCCTGAACGTCTTTTGGCTATACCTCTGCTTTCCTTTACTATGCTTAAAAGCCTTTTTGGTGTATTTGCTTTTTCGTTGGAGGTTTATCATTGTACTTTTATGTTTAATTGCTTCCCATTAGGTGGGCACCTGACATCTGGGGCAAGAAAAACTGATGTAATGGCGTCAGCTGCATGTTTTATACCCCTGACAACCTGTCATGGAAGATGGGATAGCAACTGACGCAGGACCCAAGACTTTGTTAATCAGGCCGACTGAGGGCTACCTGCAAGCAGATAACCCAAATGTAATGACTGCAACAGTGAATACATTTGAACATCTACATTTATGGTAAATGTACACAACTGTACTTTTTTTGGATACTTTCTTTGTGCCTTAACCCCAGCAAGAATGTTCTTCGTGTTTCACTGTTGCAGTCATTACATTTGGGTAACCTGCTGGCAGGTTGCCTTCAGTCGGCCTGATTAACAAAGTCTTGGGTCCTGCGTCGGTTGCTGTCCCTTCTTCCATGATGTCAGGTCGTCAGGGGTATAAAACATGCATCTGACACCATTACATCAGTCTTTCTTGCTGTGTGGTGCCCGAAGCAGAAGCAGTTCACAAGTGCCAGTTGGCCGACTCCTGAAATTTTCTTTTTCGAGTTTCAGAAACGAAGTCTTCAACTTAAAGCCAAGTACCCCATTGGGGAAACTTTTTCGTGCTCCTTACCGATGTCAGTAAAAGTTAATAATTGCATTACTTGTGGAAAGAAAATACCTCACAAAGATTTTCATTCGTACTGTATTCCTTGCCTAGGCCCTGACCATGACGTATCTTGCTGTCGGTTTTGTGCTTTATTTAATCAGTGCACTATCCATCATCGGTACATTTTTGCCTCTAAATATTTCAGTTCTCGGTTTAATTATCCAGAAATGTCGTCTGTTAGCCATCTGACTTCCGGGATTCCGAAAAAAATGCGAAGATACAGAGACAGGCCGCCGAGGTCCAAAACTGCCGACGACGCTTCTCCTAAGCCTGTCGCCAGTTCGCCGGTACTCAGTGAGGTGCTTTTGCAGCCCCTGATAACCACTACTTCTGATTCGCAGGCCTCTACTGAGACCCATTCGGAGTCCGGTATGCCGCGAGAGGCTTCACCTATGGAACCCGCGGATGTCTCTACCTTGGATGGGTCTGGAGCCGCTGTGCAGGCACCGGCTTCTGAGGGGTGTATTCAGGCCTACAGACTTGCATATTAAATCGACTCCACCTTCATTACTAAGGCCTAAATCTCGATCTATGTCTAAAAAAACGATGCCCAGGCCACGTGTTCAGGCCCCTATGCCTAAAAAACAAATGTTCAAAATGGCTGAAGATTTAATTACTCTAATCAGGGGTAGTAACCCCCCCCCCCTCTCTAAGAAGCCTAGAGCTGAGCTTGATTATGAATCTTCTGATCAGGTTTCTGTTTCTTCTGACTCTTCTAATGATCTGGATTTGTCCATATCTACTTATGAGGATTCTGATGCAGAGGATTCCATTCCCTCTGCTTCCCCTCCTGAGGATTTTTCTTTTGTTGAAACTTCCACTGGGAAAGTCAGGAATTTTCCGATTCAAAAAAGAGGCTTAGGGATTTCCTTCTTCTACCTCAGCATAGGCCCTTGGCTATACCTCCTGTACTCGACATTGTTGTGTTTTCGGAATCCAGTATGGACCCTGATTCCCTGCCTCCGGCTCCTAGTAAACCTGACATACTACAGGGTTCCTGAGTCCCACAAGTTCCTTTTCAAAAATCCTGTTGCAGATCCAGAAACCATTTCACAGGGGCCCAAGGGCATTAAGGCTTCTACTGTTAAAAAATCCTACCCCTTCTGATAGAGACTCCAGGGTGCTGGATAGATGAGGTAAGAAGGTTTATACTTCTGCAACCTTGGCAATCGGGGCTATAAACTGCCAATTTCATATGTTAAAATATCAACAGCATATTATTGGACTGCTTAAACAGAAAATTATGTTGATTCCTGACTGTGTGGAAAATAAAGATTTACAGCATTTATTGCATTCTGCTGAACAAGTTGGTAAACATACTTTGCAATGTGGTTTTGATTCTTTAGAGGCCTCTTGCAGGGCTGCTGTTACTGGGTCTGGGCTTAGAAGGCATGCTTGACTTAAGGAACAATCTTTGCCTGATCATGTTAAAGTGAAATTGTTGGATGCTCCTTTAAATCAGGACCATCTGTTGGCAATAAGGCTGAAGAAGTTCTAAAAAGGATGGAAGATAAAGCTAAATCTATGCAAACTGTTAAACATTTCTTACAAGTGCAACCTCCAAGATTTAGTAGGCACTGGCCTACTAAGAATTGGTCTTTTCCAACTCCTTCCAGATCCTCTCAAGCCAAACCCAGACACACCAAAAGCACCAGCTTTCAGTCCCAGGGGACTCTCAGAACTAAGCAATGGGGGGCCTCCACTTCCAAATCTGGAAATAAAAAGACACCCCCCTATGGTAAACAGTCTCAATTACTTTCTTTTAAAATTACCAAGCACTTACCTTATTGCCGCCCCTTTGGGGGGAAAGATTGCTCTTCATGCAAAGATCTGGGAACTCATAACCCAGGACAAATGGGTTTTAAATAGTGTCCCAGAGATACAGATTTCATTTCCACACGTTGCCAACACCAAACGGGTGGCCAGACCTGCCCCCAAATCAGTGGATAGAGGCTCAAAAACAAGTGTTTCCTCCTTAAACATGGGGGCTATTCAACCAGTACCAGAAGAGGCAAAGGGACAAGGTTTCTATTCCAGGGTTTTTCTGGTACCCCGAAAAGACAAATCATGGCATCCAATTCTGGACCTGTCTACTCTAAAACAACTTTCTGGACATTCCAAAATTCAGGATGCTGACTCTTCACCAGTTACTTCCTATGCTAGGCAAAGATGCCTGGTTGGCAACTCTAGATTTAAAAGAAGCATACCTGCACATCCCAATCAGGGAATCTTGCAGAAGATACCTATGCTTTAAAGCAGGCTACTTGCATTATCAGTTCTCTGCACTGCCCTTTGGCTTGTCTACTGTGCCCAGGGTATTCACAAAGTGCCTGGCTCCAGTTATTGCATTTTGCAGGCAAAGTAATATTCAAATATATCCATACCTGGACGATTGTCTAATTCAGGCAGAAAACCAGGGCATACTTCTAAATCATATGGCGTTTGTAAAAAGGGTTCTAACTTGTCTGGGATACACCGTAAATGAAAAGAAATCACAACTGGTACCCTCTCAACAGATTACATTCGTGGGTGCAAGCTTGAATACAACTGCCCAGATGGCTTTCCTCACGCCAAAGAAACAAAATTTATTTGGCAACTTACTTCAAACAAGTGGCCACAAAAACCCTGCTGTCTGCAAGACAAATACTGCAAGCCTTGGGGTTCATGGCCTCCTGCATTCTTCTAATTCCATATGCAAGACTGCATGTAAGGAAACTACAGTGGTACTTAAAAAGTCTGTGGAGTCAACATTGTCACAGCCTGGAAACAATGATTCCTATCATACCTTGCCTAAGCCTGGAATTCCTATGGTGGGCAGAGGCCTGCCACCTAAACAAGGGACTGCCATTCACACTACCCCCTGCCGCTCAAACCCTAACTACAGATGCATCAGACTATGCATGGGGGGCTCACCTGGCAGGGAAGTGCATTCAGAGCAAATGGAACCCAAAACAAATGCACCTACTTATCAATCAAAAAGAAATGTTAGCTGTACAGAATACTCCGACAGCCTTCAATGACTACATTCTTCCAGGACAACCAATGGTAAAGACTGACAACACCACGGTTATGTAGTACATAAACAAGCAGGGGGGGGTACACATTCTTATCCCCTCTGCAGACTAGCCATGGCATTGTGGAACACAGCCTTGAGCTACCAAGTGCACCTACAAGCTCAATTCCTGCCAGGAAAATTGAATACACTGGCAGACGGACTAAGCAGAAATCTCATGAACCCACACTAGTGGAAACTGGAGCCATGGATTTCCAACATGTTGGCAAGCAAATGCGGGAGCCCAGACATAGGATCTATTTGCCTCCCTCCAGAACTACCAGTTGGACAAATTTTGCACAAGGACTCTCCACAAAGAAGCCTGGAAAGTGGATGCTCTGTCCTTCAGTTGGAGAAACCCATCAGTCTACACCTTTCCCCCTCCGCCTCTGCTCTCCAGAGTTCTGCTAAAAGTCTTAACAGGACAAACCAAGAATGATTTTGATTGCTCCAGACTGGCCACGCCAAAACTGATACCCACTCCTGCGCAGTGTGTCACAAATATCTCCATGGCACCTGCCTCAGACCCCTGCCTTGCTGTCTCAGCAGGAGAACCAAATTCTGCACCCTCAGCTTCCAACATTGAACCTTGCAGCCTGGCTAATCACTTAAATTCACCCTTATCATCCCTCAGCAAACCTGTGATGGATGTCATCTTGGAGGTGAGAAGGTCTAGTACTAGAAAATCTTATGCTGACAAATGGAAAAGATTCTGTGCCTGGAACCAATCTTTAGGGATGAGCACAGCAGCGCCCAAAGGAGATCTCCAACAGCCTTCCATTTAGCAATCACTTCAGCTTGAAAGATATCTGAATTACAGGCCCTTATGGCAGTGGAGCCTTTTATCATCTTTCATGCGAACAGGGTATCTCTGAGGACCAATCCATCCTTCATGCCCAAGGTGGTTTCAGTGTGGCTTTTAATCAGTCCATTCATTTGCCAACCTTCTTTCCCAATCCACAGAACAAAGGGGAATGGATTCTGCATTCTTTGGATGTGCACAGACAACTTAGATTCTACTTGGACAGGACTAAATCTCGACGAAAATCTGAACAATTGCTGGTAGCATTTGCTGCAGGGGCAGAGAGGAAGGCTATTTCAAAACAAACCATTTCTAAATGGATAAGTCATTGCATTCATTTCTGCTATAAGCACCATGGAAAACATATTCCCCAGGGGATCAGATCTCACTCCACCAGGGCTGCATCTACTTCTGCAGCCTTTCTCAGAGGTGTTCATACCAAGGATATTCTAGAAGCTGCTACCTGGAGTTCTGTACATACTTTCACCAAGCATTATTTATCATTTACCATTTTTTTCTAAATCCAGAGCTGGCTTTGCCACTGCTGTCTTGCAGGGCCTTATAGCTGGGCCTAATGCTGTATAAACTCCTCCTCCCAACCATAGCTTTGGGAATCTACCCAAATGTAATGACTGCAACAGTGAAACACGAGGAACATAGTACAGTTGTGTACATTTACCATAAATGTAGATGTTAGTGTATTCACTGTTGCAGTGCTAGTTACCCTCCCTCCAGCCCCCTTATTTTCTCTGGCTATACCTCTATTTTTTTTTTACTATGTTTAAAAGCCTTTTTGGTATATTTGCTTTTGGATGTAGGTATATTTTTGTGTTTTTTAATTTTATTTGCTACCCATTTGGAAGGGTACCTGACATATGGGGCAAGAAAAAACTGATGTAATGGCATCTGATGCATGTTTTTATACCCCTGACGACCTGACGTCATGGAAGAAGGGACAGCAACCGACGCAGGACCTAAGACTTTAATTAGGCTGACTGAGGGCAACCTGCCAGCAGATTACCCAAATGTAATGACTGCAACAGTGAATACACTTGAATATCTACATTTATGTAAGTGTACACAAATGTACTTTCTGATGTTCATCGTGTTTCACTGTTGCAGTCATGACTGTATGGTTCTCCCCTGCCGGCAAGCAGTCCTCGTTCGGCCAGAATCCCAAAGTCTGGGTCCGGCGTCGGCTGTTCAGCCATGCTCCCTGACGTCAGCACGCCAGGAGTACAAAGCTGACAGCTGACGCCATGTTCTCCAGTCTTTCTTGCCGTGCGGTGATAGCAGTTCGCAAGTGCCGGTCGGCTGACTCCTGACAAACTTTTCTGAACAATCTTCAGTCCGAAGACTTTCTTCTCCTACTCAAAGCTAAGTACCCCGTTGGGGAAACTTTTTTCTTTCTCCAGTCCGATGTCAGAAAAAGTTAATAATTGTATTTCATGTGGGAAGCAAATACCTCATAAGGATTTTCATTCTTACTGTATTCCTTGCTTAGGCCCTGACCACGACGTAGCTAGTTGTTGGTTTTGTGCTAGATTCAATCAACGTACAATTAAACGAAGGTACGATTTTGCATTTCATTACTTCGGCAGGCGTTTTAATTACAAAATGTCGTCGGATACGGTTCCGGCTACCGGAATTCACAAACGACGCAAGGACAAAGACAGGCCTCCGAGGTCCAAATCTGACGATATTGTACAAGCAGAGCCAGCTTCAGGTTCGGCTGTCGTCAGTGAGGAGCTTTTGCAGCCCCTGTCGTCGGCCATTTCAGAACCGATGGCCGAAACGGACTCCCACGAGGAGCCAACTAGGCCTTTGAATACTTCTGTTGCAGGACCTTCAGACAATGCTCCTTCGGATGGGTCCGGAGCCGCTGTGCCGGTACCTGCTTCCGAAGGGGTTTTCAGGCCTACTCAGCTTCTAATAAAGGCAAAGACTCCTTCCAAATCAAATACTGCAACACAGGCCTCTTCTGATCCGGCTCCCAAGTCACAGAAACAGTTACTTAAGATGGCGGAGGACTTACTCACTATGATTAGGGGTTCACATCCCCCTCCAGACAAAAGGCCAAGGCAGCAAGTTTATTATGACTCCTCTGATCAGGCTTCTGTTTCTTCAGTTTCTTCTTCTGACCAGGATTATTCTTTCCCTCCTTATGAGGATTCTGATGCTGAGGAATCCATTCCCTCAGCTTCTCCCCCTGAGGATTTCTCTTTTGGGGAAACTTTGCATGAAATGAGGGAACATTTTCACTGGGAAGGACAGGAGTATTCAGAATCTAAGAAAAGACTAAGGGATTTTCTTCTTCTTCCCCAACATAGACCCCTGGCTATTCCTCCTGTTTTGGATATTGTGGATGATGCTTTTTCGGAGGCTAACTTAACCCCTGACTCTCTTCCTCCAGCTCCTGTTAAGCCTGACAGATATTACAGGGTTCCTGATTCCCACCAGTTTTTATACAAGAACCCTACTGCTGACCCTGAAACCATTTCTCAGGGTCCTAAGGGAGTTAAGGCCGCTTCTGCTAAGAACCCCATTCCCACGGAGAAGGATTCCAGATCTTTAGAAATATGGGGCAAAAAAGTGTACACTTCTGCTACCTTATCTATTAGGGCTTTAAACTATCAGTTTCATATGCTGAAATACCAGCAATTTCTCCTGTCTGTTTTAAAACAAAAACTAACTTCCATTTCCACCTGTGCAGATGATAAGGAATTACATGATTTAATGCATGCTACTGAACAAGTTGGGAAGCATGGTTTACACTGTGGTTTTGATGCCTTGGAGGCTTCTTGTAGGGCTGCTGCCTCTGGTACAGTAATTAGAAGGCATGCATGGTTAAAGGAACAAAATTTGCCGGATCAAGTAAAAGCTAAATTATTGGATGCTCCTGTTCAGCATAATGTTTTGTTTGGATCTAAAGCTGAAGAGGTGATTAAAAAGATGGAGGATAAGGCTAAATCCATGCAAACAGTTAAAGATTTCTTACAAGTACAGCCACCCAGATTTAGTAGGAATTGGCCTACGAAAAATTGGTCCTTTCCCACTTCAGACAGGCCTCAGAGGGGTAGATACAGACGCTCACGAGGAAGGCCTCAAACACAAGCCTCTTATAGACCAAGACAGTGGACTGCTTCCACCCCTAGGGGAGGAGAGGACAGGTCGCAAGCTCATAGGAAACAAACTCAATGACTCCCTCTGTTGGGCTGCAGGAACTTCTTGCCTGGAAGCCCCTCTCGGAGGAAAACTTTCTCTTTTTCACCTAAATTGGACTCATATAACCCAAGACAAGTGGGTTCTGGATGTGGTTTCAAGAGGTTACAAATTCCATTTTCATACCCTACCAAGGCCAAGCGGATGGCCAGATCTTCCAAAACATCAATGGACAGAGGCCTTAAACCAGGTGGAAGCTCTTTTGGCTATGAAAGCCATAGAACTTGTTCCACTTTCAGAGATGGGACAAGGCTTTTATTCAAGGCTCTTTCTAGTCCCCAGGAAACAAAATTCCTGGAGACCCATTCTGGATCTGTCAGTCTTGAACACTTTTCTAGAGATACCAAAATTCAAGATGCTAACTCTGCAGCAGCTGCTTCCAATGCTGACCAAAAATGCATGGATGGTAACTTTGGATTTAAACGAGGCATATTTACACATTCCCATCAGGCAGGAGCGCAGAAAATACCTCCGGTTCAAGGCCGGATCGAGGCACTTTCAATTCTCTGCGCTGTCCTTTGGATTGTCTACTGCGCCCAGGGTCTTCACCAAATGCCTGGCTCCAGTAGTAACTTATTGCAGACTCAAGGGAATTCAAATCTACCCTTATCTGGACGACTGTCTTATTCAGGCAGACAGCAAGGAGGTCTTACTACAGCATCTACAGTTTGTTCAAAATCTTCTCAAGTTCCTGGGATTCACTGTAAACATAAAAAAGTCAAATTTGACACCCTCACAACAGATAATTTTCCTGGGTGCTTCTCTAAACACAACAACCCAGATGGCATTTCTGACACACGAAAAACAGTTACAACTGGCTCTAACTTTCAAAACCTTGGCAACTTTAACTCAGCTATCTGCAAGGAGATTCCTGCAGGCTTTGGGTTACATGGCCTCCTGCATCCTTCTCGTACCATATGCAAGGCTACATATGAGGAAAATACAGTGGTACCTAAAAAGTGTATGGTCGCAGCATTGCCACAGTTTAGACATTCTGATCTCCGTCCTGCCTTGTCTTCAAAAGGAATTCCTTTGGTGGTCCAAAGCATGCACTCTAAACAAAGGAAAACCCTTCTGTCTGCCTCCGGCCACTCAGATACTAACCACGGATGCCTCGGATTATGCATGGGGAGCCCATTTTCAGGGCAACTGTCTGCAGGGCCTTTGGACAAAGGATCAGAAGCACCTGCATATCAATTTAAAGGAAATGTTAGCCGTTCAGAAAGCTCTATTGGCCTTCAGGAATCTTCTACAACCAGGACAACTACTGATACGGACAGACAACACCACAGTTTTGTGGTACATAAACAAGCAAGGGGGATCTCATTCCTACCCCCTTTGCAGACTAGCCATGGATCTATGGAACACAGCTCTAGCTTGCAATCTGGACCTTCAAGCTCAGTTTCTACCAGGGAAGCAAAACTTCCTGGCAGACAGTCTGAGCAGAATGCTTTCGGACCCACACGAGTGGATGCTGGGCACCGAAATATTCAGGATGATAACAGCAGTCTGGGGATGTCCTCACATAGACCTCTTTGCATCCCACCTCAATCATCAACTACAGATTTTTTGCACCAGGACTTTCCACGAACAAGCTTGGAAAGTGGATGCACTATCATTCAGTTGGAGAAACCTCTCGGGATATGCCTTTCCGCCTCTTCCTCCACGGGTATTATTAAAGATCAAACAGGACAAGCCCAAGATGATAATCTTGTTGGCCCCAAATTGGCCTCGACAGTTTTGGTACCCAACTCTGAAAAATCTATGTCTGGAGCCCCCTTGGGTTTTGCCACAGACTCCGAACCTTCTGTCCCAGCACCAGGGTCAGGTTCTACACTCCCATGTCAGAATTCTCAGCCTGGCAGCCTGGTTAATCCAGGGTCTTTGATACATTCTCTCCTACCCAAGCAGGTTATGGATGTCATTTTAGAAGCCAGACGTCCTAGCACTAGAAAATCTTATGCAGGAAAATGGAAAAGATTTTGTTCCTGGATGCAGGCTCAGGATTCTAATCCTCTTCTTCCTAACATTCCTTTGATTTTACTTTACCTGATGGATCTCTTACATAAGGGTCTCTCTTTCTCTTCCATTAAGATACATGCCTCTGCTATTTCCGCTCATTATAATACATATCCTCCAATCTTTTCCCACCAGATCATGAGACAGTTTCTCAGAGGAGCTAAGAACTTAAGACCTCCTAGATCTCCTCCCATTCCTGCTTGGGATCTCAACTATGTTTTGGAAAAGCTCACCTTGCCTCCTTTTGAGCCTGCTGCCTCTTCTGACATCAAGTTTTTATCTTGGAAAACAGCCATCCTCTTAGCTGGGGTATGTAGTACAATTTATGAAACAACAAAGGCTTATTCCTGAAAGTATTTGGAGGGTGAAATGTTGATGCTGTGATTTGAACACAGATGGACTGTGATGTGCACATAGGAATTTTATATTAAGTATGCAACAGTATTGTGTTAAACTTGTGTGTGTGTGTCATTGAATTCAGTCAGAGAGATTTTACAGTATTAAGAACAGTTGAAAGGCATGCACAACACAGCTAACATCATATCGTGGCTTAGATGACTGATGCAATTATTTCCAAAAAAAGCAAAACACACTGTTCACATAATTTTAAAAATGAGCTGTAGCACGCATCAAGCTTGCTTCAGCTCACATATTTAATCTGTTTCACCAATGCACAAACTTAACTGTAACTCCTTGAAAAGTAGTGCCATATAAAACAGTAAAACACGCAAAACTGAATGTGACTGCATTTACAGCGTTTTTATCTTGTCTCACTCAAAACCCAGAAAAAAAAATTAGTAGAAATCTCTGGAAAAAAAAGGCTTGCCGTGCTTCAGTAATTCCAGCTCTATTCATAAAATTAACTTCTTGAGAGAACAGTGTCATCCTCCTCCTCCTCCTCCTCTGCTCAGGTTAGCAAGGAGTTGGTGGGGTTGCTGCAAACACTTTCTTGCTCATGGTATGGGAGTTTCTTTTATGCATTTTCTCGATTGCACTGGAGTCTACATCTTATGACAACTTGGTGGCTGGAAGATGGATGGTTTCCAGCATACAGGCCTCAGGCTGTACAGGGCTCACTTCTGGTCATAACTAAGAATGTACCCCATGACTTTGACAACAGCTGAATCCAGCTTTTGTCCCGATTCCTTGTGTAGACTCCTTATTCCTCTAGCTTTGCTGTCTGGTATCTGAGAAGCACTGAGTTTGCTGTGAGGCATTCCACTTGGGTCTTCAAGTGAACTCTGTTATCTTGAGCTGCTGAGTAGAGCAGTATAATGTGACACTAATTTCCTCAGGTGCAGGTGCTCTTGATTGTTTTTTTAAGAGTCTGTGTAATTTGAGCTTCACTTTTACCAAGGTTAAGCTCCACGTGGTATCCTTCTGCCCATTCCAGTCTTGTGGGCAGCAGGATTGTGGCCAGACAATAGCTGGCATAGTGTTCTTTTGGAGTGCTATTTCTCTGTTCTCTTTTGAAGAACCATTCCTCTTTATGAGATTTGAACTTCAGTTATAGACAGGTTTGTCTGTCTTCTTTGAGCTCATGAATTTGGCAATGTCCGTTTATTTTTTGGCACGCTGCATTTCTGTTGATATTCAATTTGTGCTGTAGGTGTGAGGTTTAGACCCTTTCTTGTAGTATAACTCCTTTTTTAGTCCTTAACTGGGTTAGGTTTCTTACACTCAAACCTAATTTTCCTTCAAGGAGTGATCTTATCTTGTACATGAACTAATATAGTCATTTCCATGTTTCCTCATTGTGGTAGAAATCTGGAGAGGAAAGGGCCTTTTCTCTCTAATAGTGCTCTTTTGGCTGAGGTGCTGCTTCTCAATTTCAGTAAGTCAGATCAGGTGTCCATTTCCTTACCTCAGGGGAAAAATGGGGCTCACAATTGCAAAGCAGACACTAGACAGATGGATTACTAAATGCAATATGTTTTACACTGTGCAGCAGCTCACCTACTAACAAATGTCTTGGTCAAAGCCTATTCAGCTAGATGAGTATATGCCTCCTTTGTGTTTATTTTTTCACTTTTATTAACCAGATGGTGAACTTCTCCAGGAACACTTTTCTGTCATGAACCGGGTCAAAGCCATGTTATCAGTATTGAGATATACAAAAGCTAATTCGCATTAATGTGACACCCATATCAGTACAAAACATAGCGATAGCTCTGTGGCTTATAGGGATAAAGCACTGACTGTGATGCTGGAAATTCAAGTCTGTGAATAATGGCTCAGGCGTATGTAGGAGCTGGCTGGGTGAGGATGGAAGTAAGTAATGGTTGCTATCTTGCCCATCCTAGTGGGGGAAAGGTGGCTGTTTGCTTCTAGGGTGATACCCAACAGGTTTAGTAAGTGTTACTACAGGAGTTCAAGCCTGGGAAGCCCACACTGTCATAGGGGTTTTGTACCAAGTAGCTGAGGTGAAATCAGAACACAAAGGCATGCTTCCCTTTAGGAAACAATAGTGGAGAAGCTGCCTGAAAAGAGGAGAGAGTAGTGCCCCCCCCCCCCCCCCCCAGGAAAAGCAAGTTGTCCCTTTCACCCGACTCATGGGGGTAATGTAGGGTCAATGGGGAATCCTAGACAGAAGGAAACGGGATATAGCCCTCCCGCCTAATCTAGAAATGTCTTGTTCCCACCTCCCTGGAGCAAATGGGCCTGTTGTATGTTGTTATGGTGCCATCTGGTAGATCTGGGGGATGGGAGAGTGGCAAAAAGGAAAAGAAAATGCTGAACAGCTAGACCTGTCCATACTACTAACTGACAAAATCTATGGATGCATGAGTGAATGAATGCATTTCCAAGATTTTCATGCAGTCTTTTATAGCATTACAACAGGAACATTTATAAAGCTTGTTCTTTGGAATATAATACCTTACTCCCTGCTAAAAGACATTAATGTAGATCAGAGGAAGTACCTGTCCAGCAGAATGGGCTAGCTAGACTAATCAGAAGGTCTAGCTATAAATATATGCAAGCTTAGTTGGTTGAAGTCATTTGCTTAAGTTAAAAACCTCTTTTAAAGAAGGTCTAGTGTAATGCATGTTTCTAAAACGTCTATCCATCATAGTTATTTGCCACTTGGTTCCAGTGCATTATTGTGTCAGCAGTGCCTCTACGAGCCAGTTCTCTTTTGATATTTCTGTGACTTGGGACTCCTTCATCTGAGTGCTTCCCTTTTAGGATTTGGCACATCCATAAGATCCACTAAGGAAAGATGAGGGTTCTCAGTCTTAGCTGTAGTGGATATGTTCTTAGTCTATCAGTTGATCTTTGAAGGAACCCTCCTTCATAGGCCAGGAATACATTGCCTTTATCTCTGTGGATGGGTGTTTTCTCCAGCAGGCTTGCTTTTGCAGTTCCCTGTAAGTCATACAATATTTACTCCTGTATTATCTTGTCAGTAGTATGGATTTCAAATACTTATTTGTAAATTTGCAGGTAGAAGATGATTGCTGGCCTCTGAGAAGGTGAGCTTCCTTATGTAGTCAATATACACTGCTTCATTGTATACTTGCAGGTGGGTGTTCACTAGTGGCTAAGAGGTCTATGCTGAATTCTGAGGGGATGATGACTCTGCAGGCGATGTAATGTGTCATGGTGTGCTTGCAAGTAGGTGTGCTTACTAGTGGCTAGAAGATAAGCTGCAGGATTCATAGAAATATGCCGTATTCAAAATGGTTGGAATGATGAGCCCAGCCGTATGACACAAGCAGGGCTCTTTTAACTGAAATAAAAAAAAATATACCTGTTATGTAGTAGAGCAGCTGTGCAATTTGTTATAATGCTATATGTTGTTTTTCTACATGTCTTGTAAGTTGTGCTTATTCAGTGATTGCTGTAGAACTCCATAACACAGGACTGTGTATGCACTTCCAGCACAATGTGTTATAATGGCAGATCTGCTTCAGAAAGTTGACACTCACATTATCAACCCCAGATCATCGAAGCCCCACAGTCTTGACAGGCCAAAATATTGAAAGATGCCAACAGTGAACAGTGGCAGTAGATGATAGTGCGAGATCATGGACAGTAGGAATTGGGGGTTTCTCCTTTCTCAGCTGTAGCGCAATCTTAAGAGTTAGTTTATATAATATGTAGGAGGTGTGGGTGGTGCAGGGGCCTTCCCACCTGCAAAACAGTATATTGATGTTGTGGGTATTTGATGTTTCTGGCTGTCATGATCGTTGAGTTTTGATGTTCCGGTCTTGATGTGAACGTTAACTTTCTAATAAGTCAATTTTGTAACAGAGATCTACCATACTGCATGTGCAGTCTCGGCACAGTGTATAATAATGGAATGCATAACTTGACCTTGTGCACAGAAATGAGAAAATAGTCAGATTTGTGGCAAGCTAGGGATATCAGAAAAGGGAAATCCAGCAGTTACCCCTGCAGAAAGCCTTCTCAAAACTTGTCTAATATAGTGAGTGTTTGTCTTTTATGTATATTACTAGATACTCATACATATCGGTTTTTAGTTATTTGAGGATGAGTTTGACTGAAATTTTCTTGCAGTGAAGCTTGAGGTCAGTTATATCATCAAACAGCTGCTTGAAGGATTAACAAATTCACCTAATGAACAGTTTTGTATCTGTTGTATCAGAGTAATTTTAAGCATAAATTGTCATAGGAAATATATTGGAGAGAGAATACTTATAAAAATCATGATTAATAGCCTCTTTCTTAATGTGTGGCTGAAACTTATTTCTCATGTCGAGATACCACTTGGCGATCGTCTTATTTTGTTGAAAATTATTCAGCAATTACTAAAAACTAAGCATGAATTATTCTTTGCTAGATGTTAAAGTGAGCTTTACTTTTACTTTTCAGAATGCTTCTTTAAGCTTCTTTCAGTACTTCTATGCACTTGGACAAGTAGTCTTTATCTGACCTGCAGATCATTGAGTCCATTTAAGAGAATGGGTTTCTATCACCAACTTTATCAATTTTACCTCAGGTTGTGTGATCTTTGTGATGGCCTTCTATGTCACTTTTGCAGTATTCATCACGTCTGGGATCTCCTTCCAAGGATAGCCCAAAGTCCAGCCAGTATAGCAAAGCCTTTATTACCTAGAGAGTGTGGTACATAAGACATAGGGCATATGTAGATGTAGGGGCATAAAGGTGACATATGTATGCTCCCAACTCAGAAATTTGTTGCCGCCAGTCTGAATACCTGTCACTTTGCTGTTTCTACCGTGCCAACATTTAGATAAGTACTGTGTTGGGAATCTTTTCCTGATATTGCTTACTGGGTTACATGTCATCCAAGAAAGAGAAATGTCAGTGTGGGAGGCAGATTCTCCATAAAGGCCTTTATGATAGGTGCCTGCTCTGCTTAAGTGCATCCCACAACCACACGCAGTGTTCCATCTGTCATGCTTTTGTTCCCAAGTCTTTGCTTAATCACCTTTCTTCACTTCTTTTACCTTGAGAACCAACATCTCAAGCTTTTGGCCCAAGGTACCATGACAGAATCTGCTCACCCCGAGGTATAGCCCCAGTTTAAGAAGGTCAAGAAGTCTTACCATGGCAGAATCCACTCACCCGAGGTTCAGCCGCACTTAAGAAAAAGGCCAAGAAGTCTATATCTGAGTCTACTGGTGTCCAGCCTCCACTGGACGTCTCTCTTGAGGTGAATGAGAGCCAAGAAGACGATGTAAATGTTACCTTTGGTTTCCTCTGCCACTACCTTCTTGGAGGCCTGTACAGAATCTGCTTCTCACATGTCCTTGGAAGCCTTGCAGACGTTGAGGGGAACTATGGCTGATTATTTATGAGGGGCCTAAAAGGAATCCCACAAATCTTTGTATGGGAAGAGGTGCCAGGTACGTTGATTGAATCTAGGCAGGGGTCCGAACCTCTGCGTTATGTCAGAGTGGACATCCCAGTGAAGAAAAGGTGGCGTCTACTGAAAGGTATCCACAAAAGGAATGGCAGGACATTACTTAAAGCTTGGTCAGTGCTTTGATGGCATTGAATCCTCCTCATGGGGTTAATTTCCTGCATCTACTTGGTCCTTTACCCCTAAGTGGGTAAGGGACCCGGAATCTTCAGACAAGGATTTTGACTCTGAGGTTGATGACTTAGTCTTTTCCTCCCATTTACCTCCACATTTAGATTATGGGTCTGAGGAGAAGGAATATGCCAGTCCTGCTTCTCCTTTCGAGGAGCTTTCCTTTGGTGACATGATCCTGCACATGATTGAGGATTTCAAATGGGATTGCTCCCCAGTTTTGGATGTCCAGAAGAGGTGGTATGAGTCGTTACAAATGGACTGATGTAAGCCTTCAGCTGTCCCTCTTGTGTTGGAGGCTCTGTTGGATACCCTTTCTTGCCAGATGCCTGCAAGTTCCTATATAAATACCCTTCCTCTGATCCTGCAATAGTTTGTTTCTGCTGATAAACCTTCTATGCTGTTGGTTTATTCCAAGCTTGCTCTTTCAGTTAAGGACAGTAAAAACATGGAAAGGATTGGTAAAAAGGGATACACTTTGCCTACTTTAGCCTTCAAGGCCATCAATTGCCAGACTTATATGACAAGGTACAGCTTGTCCCTTCATTCCCAGATTGGGGAGATTGTTTCTGATATGCCAGACTCTGAGGGTAAGGCCTCTGCTCACTCATTGCTCAGTTCCACTTCTCAGGTTGCCCATCAGTCTATCAAATTCATCTGTATCTTCTAGGGCTGCTACCTCTGCCTGTGCGATGAGGCACTATTCCTGACTTTGCCTTCAGGCCTTACCAGATTATCAAAACAAAATTTCTGAACGCTCTCTTGGATAATCAGAATTAATTTGATACTGCTGTGAATGACCTTTTCAAAACCTTAAAGTATCAAGGAAAGGTCATGAAAGATTTGAAGCAGATATTTGTCTTGCCTATTCCCAAATTTCAGAAGAATTATTGTAGCAAAGACATTTTTTTCTGTGTAGGTTACCTAGACATTCTTCCAAAGGTAAGAAGGCTCCTAGGTGTGATGTTTCTGATAAACCTACTCAAATGCCTAGACCCCAGAAGCAGTCCTTTCCTGACTAGTCTGCAGCCATCTGTCTGCCTCCCTTCCTCTTGTCCAGGTTCACTTGTCCCTCAGGGTTTCTGTTTCTCTCCCAGTTTGCCAGCTGATTACCACAGTTCTTCAGTCTTTTTTGCCGCGCGGTGCCCGAAGCAGAAGCAGTTCGCAAGTGCCGGTCGGCCAGCTCCTGATTTACGAAAATATTTGGAACCGAAGTCTTCATTAAAGCTAAGTACCCCGTTGGGGAAACTTTTCTTGCCTCAGACCGATGTCAGAAAAAGTTAATAATTGTATTTCTTGTGGGAAGCAAATACCGCATAAGGATTTCCATTCCCTTTGCATACCTTGTTTGGGCCCAGACCACGACATCTCGGGCTGTCGCTTTTGCGCTACCTTCAATAAACGCACTATCAAGCGTCGGGCGGAGTTCGCCCAACACTTTTTTGGTAAAGCTTTTGACTATAAAATGTCGTCGGACACTCCGACTACCGTTTTATCCAAAAAACGCAAGGAAAAGGACCGACACGCGAGGCCCGCGGTCTCCACCGACACCACGCCGAAACAGGCTACACGTGGTCCGGTTCTCAGCGAGACGCCTTTGCAGTCCCTGACTACCGACGACACTCCTTTGGCGGTGTCTTCTGTACCCGAGACCGCTGGGTCATCGGCCCTTTCCCAGACTACAACCGAAGCCCTGGCTTATGTCGAGCCTACTAATGTGGACAGATCCACCTCCACCCATGGTGTATTTAGGCCTTCATCCTCTTTTTCTATTAAGGCCTTTACTAAATCCAAAGCAGCCAGGCATCACACTAGGCCTGCTGCTCAAGGCCCATCTCCTGGACCCATGCCTAAGAAACAGATGCTTAAAATGGCTGAGGATCTAATAACTCTCATCAGAGGTTCTCAGCCCCCTCCTGACAAGAGACCCAGAGTGGAGGAAGAATCCCCCTCTTCTGATCAGGGATCCATTTTATCAGAGCATTCTGATGCAGAGGAACACTCTTACTCCCCTTTTGAGGATTCGGATGCAGAACAGTCCATTCCTTCTGTATCCCCCCCCTGAGGATTTTTCTTTTGGGGAAACCTTGCACACCTTGAGGGAACACTTCCATTTTCCAAGAAAAGACTTAGGGAATTCCTTTGGTTACCTCAGCACAGACCTCTGGCTATACCCCCTGTTTTGGAGGTACTGGATGATGTCTATTCGGAGGCTTGTCTTAATCCTGATTCTCTGCCTCCTGCACCAGTAAAGCCTGATAGATATTACAGAGTACCCAGTTCTCACCAATTTCTTTACAAAGGTCATAATGCTGACCCTGAAACCATTTCACAAGGCCCTAAGGGATTAAAGGCCTCCACTGCCAAGAATCCACTTCCTGCAGAAAGGGAATCTAGATCTCTAGAAAGGTGGGGTAAGAAGGTATATACCTCGGCCACCCTAGCCATGAGGGCCTTAAACTGCCAGTTTCATATGATTAAATATCAACAGTTCCTGTTATCACAATTAAAAAACAAAATGTCTCAACCTGACCAACCAGATTTAAAAGAGTTACAGGATATGATGCATAGTGCGGAACAAGTGGGTAAACGCACCTTACAATGTGGTTATGATGCCCTAGAGGCCTCCAGTAGAGCGGCTGCTACAGGATCAGTCATTCGCAGACATGCCTGGCTTAGGGAACAAAATTTGCCTGATCATGTGAAAGCTAAACTTCTTGATGCTCCTTTACAAAAGGATGTACTTTTTGGTACTAATGCTGAGGATATACTATGAAAAATGGAAGAAAAAGCCAAATCTATGCAAACTGTCAAAGCTTTCTTACAGGTCCAGCCACCACGATTTAGCAGGAATTGGCCTTCAAAAAAACTGGTCTTTTCCAGCCACTGACAATCCCCAAAGAGGTAGATACAGACGCACAAGGGGCAGAGGGCAGTCACAAGGATCATATAGAGGCAGACAATGGCAATCTCCAGCACCAAGAGGTGGCGAAGACAGTGCACAACGATACAGGAAGCAAACCCAATGACTCCCTCATTTCCATGCCAAGCAAGTCTCAGCTGGCAGCACCTTTGGGAGGGAAACTAGCATTATTTGCAAACAATTGGCATATTGTCACAACAGACAAATGGATTCTGGACATTATAAACAGAGGCTACAAATTTCAATTTCACACTCTTCCAAAAATGAGAGGCATGCCAAACCTACCACAAAATCAAAGGGTAGAGGCACAACTGCAAATTTCAAAGCTCCTAAACATGAGAGCTATACAAAAGGTACCTACGCACCAACAAGGTCAAGGTTTTTATTCAAGACTCTTCCTGGTACCAAGAAAAGGAACCGACTGGAGACCCATTCTGGACTTATCCATCCTAAACACATTTCTACTGCACCAAAATTCAAGATGCTCACATTACAGCAACTTCTTCCCATGCTGGGCAAGGAGTTTTGGCTGGTAACATTGGACCTCAAGGAGGCATACCTGCATGTCCCAATCAGACAAAGCTGCAGAAGATACCTCAGATTTTTTGCAGGTTCAATCCACTATCAATTCTCTGCATTGCCCTTTGGCTTATCTACTGCCCAGAGTATTCACAAAGTGCCTGGCATCAGTGATTGCCTATTGCAGACTTCAAGGGATACAAATTTACCCTTATTTGGACGACTGCCTGATCCAAGCGGACAGCAAACAAATACTACTGGAACATCTGGCATATGTGACACGGTTACTGCTTTCTCTGGGATACACCATCAACAAGGAGAAATCAAGGCTAACACCATCTCAGAAAATAACCTTCCTGGGTGCCAGCTTGGACACAAACACCCAGATGGCATACCTTACGTCAGAAAAACAAGGGCAATTATCTCAGTACTTCAAAACACTAGCAAAAAGTACCAGGCTTACTGCAAGGAAAATCCTGCAGGCTCTGGGATTCATGCCATCTTGCATTCTTCTAATCCCATGTGCAAAGCTGCATATGAGGAAACTTCAATGGTACCTAAAAATCTATGGTCTCAACACAGTCACAGCTTGGAAGCAATTATACCAATAATTCCATGTCTGCAAAAGGAATTTCTATGGTGGGCCCAAGCATGTCAAGTAAACACAGGCCTTCCATTCTGCAAGCCTCAAGCAAAACAAGTCATAACCACAGACGCCTCAGATTACGCCTGGGGGGCGCACATGAAGGACAGGTGCATTCAGGGAAGATGGTCCCAAAAGGAAAAGCACCTTCACATCAATCAAAAAGAAATGCTAGCAGTAATAAATGCAATTACAGCTTTCAAGGACTTCCTGCATCCAGGACAATTACTGATAAGATCAGACAACACCACAGTAATGTGGTACATAAACAAACAAGGAGGAACACACTCATACCCCTTGTGCAGACTAGCCATGACTCTTTGGAACTTGGCTCTGGAAAGACAAATCGAACTTCAAGCACAGTACTTGCCAGGACTGTAAAACACACTGGCAGACACTCTGAGCAGGAATATGACAGATCCACACGAATGGAAGCTGCATCCACAGGTGTTTACGGAGATAATCCAAGCGTGGGGGAGGCCAGACATGGATCTTTTTGCCTCCCACAGGAACCATCAATTGAAAAAGTTTTGTTCAAGGACCTTCCATCCAAAGGCCTGGAAAGTGGACGCCCTTTCATTCAGTTGGGCAACGTGGACAGTTTATGCATTCCCACCTCTGCCTCTTCTGCCCAAGGTGCTTTTGAAAGCAAGAACAGACAAACCGAGGATGATACTGATTGCTCCAGACTGGCCAAGGCAACACTGGTATCCACTCCTGAGGAGCCTAACACATATTCCTCCCTGGTCCCTGCCTCTAATACCTCTTCTGCTGACGCAGAACAGCTACAAAACCCTTCACAGTCAGCTGAAAACACTCAACCTCGCTGCGTGGAAAATTCCTTAACACCACATCAGACTCTACTCTCCAAGGAGGTGCAGGATGTCATTTTGGAGGCCAGAAGACCATCTACAAGAAAAGCTTACTCCAAAAATGGAAGCGGTTTTGCTGCTGGAATGAGAAAAGAAGACAGGACCCTAGAAAATTGAACTTGCCTCAGGTTTTACAGTACCTAGCTGAACAGTGGACTTTCTTTTTCTTCCATTAAAATACACACCTCAGCCATTTCTGCAGAATTCAACACGGATCCTCCTTTATTCTCTCACCCTCTCTTACGGCAGTTCCTCAGAGGGGCTAAGAATATAAGACCTCCAAGGAAGCAACCAATACCAGCCTGGGACCTTAATTACATACTAGAAAAATTAACATTGCCTCCCTTTGAACCTGCTGCCTCAACAGATCTGCAATATTTGTCCTGGAAAACAGCTTTCCTTCTGGCCATCACTTCAGCTCGTGGGGTTTCTGAACTACAGGCCCTCATGGCGGTGCAGCCCTTCCTCATCTTCCATCAGGATAGGGTTTCCTTCGCATCGAATCCATCTTTTATGCCAAAAGTGGTATCCAGGGTAGCCTTAAACCAAGCCATACACCTACCTACCTTTTATCCTAACCCTCAAAACAAAGGGGAAAGGCTGCTTCACTCTTTAGACATCCATAGGCAGCTACGTTACTATTTGGACAGAACAAAGTCCTTCAGGAAATCAGAACAACTTTTTGTGTCCTATGCCGTAGGGGCTCAAGGGAAACCAGTTACCAAACAGACCATTTCCAAGTGGATTGGCCACTGCATACGATTTTGTTACTCCTATCATGGTAAATCTGTCCCTACTGGTATCAGATCTCACTCCACCAGGGCCACAGCCACCTCTACAGCCTTCCTCAGAGGTGTGCCTACTAAGGATATTTTGGAGGCAGCCACTTGGAGTTCTGTACATACCTTCACAAAACACTACCACCTACCCTTATATTCCAGAACAAGAGCAGGCTTCGCCAATGCTGTTTTGCAGGGCATTCTGGCTCAACCCAGTTCCTCATAGTACCTACCACTCTGTGCATAGCTTTGGGACTCTACCCATCTGTGATTACTGCAGCTGTATGCACGATGAACATAGTACAGTTTTGTACCTACCATAAATGTAGATGTTCGAGTGCTAATACAGCTGCAGTACAGGTTTCCCTCCCTCCTTCCCCTCTTGGTTAGGGCATGGGGCCTAACAACCTCTTCATACCTCCTGACTGTGTTATCCTGTTATTTTTTATTTGCTTGCTTACACTGATTTTGCATTACATTGCATTGCTTGCATATGTGGATAAGCTTTACTTATGTATTGCCTTCCTTTTGGGGGCACCTGACATCTGGGGCAAGAAAGACTGAAGAACATGGCGTCGGCTGTGTCTTATATACTCTGGCCTTCCTGACGTCAGAAGAGTAAGCGACGGCGGCCGACGCCGGACCAGGACTTTGGAATTCGGCCGACCGAGGGACCGCCTGACGGCTGAAAACCCATCTGTGATTACTGCAGCTGTATTAGCACTCGAACATCTACATTTATGGTAGGTACAAAACTGTACTTTCTCTCCATTGTCCATTAGGGTTATTTTATGACCTGGAAGACCCTACCCTCCTTTTCAGATATTCTCAACCACCTATAGGACATCATCCTCATTTTCCAGGAGTATTGCAGGGCCTGCTAGACCAGGGTACCATTTCACTGGTTCTGCAGACAGAGGGGAGTTTGGGTTTTTATTCAAGGATGTTTCTGGTCCCCAGGAAAGAGGGGTCTTGGAGGCCTGTCCTGGACCTTGCATTTCTGAACACCTTTTTCATAGTGCCTTCTTTCCAACTGCTCTCTCTTCAGATTTTGTTTCCTCTGTTGCTCCCCCTCAGGCTTTTCTGATTTGATTGGATCTGAAGGACGTATACTTTCACATTCCTGTCCACCCTTTGTTCAGGAAATATTTGCGTTTGTTTCTTCCTCTAATTTTCATTTCTGAGCTTTGCCCTTTGGCCTTTCATCAGCCCCAAGGGTTGTTCAACAAATGTCTAGCCCATATAGACTCCTTTTCAGGCTTCAAGGCATTCAGATTTTTCCTTGTCTGGACAACCTCTTTCTTTCAGGCTTCATCCCATTCTAAGCTGGCCAGGATCTTCAGTTTACCAAACTTCTGTTGCACAGCCTGGGGTTCACAGTCAGCCTTCAGAAGTCAGTGTTGACTCCCACTCGGGTTTATGGTTTTCTAGGCTGCAGGTTCCAGACTGTTCCAATGCTGGCTTCTCTTCTTGCCTTCAAGGTTTTGTCCCACACAAATTATTTCTGTCCCTGATTCCCCTGTCCTGTCTCCAGCCAGGGAGGTCCTCAGAGCTCTAGCATTCATGACCTACAATATCTCCATGCTTCCCAGGGCCAGGCTTCATATCAGGAAGTTTTAGTAGTACCTAAAATCAGCATGGCTTCAACACCTCCACCTGCTGGGCCATCTCAGTCCTCCACTCTCATCTCAAGCTGAAATTTCACTGGTCGATTTGGCAGCTGTCTCAGATTCCAAGTGTCCTTTCTACCCTCAGCTGTCTCAGGAAGTCTTCACAGACTCATCAGCGCTGGGATGAAGGGTCTTGGTCCTCTCTTCACATCAACATCAAGGATATGTGGGCTGTCACTCTAGCCCTTCAGGCTTTCCATGCATTCTGTGTCCTGGGTCCATTTTAAGGTTTATACAGACAACACCACAGTCATGTAGTACATCAACAAACAAGGGGGCACAGGGTCTTACCTTCTTTGCAAGTTAGCCCTTCAAGCATGGGAAATAGCCATCAAGCTGCAGGTCACCCTACACACAGTCTATATACCTTCAGAGTGCAATCTTGTGGCAGATTTATTCAGAAGGTCCAGGACACAGCCTCACGAATGGATGCTTCACAGGGATCCATTTCTGGACATAGTTCCTCAATGGGGTATTGCTCTTGTAGATTTGTGTGGCTCCCCTTTGGAACAGAACTGAGGGGTCTGCCTGTTAAGAGTCTCAAATCCTTTGGCTTGGAAGGTAGATGCCATGTCTTTCTCTTAGAAGGGAATGTTCCTGCATGCCTTTCCTCCCCTCCTCTTCCTCCAAAGGTCCATCACAAAATCAAGAATGACTGTCCAGAAATCTTGTTGGTGGCGGCCTTTTGGCCCAGACAGAACAGATGATGTTAAGTTGTCCATCTCGCCGTCGTTCTTGCTGTTTGAGTTCGGAATCGATCCTCGGCTCCGACTCGGCCATCTTCTATAGCTCGAGAGCTGTTTACTGGCTCGAGGCTACCCCTTATCGCAGAATGCCCAGCGTCAGCTACCCAGATCTCGTTTGCCGCTATAGCTGCGAGGTTGCTTCGTTACTGGCTCAGGCTTAGTATTGTTTTGCATTACATATTTTTGCTGTTATTGTAAAATTTTAATTGTAAAAGTGTTATTAACCTTAGTCTCAGTACTTATACCCTTTATCGCTTTATATTGTGTGTGTGTGCTTTGTTGGCCGTCGCTCCATTCCACAGGCCTCTCTTCCCTTGAACTCGTTTTAACTTAGAGAGTCCCCCCTCCCCCCATTAGGTTAGCAGTTTAAGTTGTAATAATTATTATAACTTGTTTAATTATTGTTATTGTGGTTCTTTAGTTTCTTGTTAGGAAAATGTCTAAAGATACCAAGGTATCTGGCTTCAAAAAGTGTGACTCATGCGGTCAGAAAATGTCTCTGACAGATTGGCACATTAGTTGTGTATATTGTTTGGGCGCTGTTCACCTGCACGACTCCTGTTCTATATGTCACGCTTTTAGTCCAAGGGTCCTGCAGGAGCGCAAAAACAAATTAATCCTTTGGGGATTATTGAAGCCTCAGGATTCTCTGGCTAAAAGTACTCAGCCAGCAAAATCCCCTAAGTCTGTCAAGCCGTTGGCTCCACCTTCGGAGATGACTCCTTTACTTGACCAACCAAGTATGTCGGTGCCTGCTGACACCGACAAGGCAACTCCTTCGTCGGCTCCATCTGCTATTTCGGAGCCTTATCAGAGCCATAAGAGACTGAGGTCTCCGTCCTTGGAGCCCATCCACTCGGCACCTCAGTCACCCTTGTTACAGAGTGAACGTAGCCATCATTCTTCCCACTCCTCTCGATCCTCTAGATTATCGATTCATAATGTGGATAGAGTAGCAAGTAGGTTGCTTAAGTCACAGGCCCTAGCAAAATTACTGTCCAGCCCACCTCAGCAGGTATCTGCTCCAGCCGCTCTATTTCCGTTCCTCCACCGACTACATTTAGCTCTGAGCCGGAGGCCATGGATCTGCAGGTAGTAGAACCGTCAGCGCCGATCATCATCTTTCCTTCAGTTCCAACGTCGGCTCCGATTACCTTGATTGTCCCTTCTATCGAGGGATCTGGGCACCGGGGCTCTCTTGTCGGTTCCGGGGGGGGGGGTGGCATTGAACCCTTGTCTGACCACGTTCTCCCCCTCGGAGCTTCGGCGCAGGTGAGCTCGGCTCCAACATTGGCCTCAGAGCTGTCACCCTCGACACGGAGAAAGACTCCTGTCTCTTCGGACCCGGAGCTTTCTCTGCCTAGAGGTCAGGACGCCTTCGAGGTCATGCGGAGTGTGCTATCCCCTGAAACAGCTCTTCAGCTCCATCGGCTCCGCCCCCCCCCGTGGTGTCTGTGCCAACCTCTACTCCTCCTCCAGACCCCAAGCGTAGGGAACCTTTGCCCCCAGACACCCCACTGGGTGATCCCTCTTCTTCCGAAGCCTCCCCTGATCACTTGGAAGAGCCTCTGCGGAAGAAGTGCAAGAGGAAGCACATAGACTCCCCTGAGTCTGTCACCTCAGATACAGACATGGATGAATCGGAAGGGTCCCCAAGGTCCCCCTCTGAAGACGTTTCCTTTTCAGACATCCTTGAAATGCTTAAACAGAGGGGGGACTGGACTTCCCTAACCCCTACCGAGGACTTCCCTAGCCCCTACCGAGGACGAGTCTGTATACCTGGACGCATTTCGTTCTCGACCTTCCACCTCCTGGGTATCTCCTCCTTTCGATCCACTCATGTCTGTAGTGGCTCAAAAGGCTTGGTCAGCTGCAGATTCTGTGGAACCTACTCAGAGGAGACCAGACATTTATTACAGCCCCCCAGGGCAAACAATTCCTCTCCAAAGGTGTGCCCGTTGATGCCATGGTGGTAGCAGCAGCCACCAAGAAAGAGTTAGCAGAAATCTCTTCATCTGTTCATCCTCCAAACAGAGTCTCGGACGATGGACAGATATGGAAAGCGAATGTTTGCTTCAGCGACCTTTTCAATGAGGTCCCTGAACTATCTATGCCATTTTACACGTCTTCAAAGGGATCTCCTGAAAGAGCTTGGAGATGCCCTTTAAGATCCTACAACTGAGGGAGTACTAGCCAAATTAGCTTCTCAGCTTGCGACTCTTAATTCCAT
This sequence comes from Protopterus annectens, assembly GCF_019279795.1. NCBI lineage: Eukaryota > Metazoa > Chordata > Ceratodontiformes > Protopteridae > Protopterus > Protopterus annectens. The sequence continues at coordinate 1,692,101,984 of NC_056731.1, forward strand.
AGTCAACACCTCCATGAGGCTGATTTCCTATGCAGCCGATGGAGTGAGCAGAGCCGCAGGGACAGGTGTGGCTCTCAGGAGACCTGCTTGGATGCGGCTGTGTCAGTTTGCAGAACCCTTTTGAGCTTCCTTCACCAATACTCCCTTTGATGGCTCCTTTCTCTTTGGGCCTCAGGTGAATGACACGTTGACCAGATGTGAGCAGGAAGGCAAGACTCTCTCTGCCATGGGAGTCTGTTTTTCCTCCCCTTCCAGACCGTATCCCAAGGGTCAGGAGAGTGGAAAGATGTGGTTCTAAAAATCCCAGGGACCCTTGCCTGACACACATGGTGATTTTTTCCCCCTGGGGCAAAGGGGGAAACGACAACAACAGACGCCACCCTCATGGCAGAGGGGGACCACAAAACCAGGGTGACAGAGAAACCTTCTCTGCCAAGCCCTTCCAGCATCCCTGAAGAGTTGCCCGACTGCTCTCCTCTGGAGGCATTTGGGGGAAGACTTTCGCTGTACCCAAAAGCCTGGCAAAATATAACAAGTGACAGATGGGTATTATCCATTATATCCGGAGGTTACAAAATTCCCTTCCATCAATCCCCCATAAAATCAAAAAAAGTCCATCCCAGATGTCCCACCCAATCTAAGGGATCAAGCAGTCACAGAAGTTTCAAGACTGCTAGAAAAAAGAGCCATTCAAGAAGTCCCTGCAGGCCAACGAGGATCCGGAACTTACTCAAGATTCTTTTTAGTACCAAAAAAGACAGGGGACTGGAGACCAATACTGGATCTCAGCAGATTGAACAAATCTGTACAAAAAGAAAAGTTCCGGATGGTGACACTGCAGTCCATTTTCCCTTTTCTGGGTCAGGACAATTGGATGTGCTCGATAGATCTTCAGGACACGTACTACCATATCAAGATGGATAGATGCTCCAGGAGATTTCTTCGCTTCTGGGTAGGGGCCAGTCATTACCAGTTGGGAGCTCTGCCCTTTGGTCTCACCTCAGCCCCCAGGGTGTTTACCAAGTGTATGGCAGTAGTCATGGCTCACCTGAGGCATTAAGGATTCCAGGTGTTTCCCTATCTAGATGACTGGCTCCCGACTGCTACCACCAGGCATCCACTCTTAGAGGCATGGGATTATACAATTACATCATGCACTCAACTAGGCATCACAGTAAAGTTTGAAAAATCTGCCTTGTTGCCCTGTTAGTCTGTCACATACATAGGAGCAGAATTAAACACAAAAGAAATTTTGCAAGATTACCACAGGAAAGAGTTTCCACTATTCATCAACAAGTGTTAATTCTAATGCAGAGCAAAAGGATTCAAGTCAGATATGTTCTCCAAGCTGTAGGCTCCATTCTTCTTGTCCCATTAGCGCGTTTCCACATGAGAATCCTTCAGTGGCTTCTTTTCACGCAGTGGTCTTTCCAGGAGCTACCCATGTCTCGCATGATCCTGATCACAGAAACATGCAAAAGACACCTTTCTTTGTGGATGGTCTCCTCACTAGTAATTCAGGGCAGACCTTTCATACAACCCCCTCCGGTAGCCACAGTGACCACAGACGCCTCCCTGATGGGGGGGGGGGGGGCATTATCTAGACAGGACAGTCCAAGGCACTTGGCAACCTCGCGAGTTACCATCTGCATATCAGTGTCCTAGAAATGAGAGCGGTGCACCTAGCGTTGCAAGCCCTTCAAAACTCACTTCCTTCCGGGACCATTGCAATCCAAACGGACAACATGTCAGTGGTGTGGTACATCAACAAACAGGGCGGGACCAGGTCTTACTCCTTGTGTCCAGAACCACTCAGACTGTGGCAATGGGCGATTTCCTCCCAACGTTTTCTGATAGCAAAGCACATCCCTGGGAAATCCAACGTCATAGCGGACAGGCTCAGCAGAGCTATCCTCATGCCTCACAAGTGGTGTCTGAATCAGGAAGTTGTGGATCTTGTCTTCCGCAAATGGGGACAGCCTTGCTGCGATCTGTTTGCCACTCCTCTCAACAACAAATGCAGCAGCTACTTCTCTCTACTTCCTCTTCCAGGTCATATACCCAGAGGTGCTCTAGTCCACGATTGGCCTCAGGGACTCCTTTATGCTTTTCCCCCTTTTTCCCTAATGCCAAGACTCATACAAAAAGCAAAATCGTTGGGTTACAAAATGATCCTCATTGCCCCATATTGGCCTGGACAGATATGGTTCCCGTTTCTGCACCTGCACTTTCTGGATCAACCGTGGATTCTGGACCCGGTTCCAGATCTTCTGATTCATCAATCAGGCGGGTTGCACCAATCTCTTCAAACTCTCCAGCTCACACCTTGGTTACTCCACTTCCAACCTTAGCCAGGCTTTCCAGTATCTCCCCAGCAGTCCGTGATATTATTGTTTCCTCACACAAGTCTACTACGAGGAAAACATATGCTAGTAAATGGAAACTGTTTTCTTACTGGGCAGATTCTAGAAATTTGGATCCTTTCTCAGCCCCAGTCCATGAAACTCTTGAATTTCTAGCACAACTTTTTCAGTCTGGTGCGGCTTCCGCTGCCATTAGAGTACAGCTAGCTGCCACTTCTAATTTTCATATTGGTATGTTTAATTCTAGCATAATGTCTGAACAGCTCTTCTTAGACCCCCAGTTAGAGATCCTCCTCCTCCTCCTTGGGATCTCAGTTTAGTTTTAGCTTCCTTAATTTTGCCTCCCTTTGAACCGGCAGCATCATGTTCCTTAAAATTTCTTTCTCAGAAGACACTTTCTCTGGTTGCTATCACTTCAGCTAGACGTGTCTCAGAACTTCAAGCACTATGTGTTCGTCCTCCTTACCTGGTGTTTCCCAAGGACAGAGTTTCTCTGAAGACCAATCCATCCTTTATTCCTAAAGTCTGCTCAGAGAACAATTTAAATCAATCCATAGATCTCCCAGTTTTCTTTCCCGATCACAGCAACAAGGCAGAATACAAGCTCCACCAGTTGGATGTGCACAGACAATTGCGTTTTTACCTCCATAGAAGTAAGGAACTAAGAAAATCAGACCAGTTATTTCTTTCTTATGCTTTCAACAAACAAGGCCTTCCAGTTTCTAAGGTGACCTTATCCAGATGGTTATCTGATACTATTGCCTTTATTTATCAGTTATGAAATAAAGACTTACCAGCTAAACCAAAAGATCATTCTACTAGAGCATTAGTCATCTCTGTAGCTTTTTCAGTCTAGGTTGCCCATAGACTCAATCTGTGCAGCTGCCACTTGGGCAAACCCTCATACTTTTATCTCTCATTACAAGGTGGATATGGTCTTCCGGAGCAGAGCTTCCTTTGGTTCTGCTGTTCTGAAGAGTCTGTTCCAATGAGCCACCTGGGATTTTAGGTGCTAAGGACGCTGTCCCAAACAGCAAGAATGAAGGCAAGATTGACAACTTAACGTAAAGAAGTTATGTACCTACCATAACGTTCCATGTTAGTTGTCTTCATCTCGCCTTCCTTCTTGCGTCCCTCCCTCCTTTCCCCTACCTAGAGGATTTGGAGGAGTTCCTTTTGTTTTCACTGGCTGAGTATCTTTTATTACTTCACATGCCAGGTAATTTATGACTCTTTCCTTGTTTAGGTGTATTGGACAACCAGTTTTTAGGTAACTGGTTACTCTACCTATGTCTAATGTGCGCTATCACAAACGAGATCTGGGTAGCTGACGCTGGGCATTCTGGGATAAGGAGTAGCCTCGAGCCAGTAAACAGCTCTCGAGCTATCGAAGATGGCCGAGTCGGAGCCGAGGATCGGCTCTGAACCCAAACAGCAAGAAGGAAGACGAGATTAAGACAACTAACAAGAAACATTATGGTAGGTACATGACTTCTTTTTCTTCGTGTTTCACTGTTGCAGTCATCACACTTGGGTTATCTGCCAGCAGGTAGCCCTCAGTCAGCCCAAATACCAGAGATTTAGTATTTCAGTGTCGGTTGCTGTCGCTTCAGCACTGACATCCGATCGTCAGGGGTATAAAAACAGGCAGCCGATACAATTACATCAGTCTATCTTGCAGAGGAGCCCGAAGCAGAAGCAGTTTGCACGAGTGCCGATCGGCCGCTACCTGAGTTTTTGTTTCCGAATTGAATCATCCTGAAGTCTTCTAAAGCGAAGTACCCAGTTGGGGATCCTTTTTTCTTGCTCTAACCGATGTCAGAAAAAGTTAACAATTGTCTCGCCTGTGGAAAACAAATACACCACCGGGATTTCCATTCTTACTGTGTCACCTGTTTAGGCTCAGACCACGATGTACCTCGCTGTCGGTTTTGTGCTTTGTTCAATGCCTGAACTATTCGTCGGTTGGCCTTTATTGTAGCTAAATACTTTCGTTCTCCATCTCCGTATTCCGAAATGGCTTTGTAAGCCATCCGTCTTCCAATCTTCTGAAAAAAGGGTAAGATAAAGACAGACAGACAGCACAGGTCTAAAACTGCCAACAACGCTTCCGTTAAGGTAGCCGCCAGTTCACCAGTACTCAGTGAGGTGCTTTCGCAGCCCTTGATGCCCACTTTGATGGATTCGCAGGCCACTACCGAGACCCGTTCAGAGTCCGTTCAGTATGCCGTGAGACTCTTCTTTGACTATGGAACCTGCGGATGTCTCTACCTTGGATGGGTCCAGAGCCGCTGTGCAGGCACCAGCTTCTGAGGAAGTTCTTTGCATTACCGATATTCAACACAAACCAGCGACTTCTTTTGCGTCTTCAGTTCTTTCTAAAACTACCGAGTTTCTAAGGCCAAGAGTATAAGCTAACCCTAAAAAAACGACGACCCAAACTCAGGCTCCTGCTTCCTTGCCGCAATCTCAAATGCTTAAAATGGCAGAAGACCTGATTATGCTGATTAGGGGAAGCCAGCCTTCTCCTGCTAAGAGAACAAGAGACCTGTCCCTAGCAGCTTTAACCAACCAAGAGTCAGACGACTCTGAGATTTCTGAATATGAAGACCATGCCTTTGTCTGCCTATGAGGATTCAGATGCAGAGGAAGCCATCCCTTCTGCTTCCGGTCCAGATGATTTTTTTCTTTTGGTGAAACCCTACATACTTTGAGATAGATTTTCCACTGTGAATGCCAGGATTATCCTCAGTCCAAAAAGAGAGAGAGGGTATTTTTTGATTTACCACAGCACAGACCCTTGGCTATCCCTCCCGTTCTGGATGTTGTGGATGATGTCTTTATGGAATCCAGTCCAACTCCTGATACTTTACCCCCTGCTCCAAGGAAACCAGACAGGTAATATAGAGCCCTGACTCTCACAGATTTCTTTTCAGAAATCCTACTGCTGACCCTGAGGTCATCTCTCAAGGGCCTAAAGGAATAAAAGCAACTACTGCTAGGAATCCCACCCCTTCGGACAGGGATTCCCGAGCTTTAGACAGATGGGGTAAAAAAGTATACACCTCTGCAACTCTCGCCATTAGAGCATTGAATTGCCAGTTCCACATGCTGAAATACCAGCAACATACTATGGAACCTATTAAGCAAAAATTATCTACCTTTCCTGACTGCAGAAAATAAAGAATTACAGGAGCTTGTGCATTCTGCAAGCCAAGTCAGCAAGCATACCCTGCAATGTGGGTTTGACACTGTAGAAGCATTTTGCAGGGCAGCAGTCACAGGATCTGTACTTAAAAGGCATGCTTGGCTTAAGGAGCAGACCTTGCCAGACCATGTCAAATCAAAATTACTGGACACTCCTTTGAACAAGGATAATCTGTTTAGCACCAAAGCAGAAGAGGTTTTAAAAAAGATGGAAGAAAAAGCACATCTATGCAGCCAGTCAAAGATTTTTGCAAGTTCAGCCTCCAAGATTCAGTAGGCATTGCCCCTCGAAACATTGGTCCTTTCCAGCCCCCTCAAGGCCATCTCAAACTAGACGCAGGGGAAACAGACCCCCCCCCCCAGATTACAGTCTCAGGGTATGCAGAGATCTAAGCAGTGGAGTACCTCCACTTGTAAAACCTTACAGAAATAATTCACAATGACTTCTCAACTCCACCCCTCAGGTCTGCCCAATTGCTCGTGCCCCTAGGAGGAAAACGAGCCCACCATGCAAAAAACTGGACCTCCATCACCAATGATCGGTGGGTCCTCTGCATAGTATCCCAGGGGTACAAATTTTATTTCCCCATGTTGCCAACCCCAAAAGGGTTCCCAGACCTTCCGCCAAACCAGTGGGCAGAGGCACAAAACCCAAGTTCAATCCCTGCTCCCCATAAGGGCAATTTAGCCTGTTCCTGCAGAACAGATAGGCCAAGGTTTTTATTCCAGACTGTTCCTGGTACCCAAAAAAGACAATCTTAGATCTATCCATTCTAAACACCGTCCTGGTGGTACCAAAATACAAAGTGCTCACTCTACAGCAGCTTCTCCCTTTGGTGTCCAAAGATGCCTGGTTAGCCACCCTAGACCTAAAGGAAGCCTTATCTGTATGTTCCTTTCAGGGACTCTTGCAGGAAATATCTACATTTTAGGGCAGGATCTATGCATGATCAGTTCTCTGCACTTCCCTTTGGCTTATGCACTGCTCCCAGAGTCTTCACAAAATGCCTGTCTGCAGCCATTGCCTATTGCAGACAGTGGAAGATTCAAATATACCCTTACTTGGACGATTGCCTGAGTCATGCAGACAGTCAGGAAAAGCTGTTGCAGCACCTGACATTTCTAAAGGACCTTCCAACCTCCCTGGGGTACACTATCAACGAAAATAAATCAAAACTGGTCCCCAGTCAAAAGATTGTATTCCTAGGAGCAAGCTTGGACACAGCATCCCAGAATAGCATTCCTTACTCCAGAAAAACAGGCCTGACAGCCCTCTTCACTCAAATGGCCACCAAAACCCAACTATCCGCAAGGAAAATTCTGCAGGCTGTAGGGTTCATGGCCTCCTGCATTCTACTAATTCCATATGCCAGACTGCATATGAGGAAACGTCAGTGGTACTTTAAAAAGTCTTTGGTGCCAACATTCTCCGGACCTAGAAACTATAATACCTTGCCTCAGGGCAGAGTTTCTTTGGTGGGCAGCAGCATGCAACCACAACAAGGGACTTCCCTTTAAACAACCCCACGCCGCCCAGACCCTTACCACAGATGCATCAGACTATGCCTGGGGGGGCACATCTGGACAGCAGGTGCATTCAGGGCCACTGGACTCCAAACCAAATTCATCTGCACATCAACCAAAAAGAGATGCTAGCTGTTTACCATGCTCTGATAGCTTTCAGATCCCTACTCTCATCAGGGCCCTTTCTAATAAAAGCCGACAACACCACAGTGATGTGGTACATCAACAAGCAGGGAGGAACCCACTCTTACCCACTTTGCAGGCTAGCCATGACCCTGTGGAACACTGCCTTGGCTATGCATAATTCACCTGCAAGCTCAATTCCTGCCATGCAAACAAAACTCTCTGGCAGATGACTTAAGCAGAAATCTCCTAGACCCACAGAAGTGGCAATTAGACCTCAACACCTTCAGCCTTCTAACCCAGAAATGAGGTACCCCGATGGTGGACCTATTTGCCTCCCCCTACAGTCATCAGCTCAGCAAATTCTGCACCAGGGTACCTCATAGCAAGGCCTGGAAAGTGGATGCCCTATCTTTCCAGTGGGTAAACCTCTCAGTATATGCATTTCCCCCTCTGCCTCTTCATACAAGAGTACTACTCAAGACAGGAAGGACGAAGGGCAATCTTGATTGCCCCAGACTGGCCATGCCAACACTGGTACCCATTACTGCGCAGTCTGGCACCGGTGCCACCATGGCACCTACCCCAGATCCCAACCCTCCTCGCGCAGCAGGAGGGACAGATCTTGCCATCCGCAACTGCAAACCCTGAACCTTGCAGCCTGGCTTATTCCTTGAATTCTCCTCCAGTAGCCAGCCTAAGCAAGCAGATGCTGTACGTCATTTGTGAAGCCAGAAGACCCAGTACAAGGAAATCCTATGCTGATAAGTGGAAAAGGTATTGTTCCTGGATTCACTCTAAAGGATCAGACACAGTACAGCCCTCCTTACCTCTCATCCTGGATTACCTAGCAGACCTACTCCACAGAGGCCTAGCCTTCTCTTCCATTAAGATCCATGCCTCTGTCATCTCTGCTCACTACAGCACTGGGCCTCCTCTCTTCTCTCACCCTCTCATCAAACAGTTCCTGAGAGGGCTAACAACTTAAAGCCACCAAGAAGAGCCCGCACCCCTGCTTGGGAGCTTAACTTTTTTCTGGAAAAGCTCACGCTACCTCCCTTTGAGCCTGCCGCATCAGCAGAGTTAAAATGCCTTTCTTGGAAAAGAGCCTTGCTTCTGGCCATCACTTCAGCCAGAAGAGTGTCTGAGCTACAGGCACTTACGGCTGTGGAACCCTTCATTATTTTTCATGCTGACAGGGTCTCCCTCAGGACTTGCCCTACTTTTATGCCTAAAGTGGTGTCCAGTGTGGCTCTCAACCAATCTATCCATTGCCCACCTTTTTCCCTAATACTCAAAATAAGGGGGAAAGGATCCTGCACTCTTTTTAGACGTGCACAGACAGCTCAGATTCTACCTTGATGGGACTAAGCCTGTCAGGAAATCTGACCAGTTACTAGTCAACTGCACAAGGGGCTGAGGGTAAGGCCATATCAAAACAAACCATCTCCAAATGGATAGCACACTGTATCCATTTCTGTTAAAAACACCATGGGAAACCACCCCCTCTGGGGGGTCAGAGCGCATTCCACTAGGGCAACTTCAACCTCTACAGCATTCTTCAGGGGAGTCCCTACCAGGGACATTCTGGAAGCTGCTACGTGGAGTTCTGTTCTCACACCTTCACCAAGCATTACCACCTGCCTATCATTTCCAAATACAGGGCGGGTTTTGCAACAGCAGTCCAGCAGGGCATACTAGCCAGCCCCAACTCTTCTTGACTGCCACCACCCATTCTTCAGCTTTGGGAATCAACCCAAGTGTGATGACTGCAACAGTGAAACACGAAGAACATAGTTCAGTTGTGTACACTACCATAAATGTAGATGTTCGAGTGTATTCACTGTTGCAGTCCTGGTTTTCCCCCCTCCAGCCACCTTGTATCTCTCTCCCCTTCTATATTTCTCTTAATCACCCTGTACAAGGCTATTGGTATTTACTTTTTACTGGTGGTGTTTTTTTCCACCATAACTTAGCTCCCTTTTCGGGGGCTCCTAACATTTGGAGTAAGAAAAACTGGTGTAATGGCATCAGCTGCCTGTTTTTATACCCCTAACGACCTGACGTCAGTCCTGAAGTGACAGCAACCGACGCAGAAATACTAAGTCTCATATTTGGGCCGACTGAGGGCTACCTGCTGGAAGATGACCCAAGTGTGATGACTGCAACAGTGAATACACTCGAGCATCTACATTTATGGTAAGTGTACACAACTGTACTTTTTTCACCCTCTTATTCCACCTGGCCAGGGACAGTTATCACAAGTTAACTCACCATATGGATGATCTCACACAGGACAAAGGAACTCTCCTTCCCCTTCATCTGTCCACTCTTCAACTGACTCTTTGGGTGATATGGGTTTGATTCCTTTCCAACACCAGTTTTTTGAGGATGTCCTTATGGTCCTGCAGGAGGCCAGGATACACTGTACCAAAAAAATCATACGTGTCCAAATGGAAAAGATTCTCTGTTTGGTGTCTTAAATATCACCAGGAGCCGTTTTCAGTTGGATGTTCTTCGTGTTTCACTGTTGCAGTCATCACATTTGGGTTATCTGCCTGCAGGTAGCCCTCAGCCGGCCTGAATACCAGAGTCTTGGGATTTCTGCGTCAGATGCTGTCGCTTCTTCCATGTTGTCAGGGGTATAAAACATGCAGCCGACGTCGTCATATCAGTCTTATCGGTGCCCGAAGCAGTTTGCAAGTGCCGGTCGGCCGACTCCTGAAATTTTCATTTTCAAGTTTCAGATCCTTTTTTCTTGCTCTAACCAATGTCAGAAAAAATTAATAATTGTCTTGTCTGTGGAAAGCAAATACCTCATAGAGATTTTCATTCTTACTGCATCACCTGTTTAGGCCCAGACCACGATGTCCCTCGCTGTCGGTTTTGTGCCTTGTTCAATGCCCGAACTATCCGTCGTCAGGCAATTTTTGTAGCTAAATACTTTTGCTCTCAATCTCATACTCCATAATGGCGTCGGTAAGCCATCCGACTACCAATCTTCCGAAAAAACATAAGGATAAAGACAGAGACAGACCACATAGGTCCAAAACTGCCGATGACACTACAGTTAAGCTAGTCGCCAGTCCACCGGTACTCAGACGCTTCCACAGCCCCTGATACCAGCTTCTACAGATTTGCAGGCCTCTACTTCGACCCTTTCGGGGTCCAATATGCCATGTGATGCTTTTTTGACTGTGAACTTGTGGATGTCTCTACCTTGGATGGGTCTGGAGCCGCTGTGCAGGCACCGACTTCTGAGGGTGTATTCAGGCTTGCCGATTTTCGTATTAAACCGACAACTTTGTTTCAAGCCAAAATTACTGAATTTCTCAGGAAAGAGACTCGGAATTTTTAAACCTGCCTCAGCACAGGCCTCTAGCTATCCCTCCTGTTCTGGAGATTGTAGATGATGTTTTTTTGGAATCCAGCCTTACCCCGGATACTTTACCTCCAGCTCCCAGGAAACCTGACCGGTACTATAGAGTACCTGACTCTCACAGTCAAGAATCCTACTGCGGATCCAGAGACCATTTCCCAGGGACCAAAAGGCATTAAGGGTACTACTGCCAAGAATCCTACCCCTTCTGACAGGGATTCTAGGGCTTTAGACAGATGGGATAAGAAGATATACACCTCTGCTACACTGGCCATTAGGGCTTTAAATTGCCAGTTTCATATGTTAAACTATCAGCAGCATATTATGGGGCTAATTAAACAGAAAATGATGTTGATTCCTGACTGTGCAGAACACACAGATTTACAAGAGTTAATGCATTCTGCTGACCAAGTTGTTAAACATAATTTGCAGTGTGGTTTTGATGCTTTAGAAGCATCTTGTAGGGCTGCTGTCACTGGGTCTGTTCTTAGAAGGCATGCTTGGCTTAAGGAACAAAACTTGCCAGATCATGTCAAAGCAAAATTACTGGATGCACCCTTAAACCAAGAGCGCCTATTTGGCAATAAAGCAGAAGTTGTTCTCAAAAGGATGGAGAAAAAAGCTAAATCTATGCAAACTGTTATAGATTTCTTGCAAGTACAGCCACCTAGATTCAGTAGGCATTGGCCTTCAAAGAACTGGTCCTTTCCGGTCCCTTCCAGGCCTTCAGTCCAAACCCAGAGGCAGCAGGCCCCCAAGACTTCAGTCTCAGGTTATGCACAGGTCTAAGCAGTGGGGTGCTCCCACGTCCAAAACAGGGAGTAGTAAGCCACCTCCTATGGTAAACCTGCACAATGACTTATCCTTAACTACCCCAAGCCTTGCTCAAGTACTTAGGAGGAAAACTTGCCCTGCATGCAAAATACTGGGAATATATTACAAAAAAGACATATGGGTTTTAAACATTGTTTCCCTAGGATACAGATTCCACTTCCACTCACTCCCAACCCTAAGTGGATGACCAGACCTCCCCCCCAAACCAGTGGGCGGAGGCCCAAAAGCAAGTACTTTCTCTCCTCAACATCAAGGCTATTCATCCTGTCCCAGCAGAACAAAATGGACAAGACTTTTATTCAAGACTGCTCCTGGTTCCCAGAAAAGAAAACTCCTGGCGTCCTATCCTGGATTTATCTGTTCTCAACACCTTTCTGGTGGTTCCAAAATTCAAAATGCTAACTCTCCAACAGCTGCTTCCTATGCTAGCCAAGGATGCCTGGCTGGCAACCCTAGACTTAAAAGAAGCTTACCTGCGCATCCCCATAAGAGAATCTTGCAGGAAATACCTTTGCTTCAGGGCAGGCTCTGTGCACTATCAGTTCTCTGCACTTCTCTTTGGCTTATCTACTGTGCCTAGGGTATTCACAAAGTGCCTAGCTCCAGCCATTGCTTTTTGCAGGCAGAGAAGTGTTCAGATTTACCCATACTTGGACGATTGCCTGATTCAGGCGGAAAGTCAGGACTTCCTACTACAGCACCTGGCATTTGTAAAGAGACTTCTGACTTCACCGGGGTACACCATCAGCGAAAAGAAATCACACCTAGTACCCTGCCAACAGATTGTTTTCCTGGGAGCAAGCTTGAACACAACTTCCCAGATGGCATTCCTTACTCCAGAGAAGCAAATTTATTTGACAACTTACTTCAACCTACTGGCCACCAAAACCCAGCCATCTGCAAGGAAAATACTGCAAGCTCTGGGGTTCATGGCCTCTTGAATTCTGTTAATTCCATATGTAAGACTGCATATGAGGAAACTTCAATGGTATATAAAAAGTCTATGGTGTCTACATTCTCAGGACCTGGAAACGGTAATTCCTATCTTTCCGTGTCTAAGGGCAGAAATGTTCTTCGTGTTTCACTGTTGCAGTCATCACATTTGGGTTATCTGCCTGCTGGTAGCCCTCAGCTGGCCTGAATACCAGAGTTTTGTATTTCTGCGTCGGCTGCTGTCTCTTCTTCCATGATATCAGGTCATCAGGGGTATAAAACATGCAGCCGACGCCATTATATCAGTCTTTCTTGCCGTGCGTTGCCCGAAGCAGAAGCAGTTCGCAAGTGCTGGTGGGCCATCTCCTGAAATTTTCATTTTCAAGTTTCAGACCCGAAGTCTTCAAAAAAGATAAGTACCCTGTTGGGGATCCTTTTTCTTGCTCCAACCGATGTCAGTAAAAGTTAAATATTGTCTTGCCTGTGGAAAGCACATACCTCATAGAGATTTTTATTCTTACTGCATCCCCTGTTTAGGCCCAGACCACCACGTCCCTCGCTGTCGGTTTTGTGCATTATTCAACCCCTGAACTATTCGTCATCGGGCTATTTTTGCAGCCAATTACTTTCGTACTCTATCTCAGTACTCCGAAATTACTTCGTTAAGCCATCCAACTATCTATCTTCTGAAAAAAAACGTAAGGATAAAGACAGAGACAGACCGCATAGGTCCAAAACTGCCGATGCTTCTGTTAAGCTAGTTGCCAGTCCACCAGTACTCAGTGAGGCACTTTTGCAGCCCCTGATACCCGCTACTTCAGATTCGCAGGCCTCTATTGAGACCCATTCAGAGTCCGGTATGCCACAAGATGATGCTTAGACTATGGAACCTGTGGATGTCTCTACCTTGGATGAGTCCGGAGCTACTGTGCATCCAGAAGTTCCGAATCCCTCGGGTCAAAAACTCGCACTATGCCTAGAAAACAGATGACCAAACCACACGCTCAGGTCCATATGCCTCAAAAACAAATGCTTAGAATGGCTGAAGACCTTATTACCTTAATTGGGGGAAGCCAGCCTCCCCCCTCGAAGAGACCTAGAACTGAATTTCTTTCTGATTCTTCTGGTCAGGAATCTGATATTTCTGCTCCTTCTGATTACCAGGATTTGCCCTTATCTACATGTTCTTCGTTGCAGTCATCACATTTGGGTTATCTGCCTGCAGGTAGCCCTCAGCCGGCCTGAATACCAGAGTCTTGGATTCCTACGTCGGATGCTGTCTCCTCTTCCATTACGTCAGGTCATCAGGGGTATAAAACCTGCAGCCGATGCCATTACACCAGTCTTTCTTGACGTGTGGTGCCCGAAGCAGTTTGTAAGTGCCAGTCAGCCGACTCCTGAAATTTTCGTTTTCGAGTTTCAGAACCAAAATCTTCTAAAAAAGATAAGTACCCTGTTGGGGATCTTTTTTCTTGCTCCAACCGATATCAGTAAAAGTTAACAATTGTCTTACCTGTGGAAAGCAAATACCTCATAAAGATTTTCATTTGTACTGCATTCCTTGCTTACGCCCAGACCACAATGTCCCTCGCTGTTGGTTTTGTGCCTTGTTCAACCCCCGAACTATTCATTGTCGGGCTATTTTGCAGCAGATTATTTTGGTACTCAGTATACGTATTCCGAAATGGCTTCGGTAAGCCATCCAACTACCAATCTTCCAAAAAAAGTAAGGATAAAGACGGACTGCATAGGTCCAAAACTGCCGACAACACTTCTGTTAAGCTAGTCGCCAGTCTGCCGGTACTCTGGTGCTTTCGCAGCCCCTGATACCTGCTACTTCAGATTTGCAGGCCTCTACTGAGACCCATTTGGAGTCTGGTATGCTGCGAGATGCTTCTTCGACTATGGGGCCTGCAGATGTCTCTACCTTGGATGGGTCCGGAGCCACTGTGCAGGCACCGGCTTCTGAGGGTGAATTCAGGCCTACAGACTTGCATATTAAACCGACGCCATCTTCTTCATCCAGGCCTAAAACTTGCACCACGCCTAGAAAGCAGGCGTCCAAACTGCATGCTCAGGCCCATATGCCTAAAAAACAAATGCTTAGAATGGCTGAAGTCCTTATTACCTTAATTAGGGGAAGCCAGCCTTCCCCCTCTGAGACCTAGAACTGATTTTCCTTCTGATTCTTCTGATCAGGAATGTGATACTTCTATTTCTTCTGATTACCAGGATTTGCCTTTACAAACCTATGAGGATTCTGATGCAGAGGATTCCATTCTCTCTGGTTCACCTCCAGAAGATTTTTCTTTTGGTGAAACCTTGTACACTCTTAGGGAGCATTTCCGCTGGGAAAGCCAGGATTACTCTGACTCCAAAAAGAGGCTTAGGGAATTCTTCTCTTTCTTCAACACAGGCCTTTAGCTATCCCTCCTGTTCTGGACATTGTAGATGATGCTTTCTTGGAATCTAGCCTTTCAAAAAGCAAAACACATAAGCCAGCACAAGTTCTGTTGTATAAATGTTTTAATGTTAATAAACATGGGGCAAAAATACCCCTGCATAAATCAAACAGGTTTCGCCAAAACCTTCTTAGAAGGCATGCTTGACTTAAGAAATAAAACCTGCCAGATCATGTTAAAAATAAATTACTGGATGCTCCCTTAAACCAAGACTGCCTTTTTGGCAACAAAGCAGAAGAAGTCCTCAAAAGGATGGAGGAAAAAGCTAAATCTATGCAAACTGTTAAAGATTTCCTACAAGTACAGCCTCCCAAATTCAGTAGACATTGGCCTTCAAAGAACTGGTCCTTTCCAGTCCCTTCCAGGCCTTCTCAGTCCAAACCCAGGAACAGCAGACCACCTAGGCTACAGTCTCAGGTTACGCACAGACCTAAGCAGTGGGAGACTCCCACTTCCAAAGCAGGGAGTAGTAAGCCACCCCCCTACAGAATTCACCTTAACCCTTCCAAGCCCTGCTCAACTACCTGCTGCCTTAGGAGGAAAGCTTGCCCTGCATGCAAAAAACTGGGAACTCATTACCCAGGACAAATGGGTTTTGAACATAGTTTCCCAAGGATACAGATTCCACTTCCACACACTGCCAACATCAAATGGTTGGCCAGACCTACACCCAAATCAATGGGCGGAGGCCCAACAGCAGGTTCTCTCTCTCCTCAGTATCAGGGCTATTCAACCTGTCTCAGCAGAACAGTGGGGACAAGGTTTTTATTCAAGACTTTTTCTAGTACCCAGAAAAGACAACTCCTGGCATCCTATCCCAGACCTCTCTAATCCAGGATTGTCTTCCTGGGAGCAAGCTTGAACAGAACTTCCCAGATGGCATTCCTCACTCCAGAGAAACAAGTTTATTTGACAACCTACTTCAAACTATTGGCCATAAAACCCCAGCTATCTGCAAGGAAAATACTGCAAGCCCTGGGGTTCATGGCCTCTTGCATTCTACTAGTTCCATATGCAAGACTGCAAATGAGAAAACGCCAATGGTATCTAAAAAGCCTATGGTGTCAACATTCTCAGGACCTGGAAACAATGATTTATATCATTCCTTGTATGAAGGCAGAGTTCCTTTGGTGGGCAGAGGCCTGCTACCACAACAAGGGACTCCCGTTCACTCTACCCCCCTGCCACCCAAACCCTAACAACAGACTCATCAAACTATGCATGGGGGGCTCACATGGCAGGGCAGTACATTCAGGGCAAATGAAACCAGAGACAGATGCACCTGCATATCAGTCAAAAAGAAATGTTAGCTGTACAGACAACTATTGGTAAAGACAGACAACACCACAGTTATGTGGTACATAAACAAGCAGGGGGAACCTACTCGTACCCTCTCTGCAGACTAGCCATGGCTCTGTGGAACACACCCTTGAGCTACTAAGTACACCTACAAGCTAAATTCCTGCCAGGCAAACTAAATTCACTGGCAGACGACTTAAGCAGAAATCTCATGGACCCACACAAATGGAAACTAGAACCCAAAATATTCAACCTTTTGAGGAACAAATGAGGGACTGCAGAGGTAGACCTGTTTGCCTCCCCTCAGAACTACAGTTGAACAAACTCTGCACAAGAACTCCCCACAGTCAAGCTTGGAAAGTGGATGTCCTGTCCTTTACCTGGGATCGCCTCTCGGTTTATGCCTTTTCCCCCTCTGCCTCACCTCTCGAAGGTTCTACCAGAGATCAAACAGGACAAGCCAAGGACAATACTGATTGCACCAGACTGGCCACGCCAGCACTGGTACCCCCGCTTGCGCAGTATGACACTGCTGCAACCATGGCACCTGCCACAGACCCCTTCCCTGCTCTCCCAGCAGGCGGGCCAGATTCTGCACCCTCCGCTTCAAACCCTGAACCTTGCAGCCTGGCTAAGTCCTTGAGCTCTCCTTTATCATCCCTCAGTAAGCAGGTGCTGGATGTCATTCTGGAGGCAAGAAGACCTTGTTTAGTTCCAGACCACGATGTCTCGGTCTGTCGCTTTTGTGCTACATTCAACAAACGCACTATTAAGCGTCGGGCGGAGTTCACCCAGCATTATTTTGGAAAAGCATTTAACTATATTATGTCGTCGGGTACTCCGACTCCAGTTTTGTCTAAAAAACGCAAAGATAAGGACCGACACACGAGGTCCGCGGCCTCTACAGACACCACGCCAAAGCCGACTACACGTGGTCCGGTTCTCAGCGAGGCGCTTACGCAGCCCCTGACTACCAACGACACTTCTTTGACGGTGTCTCTTGTGCCCGAGGTCGCAGGCTCCTCGGCCCACACCCCGACTACAGATACCGAAGCTACTCTTGGCGTTGAAACTCAGAATGTGGACAGGTCCACCTCCACTCAAGCTGTCTTCAGACCTTCCTCTTCTTTCTCCATCAAGGCTTTCACTAAGTCTAAAGCATCCATGCACTCTAAGAGACCAGCTACACAGGGCCCATCTCCAGGCCCCATGCCTAAGAAACAGATGCTTAAAATGGCTGAGGATTTAATTACTCTTATCAGAGGTTCTCCGCCCCCACCGGACAAAAGGCCCAGAGTGGAGGAAGATTCCCCCTCCTCTGATCAGGGCTCCATTAGTTCAGAGCACTCTGATGATAAGGAACATTCTTGCTCCCCTTTTGAAGACTCTGATGCGGAGGAGTCCATTCCTTCTGTATCCCCCCTGAGGATTACTCATTTGGGGAAACTTTGCATACCTTAAGGGAACACTTCCACTGGGAAGGCCAAGATTATTCAGATTCCAAGAAAAGGCTTAGGGAATTTCTCTTGCTACCTCAGCACAGGCCTCTGGCTATACCTCCTGTCTTGGACATCCTAGATGATGTTTACTCGGAGGCCTGCCTTAACCCGGACTCTCTACCTCCAGCTCCAGTTAAGCCTGACAGGTACCACAGGGTTCCTGACTCACACCAATTTCTATACAAAAGCCATGCTGCTGACCCAGAAACCATCTCACAGGGCCCCAAGGGAGTTAAGGCCTCCATTGCTAAAAACCCATTACCTTCCGAGAGAGATTCCAGATCCTTAGAAAGGTGGGGGGAAAAGGTATATACCTCGGCTACCTTAACCATGAGGGCCTTAAACTGTCAGTTTCATATACTAAAATACCAACAGTTTTTGTTATCACAATTGAAAAGTAAAATGTCACAACCTGAACAACCAGTCTTGAAGGAGTTGCAGGATTTGATGCATAGTGCAGAACAAGTGGGTAAGCATACCTTACAATGTGGTTTTGATGCTCTAGAGGCCTCATGTCGAGCTGCTGTTACAGGATCAGTCATACGTAGGCATGCCTGGCTCAAGGAACAAGCCTTGCCTGATCATGTCAAAGCTAAATTACTAGACACCCCTCTTCAAAAGAATGTACTATTTGGTGCTAATGCTGAGGAGGTATTGAGGAAAATGGAGGAAAAGGCTAAATCAATGCAAACTGTGAAAGATTTTCTACAGGTACAACCCCCACGTTTTAGTAGAAATTGGCCTTCCAAAAACTGGTCCTTTCCTGCCACGGACAGACCCCAAAGAGGCAGATACAGGCACCCAAGGGGCAGAGGACAATCCCAAGGATCGTTTAGAGGCAGACAATGGCAAGCTCCTACACAAAGAGGTGGTGAGGATAACTCGCAATCTTTCAGAAAGC
Source organism: Protopterus annectens (assembly GCF_019279795.1). Classification (NCBI taxonomy): domain Eukaryota; kingdom Metazoa; phylum Chordata; order Ceratodontiformes; family Protopteridae; genus Protopterus; species Protopterus annectens. The sequence goes on from NC_056731.1 coordinate 1,692,120,508, forward strand.
AAACCCAATGACTTTCCCCTTTGCATGCCAACCAAGTCTCAAATGGCAGCCCCCTTAGGAGGAAAGCTGGCATTATTTTCAAAAAATTGGCATATTGTCACAAAGGACAAATGGATCCTGGACATTATAAACAGAGGCTACAAATTCCATTTTCACACCCTTCCAAAAATGAGAGGCATGCCAAACCTGCCTCACAATCAAAGGGCAGAGGCACAAAAGCAAATTACAGATCTCATGCACATGAAAGCTATTCAAGAGGTACCTACAAACGAACAAGGTCAAGGTTTTTATTCCAGGCTATTTCTGGTACCAAGGAAGGGAAAAGACTGGAGACCTATTTTGGACCTATCCATCCTAAACACATTTCTACTCGTACCAAAATTCAAGATGCTCACTCTACAGCAACTTCTTCCCATGCTGGGCAAGGAGTCTTGGCTGGTAACATTGGACCTCAAGGAGGCATACCTGCATGTCCCAATCAGACAAAATTGCAGAAGGTACCTCAGATTTCTTGCAGGTTCAACTCATTATCAATTCTCTGCATTGCCCTTTGGCTTATCTACTGCGCCCAGAGTATTCACGAAATGCCTGGCATCAGTAATTGCCTACTGCAGACTTCAAGGGATACAAATATACCCCTATTTGGACGACTGCCTGATCCAAGCGGACAGCAAGCACATTCTTCTGAAACATCGGGCTTATGTAATAATGTTGTTGAACTCTCTGGGATACACATTCAACAAAAAGAAATCAAGGCTAATACCCTCTCGGAAGATAATTTTCCTGGGTGCCAATTTGGACACAAACACCCAGATGGCCTACCTCACGCCAGAGAAGCAGGGGCATCTAATTCAATACTTCAGAACACTAACAATTTGCACCAGGCTGACTGCAAGGAAAATCCTGCAGGCTCTGGGATTCATGGCATCTTGCATCTTACTAATCCCATGTGCAAAGCTGCATATGAGGAAACTACAATGGTACCTGAAAAACATATGGTCTCAACACAGCCACAGTTTGGAAACAATAATACCACTAATTCCATGTCTGCAAAAGGAATTTCTGTGGTGGGCTCAAGCATGTCAAACAAACACAGGTCTTCCATTCAGCAAGCCTCAAGCAAATCAAGTCATCACAACAGACGCCTCGAACTACGCCTGGGGGGCGCACATGTCAGATCGGTGCATTCAGGGCAAATGGTCCCAAAAACAAAAGCACCTTCACATCAATCAAAAGGAAATGCTAGCAGTAATAAATGCTATTATAGCTTTCAAGGACCTTCTACAACCAGGTCAGCTATTGATAAGAATGGACAACGCCACAGTTATGTGGTACATAAACAAACAAGGAGGCACACATTCTTACCCCCTATGCAGACTGGCCATGTCACTCTGGAACATGGCCATGGACTTACAAATGGAACTACAAGCACAGTACTTGCCAGGCAAGGAAAACACGCTGGCAGACAACCTAAGCAGGAATATGACAGATCCACACGAATGGAAATTGCATACAAAAGTTTTTACAGAAATAATCCAAGAATGGGGAAGGCCAGACATAGATCTCTTTGCCTCCCACAAAAATCATCAATTGACAAAATTCTGCTCAAGGATTTTCCATCCAAAGGCCTGGAGAGTGGACGCTCTCTCTTTCAGTTGGGCATCAGTGACAGTTTATGCCTTCCCACCTCTTCCTCTGCTGCCCAAAGTTCTATTGAAAACCAAAGCAGACAGACCAAAGATGATTCTCATTGCTCCGGACTGGCCAAGGCAACACTTGTACCCACTCCTGAGGAGCCTGACGCATTCCCCACCATGGACCCTGCCTCTAATGCCTCTTCTTCTGACTCAGCACAGCTTCAAAACTCTTCACAGCCAGCTAAGAACACTCATTCAAGCCGCATGGAAGATTCCTTAGCATCACAACAGGCCCTACTCTCCAAGGAGGTGCAGGATGTCATTTTGGAGGCCAGAAGGCCATCAACTAGAAAAGCTTACTCCGCAAAATGGAAACGGTTCTGTGTCTGGAATGAGAAAAAGGGCCAGGATCCTGGAAAACTGAATTTACCTCAAATACTACAATATTTGGCTGAGCTGCTAAGCAGTGGACTTTCATTCTCCTCCATCAAAATCCATGCCTCAGCCATATCTGCAGAATACAACACTGATCCACCTTTATTCTCTTACCCTCTCTTAAGACAGTTCCTCAGAGTGGCTAAGAATTTAAGACCTCCAAGGAAACAACCAATACCTGCTTGGGATCTTAATTTCATTCTGGAAAAACTGACCTTGCCTCCCTTTGAGCCAGCTGCCTCATCAGATTTGCAATATTTGTCCTGGAAAACAGCTTTCCTTTTGGCTATCACCTCAGCTCGTAGAGTTTCAGAACTACAGGCTCTCATGGCTGTCCAACCTTTTATCATCTTCCATCAGGACAGAGTTTCCTTACGAACCAACCCGTCCTTTATGCCTAAAGTGGTATCCAGGGTAGCTTTAAACCAGGCCATACATTTACCTACTTTTTATCCAAATCCTCAAAACAAAGGGGAGAGATTACTACATTCCTTGGACATCCACAGACAACTGCGTTATTATTTGGACAGAACAAAGCCTTTCAGAAAATCAGAACAGCTCTTTGTGTCCTATGCGGTAGGAGCTCAAGGAAAGCCAATTTCCAAACAGACAATCTCAAAATGGATAGCCCACTGCATATGTTTTTGCTATTCCTTTTATGGCAAAACTGTGCCTACAGGCATTAGAACTCATTCCACCAGGGCCACAGCCACCTCTGCAGCCTTCCTACCAAGGATATTTTGGAAGCAGCCACTTGGAGTTCTGTGCATACCTTCTCCAAGCACTACAACCTACCATTATACTCCAAATCTAGAGCAGGCTTTGCCACTGCAGTCTTGCAGGGCATTTTGGCTCCTCCGAGTTCCACCTAGTGCCTACCACCCCTTTCTTAGCTTTGGGATTCTACCCATCTGTTATGAGTGCAGCTGTATGCACGATGAACATAGTACAGTTTTGTACCTACCATAAATGTAGATGTTCGAGTGCTAATACAGCTGCAGTCCAGGTTTCCCTCCCTCCTTCCCCTCTTGGGACAGACCTATAGGCTAACTCATCCTCATACAACCTGATTGGGGTATTCATTTATGATGTATTTGCTTGCAACTACTGTATTTTTATTATATTGCACTGCATTATTACACAAATTTATGTATTGCCTTCCTTCTGGGGGCACCTGACATCTGGGGCAAGAAAAACCGAAGAAAATGGCGTCGGCTGGTTCCTTTATACCCCTGTCGCTCTGACGTCAGGGAAGAAGCGACGACAACCGACGCCGGACCTAGACTTTGGAATTCGGCCGACCGAGGACCCGCCTGACGGCAGGAGAACCCATCTGTTATGACTCCAGCTGTATTAGCACTCGAACATCTACATTTATGGTAGGTACAAAACTGTACTTTTTATACCCCTGATGACCTGACATCATGGAAGAAGAGAAAGCATCCGACGCAGAAATCCGAAGACTCTGGTATTCAGGCCGGTTGAGGGCTACATGCAGGTAGATAACACAAATGTGATGGCTGCAACAGTAAATACACTCGAACATCTACATTTATGGTAAGTGGTCACAACTGTAATTTCCTTTGGTGGGCAGAGGCCTGTAACCACAAGGGACTCTTTCACTCTACCCCTTGCCGCCCAAACTCTAACAGACGCATCAGACTATGCATGGGGGGGGCTCACATGGCATGGCAGTGCATTCAGGGCAAATGGAACCCAAAGCATATGCACCCGCATATCAATCAAAAAGAAATGTTAGCTGTACAGAATGCTCTGACAGCCTTCAAAGGCCTTATTCTTCCAGGACAACTATTGGTAAAGACAGACAACAGCACAGTTATGTGGTACATAAACAAGCAGGGGGGAACACATTCCTACCCACTCTGCAGACTAGCCATGGCTCTGTGGAACACAGCCTTGAGCAACCAAGTGCACCTACAGGCTCAGTTCCTGCCAGGCAAACTAAATTCACTGAAATCTCATGGACCCACACGAATAGAAACTGGAACCCAAAATATTCAAACTTTGGGGAACAAATGGGGGGGGACACCAGAGATGGACCTGTTTGCTTCCCCTCAGAACTATCAATTGAACAGATACTGCACCAGAACTCCCCACAGCCAAGCTTGGAAGGTGGATGCCCTGTCCTTTTCCTGGGAAAACCTCTCAGTCTATGCCTGTGCCCCCCTATGCCTCTCCTCTCAAAGGTTCTACTAAAGATCAAGCAGGACAAGCCAAGGACAATCTTGATTACACCAGACTGGCCACACCAGCGCTGGTATCCTCCTCTGCGCAGTCTGACAGTGCTACAACCATGGCACCTGCCTCAGACCCCTTCCCTGCTGTCCCAGCAGGGGGGGCCAAATTCTGCACCCTCAGCTTCAGACCCTGAACCTTGCAGCCTGGCTAATTCCCAGAACTCACCTCTAGCAACCCTCAGTAAGCAGGTGCTGGATGTCATTCTTGAGGCAAGGAGGCCTAGTACTAGAAAATCCTATTCAGAAAAGTGGAAAAGATACTGTTCCTGGAGCCAGTCTCAAGGGATGGCCACAACTGTGCCCAGCTTACCTCATGTACTAGATTACTTAACAGAAATGCTCCACAAGGGCCTATCCTTGTCTTCAATTAAGATTCATGCCTCTGCCATCTCACCTCATTATAATACTGAGCCACCCCTCTTCTTTCATCCTCTGGTAAAACAGTTCCTTAGAGGGGCCAAAAATGTAACCCCCCCCCCCCAGGAGAATTCCCACTCCAGCCTGGGACCATAACTTTGTATTGGAAAAACTACACCCCCCCCCCATTTGAACCGGCTGCTACAGCAGAGTTGAAATTCCTCTTATTGAAAACAGCTTTACTTCTAGCCATCACTTCAGCAAGAAGTGTGTCTGAACTGCAGGCCCTTATGGCAGTGGAACCCTTCATTATCTTCCATGCGGACAGGGTTTCCCTCAGGACTAACCCATCTTTTATGCCCAAGGTGGTGTCTAGTATGGCTTTAAACCAGTCCATTCATTTGCCTACTTTTTTCCCTAATCCTCAAAATAAAGGGGAAAGGATACTATATTCTCTAGATGTGCACAGACAGCTTAGATTCTATTTGAACAGGACTAAGCCTCTCAGAAAATCTGACCAGCTGCTAGTCAGCTTTGCTGCAGGGGCAGAGGGGAAGGCCATTTCAAAGCAAACCATATCTAAATGGATAGCACAGTGCATCCATTTCTGCTACAGGCACCATGGAAAACCTACCCCACAGTAGATAAGAACACATTCCCCTAGGGCTACATCTACCTCTACTGCATTTCTCAGAGGAGTCCCTACCAGGGACATCCTGGAAGCTGCAACCTGGAGCTCGGTACACACTTTTACCAAGCATTACCACTTGCCTATCTTTTCTAAATCCAGAGCTGGATTTGCCACAGCAGTCTTACAGGGCCTGATTGCCAGCCCTAATGCTTCTTAATCTACCTCCATCCTTCCTTAGCTTTGGGAATCAACCCAAATGTGATGACTGCAACAGTGAAACACGAAGAACATAGTACAGTTGTGTACACTTACCATAAATGTAGATGTTCGAGTGTATTCACTGTTGCAGTCCTGGTTACCCTCCCTCCAGCCCCCTGATTGTCTTTGCTTTCAACTATCCTTTTTGGTTTGGCATATGTTATACTGTGTGTATTTGCTTTTTGCTGGGGGTGTTCCACACCATATAATTGCTTCATATTTTTGGGGCACTTGACATCTGGGGCAAGAAAAACTGATGTAATGGCATCAGCTGCATGTTTTATACCCCTGACGAACTGACGTTTTTGAAGAAGCGACAGCATCCGACGCAGAAATCCCAAGACTCTGGTGTTCAGGCCGGCTGAGGGCTACCTGCGGGCAGATAACCCAAATGTGATGACTGTAACAGTGAATACATTCTAATATCTACATTTATGGTAAGTGTACACAACTGTACTTTCTTACTTGTGTGAGCTTACTGCATGCTGACTGGGCATATTCTTCAGTGAAAACTCACTTGTCAGCCTTTTCTGTCCATCTGCAACTTTCCCCTCTAGGTTTGAGGTCAGGCAGTTTCTTAAAGGCATCCTTCATATTAGACCTCCAAGAAAGCCCGTTCCTTCTTGGGATCTTAATTTTTGCCCCTGAAAAGCTGACTCGGGCTCCTTTTGAGCCTGCTGCTGCTGCTCCTTTGCAACATACCTGGAGGACTGTTTTATTAGTTGCTTTGACCTCTGTTAGAAGGATATCTGAACTACAGGCATTGAGGGGCAGTCCTTACAGTTTTTTGTTTCATAGAGACTGGGTTTCTGTTTGCATGAATCCTTCTTTTGTGCCCAAGGTGGTTAATGAGCTGTCCCCAGTCTGTCCAGCTTCTTTCTTTTTCCCCCCTTTCCGCAACCTGCTAGTGGGAAGATTCTTCATACTTTGGATTTGTATAGATGGCTCATATTACTTGATCAAAACAAATGCCTTTCGTAAATCTGATCAGCTTTTTCTTTCTTTTCATACCAGGATGTTGGGTTTGGCAGTTTGTAAGCAATTCAGCTTTTCCTAGATTTCCAAGGCCATTTCTTTTTGTTATCCTTTTTATTTTTGCAGTTGTTTGCTTCTGTGAGGACTCATTCTACTAGAGCAGTGGCTTCCTTGGGGGCTTTCTTCCAAGGTTTGGACACCAGCTCCATCCTTGAAGCTGCTGCTTGGTCTTTGGTTCACATATTCACAAAACTTTACAAATTGGATGTCATTTCCAAGGTCAGGGCAGGTTTTGCCAAGGCTATCCTGCATGGGTTTGTGGAGAGCTCGTCCTTGCCTTCCTCCTCCCTACCTTCCCTGTAGCTTTTATACTCTCCCAGAGGTGATAAATACTACAACAGTGATATGGAAGGACATAGTACAGTTGAGTAAAATCTTACCATAACAATAGATGTCCTTCTTTTCACTGTTGCAGCATTCACTCCCTCTCTCCCATCCCCTATCTGTTTTCTTTTCTTTTTGCATAGGTAGTGTTTTCTTCTGGCTCAGAGGCTCTTTTCTCCATTCCTTCATTTTTCTGGATGTACTGGTGGTCCTAGTTCTCCTGGGGCACTTCAGCTCCGAGTTGGGAGCGTATGTAGGCTACCTTTATGCCCTACATTTGCGTGGGGAGCATGCATATGATGTACAACACTGCCTAAGTAATAAAGGCTTTGGTATCCTGTCTGGATGTTGGGCTACCCTTGGCAGGGGATCACAGAAGTGATGAGTACTATATGAAAATGACATCTACTGTTATGGTAAAATTTTATACCACTGTACTTTTTTAGTATTACTGAGTTAAGCCTCTTGCACAGGGAGGCGAGTTCAAAGCTCGCCCCAAGTTAAAAAAATTGATCACGTGAGCCTGTTCCCAATCAGACATGCTCATTCTTGGCTTCTAAAAGTCAAGTTGATTTAGGTGACCTTAATTCAGTTTATTACTGACGTGGCAATGAATTCCATTAAATTCACTGTTAGCTGAATGATTTATTTCCCCATTTAATAGCACGCCTTGTGTGTATTTCCTCTCACACTGAAGTTTAGTTTTTTTACTGCCTGTATAAGCAAATCTGTATGAGTGACATTAGGTAGATGTTCTCAGTTCATACTTACTGTGAAAAGTTTACTGTATGTATATACTGGTTTTGGTCACTTTTTAAATAGTAGCACTGGTGTGCTTAAAAGAACTGTTTTTGATTTCTACAGCTTGTAGTGCCATGCATTGCTGATTTTTGTTGCTATTATAGAATCTTTTTACTAATGGAGTTTCAATTTTTGTAATTTCAGGCTGCACCTAACTGGGCAGTTCAGGATACAGGATTGTATTGAGCCTTTGCTGGAGAGGACCACACACGTTTTATGACAGTGAAGCATTGAACATAATACAAATATGACTCTTGGTCTTATTATTATGGATAATGAGGGAAGTCTTTTCAACAAACAGCTAAATAAAATGAAGATTTTGCTTCTCATGTCTTTAATTTGTTCATTCCAAAACTGATGTCTACTAGTGGTCTTATTACAGTGTATTATTGTATGCAAGGGATACTTTAGCTCTTAAAATCTGTTTTAGCAAAGAGCAACTCACCCACTGTAATCTTCCATAACACACAGTGGCAATGGTGCAGCACTGTCCTTAACCGTCTCAGTGGTGTAATACACACCATCTCTTCAGAAGATTTTTGCTGTTTCAAGGACTTGGACAACCAAAGCTACTAAAAAGATATTATTGACCTTTAATTTTTCCTCTTTAATGACCCCATTGTTCATTTAGAGACCAGTCACTCTGCCTTTATGTAGATATTGCTGTTATTATAGTGTAACAGTCTTTAAAAGCAGTGTCAAATGAAGACCTGTAAATTTCAGCAAGGAAGCACCGCCAGAAAGGAGCTTTTGTCGATGCACTTTTGATTTTTCTGGTAGCCTTCTGGGTGTACATAAATTCCAGTACCTTGTTACTTCTGTAACTGTGAAATAAATATGAGCCTTATAACTGTGTAAGGTGAGCCACTCTGTCATCTATTGTAAGTGTTAAATGGTTGACTACAGACAGCAGAAACATATTATTACAAGAGTACATTGAAAAGATGATTCTGCATGGTGACTGTGGGTCCCCCACCTTCCACATCCTTAAGTGTGACTATATTAACTTTGAAGCTTCACAGCTTCAGAATGAAGGGGAAATATTCAGCATATCAGCTGTCTCTTTAGCATAGAGGTGGTGTTAACCTGTACATTAATATGTTTAGACACCAGGAGTGTTGGGGTGCAGTCTACTCTTCCTGTCAAGCAAAGAAACAAGTCATTTTTTAAACAGATATTTATATACAGTTTGGTACAAAGCTTTTGACACATAGATTTAAAGTCGTAATTGAAGGGTATTTCACTTACCATGCAAAACAGAGTGATCTGATGCCATCTATTTTCATTCCTCAACGTATGGGTATCTGATCTGATTTCGGGTTTTACTGTGCCTCTTTTCTTGCAGACTCTTGGATCTGACTCTCTAGTTCCTCCCCTTACCCATAATGCCCCCCTTGCCGTTGTATTACCTCAGATGTCATTTGCTACTATTATGGTTCAGATGTGAATCGCGCTCTCTCGAGCTGTGGGTTGTATCTAACTTTCATTTTTGTATACCTCTCCTCCCTTTACTATTTTTATTGTTTTTCCACTTGGTTTCTGCCCATTTATGGATATTTTTTGTTACCATTGCTGGTAACCTTTTCTTGTTTTGTACCTCACTACCAGAGGTAGTCTCGATTTTTACCATTGTTGGTAATTTTTTTCTCTTTCTTCTTTCTCGCTAAATGGGAAGTTTCTTTGGGGGAAGTTTTTTTCCTTTTTCTTCCTTTGACTTTTTGTCCTTTCCTGGTCTTGGCTGAAAAGCCAACTGGATTTAAGAAGTGCACTTCTGTGGGCATAAGATACACACTTCTGTTGCCCACAGGGAGCGCATTTGCTGTTTAGGCCCAAGTCACCTGGATTACCCCTGTCAAATATGTATGGGTTTAAAACCAGGGCCATAAGTTATAGGCGCATTAAACTGGTACTGAAGGGCCTTCTTCCTGCTTTAGCTCCTCCATCTGCTTCTGCATCAGTGACTCAGCTCCCCTCCAGAAAGTCTAAATCTTCTTCGGAGCCCAGAGAGCACAGAAAACACTCTCCTGTTTGGTCTCCAAAGTCTACTCCGATCTCTGTTCCACCTGGCAAAATGCTGAAATGCACAGATACTTCTTTAGACCTGATGCCAACTGCTTCAAAAATCACCTCTGTTCTCTCTGGATCTCTCCATGGCTAAAATCCCCCTTTTTGCAGGACACCCCAGGAGGTTGTTTCATCTTCCATCCACTTCCTCATCTATCAGGTCCTCCTGAAGTCTCTCCAAAGCTGATGAGAAAGGGATAGTGAAATTTCTCAGAGCTCAGATCCAGATGGGGGTCCTATTGGCTCCTGCTCCCATCGGATTTGTGAGTCTTCTACCTGTTTCCCATCCCGTTTTCTCCTTCTCCAATTCAACCAGCTATTTCAGAGCTGTCGGATCTAAAAGCCCCTTGAGTCAGTGTCAAATTCAACGATAGCTTCTTCCTCAAATCTGTGTCCCTGACTTATTCAGCACCGACCCCCCCCCCCCCCCTTGAGCAGGAAGACTCTCTGAGCTGAAATCTTTGGCACAAGATCCGGGGGGGTGGTGTCGTCGTCCAAGGGTTTAGGAGGCGTTGCTTCTCCTCAGAGCTTCAGCACTGGACAGCTCAAGCCCAACTCCTCCTTCTGAGCAGAGATCTGGGTAGGTTTGGAGCTTAACATCACTAGGAGTTTCAGCTCTGGTGAGGTTGGCTATGGCTTTTCCTGGTCCCTCTGCCTTCAAGGTGGTGGTGAAGGTATTTTTCTCGTCTGAGATCACTTTTGACTCTTACTACTACTGATTCTAACCTTGTCCATCCTTCGGAGCTAGCTTATGAGCCTCATCTGCCTCATGAGCTTCCAGGCAGTTCCAGTCCTGGAACTTCCTGCTGCTTCTGGCACCTCTCCAGATCATCCCACTGAAGAGGTTCCATGGAAGAGGCTATGTAAGAGAAGACACTTAGATTCCCTCCCAGGAATCTGGCTGAAGATATTGATTTTGAGGAAGAAGGGTCCCCAGATCACCACCAGATGACGTCTCCTTTAGAGACGTTCTAGAGATCCTTCACCAGAAAGGTGGTTGGTCCTTCAAACCTCCTGTCTAGGAGAGTCTGTATTCCTAGAAGCCTTTGAGTCCGGCCCATCTATGTCTTTGGTAACGCTTCCCAGAGGCTGACCTCATAGACCTCGTCTCCTGACGGGCTCGGAAGGAGCTAAATACTGTAGAACTAATTCTTCGTCATCCAGACGAGATCCCAGCTCCACCCAAGAACAGAACCTTTTGGAGTAAGGGAATTCCTCTAAATGCCATGGCTGTAGTGACAGCCACAACAAAGGAATTGGCTGAACAGAGCTCCCGTCCATCCCCCTAATAAGAGAGTCTAGGGCGTTTGGCAGGTTTGGAAAGCACGACTACGCATCACTGACCTTTGCCCTAGTCGCTTAACAATTTGGCATATTTTACTACATTATAGAGGGACTTGATTAAGGAACTCTCAACTCTACTCCAGAATCCATGTTGGCAGAGGAACAAAAGATTTTTTCCTCACAATTGGCCACCCTGCAGTCCAAATTTAATGTGTCCATGAGGTTAATCTCCCATGCAAATGTTACCATCAGGAGACATGCTTGGATGCGTTTGTCTGATTTTTGTGAAGCCCTTCAAGTCTTCTTTCATCAGTCCTCCCTTTGATGGATCTTCTTTGTTTGGGCCCACAGTTAAGACACACTTTCTCGTAGTGAACAAGATGGAAAGCCCTTATCTGACATTGGAATCTTTTTCTACCCTGAAACGGTCCTTCTCCAGGAATTGATGTGGGAAAAAGATGTGCTTCCAAAAAATCAGGATTCACAAGGAAAAATAACTGAAGATGCCTCCTTTGTGGCAGAAGGGGTCTGCAAAACCAGGGGTTCCAAGATTCCTTTTTGGATAGGCCCTTTCACCACTCCTGAAGGGTTGCCTGACTTTTTCTCTGGATGCAGTTTGGTGGGCGGGCAGTTTTCTTTGCACCTAGACACCTGGGTAGCCATCACAAAAGATTCTTGGGTGCAAAAGACCATATCCAGGGGTTATTTAATTCCCTTTTTACAAATTTCAACGACCATGCAGAAATGTCTCCCCGATGTACCAACCAATCAGTGGGAGTTAGCGGCTCTAGAAATTTGAAAGCTACTAGTCAAGAGAGCCATCCAAGAGATCCCACTAGACGAAAAAGGATCCAGAGTTTACTCAATGTTTTTTTTTAGTGCCAAAAAAAGGCAGTGGACCAGAGAACAATCTTTGGATCTCAATCAGCTGAATTAGTTTGTAAAGAACTAAGTTCCGGATGGCAAGGTTCAGTCCATACTGCCTCTTCTGTGGAAGGATGACTGGATGTGGTCTGTAGACATCTAAGATGCATACTATCTCATCAAAATGAACAGGCACTCTGAGGCATTTGTGCTTTCAGCTAGGGAACAGTCATTTTCTGTTCAGAGTCCTGCCGTTTGGTCTCACCACAGCCCCCAGGGTGTTCACCAAGTGTATGGCAGTAGTAGCAGTTCATCTCAGATTGCATGGATTCACTGTTTCCTTATCTGGATGACTGGCTCCTAACCGATCCAACTAGGCATTTACTCAAGGAAAGCAGGGATTACTTACTCTGTTGGTGTCAGTCCCTGGGGATCGCAGTCAGTCTCCCCAGGTTCCATCTTCAGCCAGTTCAAGTCTTGGAGTTCATAGGAGCTTGCCTGGATGCTATCAATCAGTTGGCCTTTCTGCCACAAAACAGACTTCACACCTTGAGACTACATATCAGTCAAATCTTACCACATCCTTCTCCTCCAGAAAAACTGCTTCTTCAAGCCATAGGCTCTATGGCTGCAGTGATTACAACCCGCCACTCAACTTCACATGTGAATTCTCCAGTAGATTTTGGCAGTACAGTGGTCAGTACTTCGAAAGCCTTTGAATCATCCTAAAGCTTTCTTGGGTTTACAGGGACTCCCCACTTTGGTGGATCAAGTTCAACAATGTTCATCGGGGCCGTCCCTTTATCCTTCTTCCCCAGTCACCACGTTGACCACAGATGCCTCCCAGTTGGGTTGAGGGGGCATTTCTTGGGACAGACTGTTGAAGGCCCATAGTCCCCAGAAGAAACCACTTTTGTAAATGTCTTTTAGTGTTGCAGGCCTTTCAGAACTCTCTCCCTCTAGGTGCAGTTGCTATCCTGATGAACAATATGTCAGTAGTATGGTACATTAACAAATGGGGGAACCAGGTCAAACCCCCCGTGCCGAGAAGCAATGAGAGTTTGGCAGTAGGCGATTTCTTCCAACCACTTTCTAGTAGCAACGCACATACCAGGGAAATCCAGTGTTCTACCAGACTCAAAACAACTGTTCTGATGCCTCAGAAGTGGTCTGTCAATCATACAGTGTTGGAACAGATCTTCCACCGATGGGGTCGACCTCACTGCTGTCTTTTTGCATCCCCCCTCAACAAGTGCAGCAGTTTTTTTTTCCCCGAATTCCCTCAACGGGAGTCATCAAGAGATGCTCTATTCCACATTTGGCCCTCTGGTGTCCTGTATGCTTACCCTCCCCTACCTATAATCCCCAAATTTCTTCAGAAATCACTTGAAGAGCACGGTTATCCTCATTGCCCCCTTCTGGCCTCAGCAAGTTTGGTTCTTTTCCTGTTGTCTCACGTTCTGTGTCCTCCTTGGACAAAGGGACCCCCAATCCAGATCTGGTATCTCTTCCCTCAGGAGTGGCTCACTTGGACATTCCAGGACTCAAGTTGACCGCATGGTTTGTCCAATTCCAGTGATGGCTAGACAGCCCAGGCTTTCTTCTACAGTTTGCCAAATTTTGAATATTTTCCCAGAAACTGATGTGGAAAAATACAAGAATAAATGGAAAAGATTTTCTGTTGGGCACAATAAAGAGACTTTGATCCCTTTACAGCTCTCATTCCTGCTATTTTAGATGTTCTTGTTTCAGTTTTTCAAGGAACTGCTGTACCTTTTTGCTTAGACCTCCAATTAGATCCTCTTCCACCTTGCGATCTTACACTTATGTTGGAGAGCTTGGTTCAGCCTCCCTTTGAGCCTTCAGTCAAGTCTGATCTCAAATTTCTTTCTTGGAAGACAATTTTTCTTTTAACCATTACTTCAGCTAGGCAACTTTCTGAATGCTAAACATTTTCTTCAAAAGTGCCTTATCTGATTTTTCATAAAGATAGATTTACCTTGCGTACTAATCCATCTTTTTTTTTTTACCAGACATAGCCTCTAAAGCAAACATCAACCAAGAAATCCGTTTTCCAGTCTTCTTTCCAAATTTTCCAAGAAATGAGAATAAATGCTTCACCTTTTGAACACAGGCAGCTTCACTTTATCTTCATAAAACAAAAGATTTTAGAAAGTCTGACCAATTCTTTGATTATCTTCATGTTTCACTGTCGCAGTCATTACATTTGGGTTATCTGCTTGCAGATAGCCCTCAGTCGGCCTGATTATCAAAGTCTTGGGTCCTGCGTCAGTTGCTGTCTCATCTTCCATGATGTCAGGTAAGTCAGGGGTATAAAGCATGCAGCCGATGCCATTTCATCAGTCTTTCTTGCCATGCGGTGCCCGAAGCAGAAGCATTTTGCAAGTGCCAGTCAGCAGACTCCTGAAATTTTTGTTTTCAAGTTTCAGATCCAAAGTCTTCAACTAAGCTAAGTACCCCGTTGAGGATCCTTTTTCTTGCTCTAAACCAATGTCAGTAAAAGTTAACAGTTGTATTTCTTGTGGAAAGCAAATACCTCAAAGATTTTCATTCGTACTGCATTCCTTGCTTAGGCCCAGACCACGACGTACCTCGCTGTCGGTTTTATGCCTTATTCAATCCTCGAACTATTCATCGTCTGTTCATTTTCGCATCTAAATATTTTGGCACTCAGTTCAATTATCCAAAAATGCCTTCGGTCAGCCATCTGACTACAGACATTCCAAAAAAATGCAAAGATAAGACAGAGACAGACCACATAGATCCAAAGCTGCCGACGACGCTTCTCCTAAGCTAGTTGCCAGTTCGCCCTTTACTCAGTGAGGTGCTTTCGCGCAGCCCCTGATACCCGCTACGTCAGATTCGCAGGCCTCTACTGAGACCCATTCGGAGTCCAGTATGCTGTGAGATGCTTCTTCGACTGTGGAACCTGCAGATATCTCTACATTGGATGGGTCTGGAGCCGCTGTACAGGCACCGGCTTTTGAGGGTGTATTCAGGCCTACTGACTTGCATTTTAAACCAACGCCATCCTCTTCAAGCCCTAAAGCTCAATCCATGCCTAGAAAACCGACGCCCAGACCACATGGTCAGGCCCCTATGCCTAAAAAACAAATGATAAGAATGGCTGAAGACCTTATTACTCTAATCAGGGGAAGCCACCCTTCTCCCTCTAAGAGATCTAGAACTGATTTTCCTTCTGATTCTTCTGATCAGGATTCTGAAATTTCTGTGTTCTCTGATGACCAGGAGTTTCCCTTATAAACCTGTGAGGATTCTGATGCAGAGGACTCCTTTCCCTCTGCCTCCTCTCCACAGGATTTCTCTTTTGGTGAAACCTTGCATACTCTTAGGGAGCATTTCTGCTGGGAAGGCCAGGATTACTTTGACTCCAAAAAGAGTCTTAGGGAATTCTTACTCCTACCTCAACACAGGCCTGTATCTCTCACTCCTGTACTGGACATTGTAGATGATGCCTTCTCGGAATCTAGCCTGGCCCCTGACTCTCTAGCTCCAGCTCCCAGAAAACCTGACAGCTATTATAGAGTTCCTGACTCTCACAAGTTCCTTTTTAAAAATCCTACTGCAGATCCTGAGACCATTTTCCAGGAACCCAAAGGCATTAAGGATATTACTGCCAAAAACCCTACCCCCTCTGGTGGAGATTCCAGGGCCCTGGACAAATGGGATAAGAAAGTATACACTTCTGCAACTTTGGCCATTAGGGCTTTAAACTGCCAGTTTCAAATTACAGGATTTAATGCATTCTGTTGAACACGTTGGAAAACATACTTTGCAATGTGGTTTTGATTCATTAGAGGCATCTTGCAGGGCTGCTGTCACTGGGTCTGTACTTAGTAGGCATGCCTGGCTTAAGGAACAATCTTTGCCAGATCATGTTAAGGCTAAATTACTAGATGCTTCCTTAAACCAAGACTGCCTGTTTGGCAACAAAGCAGAAGTAGTACTTAAAAAGATGGAAGAAAAAGCTAAATCTATACAAACTGTTAAAGATTTCCTGCAAGTCCAGCCTCCCAGATTTAGTAGGCACTGGACTTCTAAGAATTGGTCCTTTCCTGCCTCTTCCAGGCCTTCAGTCCAAACCCAGAACCGGCAGAGCACCCAGACTTCAGTCCCAAGGTACTCACAGGCCTAAGCAGTGGGGGGGGGGGCTCCCACTTCCAAAGCTGGGAGTAGCAAGACACCCCCCTATGGTAAACTGTCCCAGTGACTTAACTTTAAACCTTCCAAACCCTGCTCAACTGACTGTTTCTTTAGGGGGGAAAGATCGTCCTACATGCAAAAAACTGGGAACTCATTACCTAAGACAAATGGGGTTTAAATATAGTTTCCCAAGGATACAGATTTCACTTCCACTCCTTATCAACACAAAACTGTTGGCCAGACCTACCCCCAAATCAGTGGGCAGAGGCTCAAAAGCAAGTTCTCTCTCTTCTAAGCATCTGGGCTATTCAACCTGTCCCACAAGAAGAATGGAGGTAAGGTTTCTACTCAAGACTTTTCCTGGTACCCAGAAAAGGCAATCCGTGGCATCCTATCCTGGACTTGTCTATCCTAAACACTTTTTTTGGTAATCCCAAAATTCAGAATGCTAACTCTTCATCAGCTGCTTCCCATGCTAGGCAAAAATGCATGGTTGGCAACACTGGATTTAAAGGAAGCCTACCTGCACATCCCAGTAAGGGAATCTTGCAGAAGATACCTACGCTTCAGAGCAGGCTACATGTACTTACCAGTTCTCTGCACTGCCCTTTGGCTTATCTACTGTGCCCAGGGTATTCACAAAGTGCCTAGCTCCAGTCATTGCATTTTGCAGGCAAAGAAATATTCAAATATACCCATACCTGGACAATTGTCTAATTCAGGCAGAAAGCCAGGACATACTATTAAACCATCTGGCATTTGTAAAGAAATTACTAACTTCTTTGGGGTAGTACACCTTAAACAAAAAGAAATCACATCTAGTACCCTACCAACAAATTGTATTCCTGGGAGCAAGCTTGAATCCAACTTCCCAGATGGCATACCTCACGCCAGAGAAACAAGTTCACTTGACAGCCTACTTCAAAAATCTGGCCACAAAGACCCAGCTATCTGCAAGGAAAATACTGCAAGCCCTGGGGTTCATGGCCTCTTGCATTCTACTAATTCCATATGCAAGACTGCATATGAGGAAACTACAATGGTATCTAAAAAGCCTATGGTGCCAACATTTTCAGGACCTAGAATCAATGATTCCTATCATGCTTTGTCTAAAGATAGAGTTCCTTTGGTGGGCAGAGGCCTGCCACCAAAACAAGGGACTGCCATTCACTCTACCCCCTGCTGCCCAAACCCTAACAACAGACGCATTAGACTATGCATGGGGGGGCTCACCTGGCAGGGCAGTGCATTCAGGGCAAATGGAACCCAAGTGAAATGCACCTGCATATCAACCAAAAAGAAATGTTAGCTGTACAGAATGCTCTGACAGCCTTAAAGGACCACTTTCTTAATTATTGGTAAAGACTGACAGCACCACTGTTACGTGGTACATAAGCAGGGGGAAACACACTCATACCCTCTCTGCAGACTAGTCATGGCTGTGTGGAACACAGCCTTGAGTTACCAAGTGCACATACAAGCTCAATTCCTGCCAGGCAAGCTAAATACACTGACAGACAACCTAAGCAGAAATCACATGGACCCATGTGAGTGGAAACTGGATCGAAAGATATTCAACATTTTGAGAAACAAATGGGGAAGCCCAGAGATAGACCTGTTTGCCTGCCCTCAGAACTACCAATTGGACAAATTCTCCACAAGGACTCCCTACAGATGAGCTTGGAAAGTGGATGCCCTGTCCTTCACATGGAAAAACCTATCAGTGTATGCCTTTCCCCCTCTGCCTTTCCTCTCAAAATGCTGCTAAAGATCAAACAGGACAAACCAAGGACTATACTTATTGCACCAGACTGGCCACGTCAACACTGGTACCCCTCTTGCGCAGTGTGTCACTTCTGGAACCATAGCACCTGCCACAGACCCCTGCCCTGCTGTCCCAGCAGGTGGGCCAGATTCTGCACCCACAGCTTCAAACCCTGAACCTTGCAGCTTGGCTAATTTCATGATGTGTCTGTTACTATCCCTCAGTAAGCAAGTGATGGATGTCATCCTGGAGACAAGGAGGCCTAGTACTAGAAAATCGTATGCTGAAAAATGGAAAAGATTCTGTTCCTGGAACCAAACACAAGGGATGGACAAAACTGCCCGATTTACCGCACATTCTTCAATACTTAACTGAGATGCTTCACAAGGGCCTTTCCTTTTCTTCCATACAAATTCATGCCTCTGCCATTTCAGCTCATTATAATACAGAGCCACCCCTCTTCTCTCATCCACTGCTGAAACAATTCCTCAGAGGGGACAAAAATGTAAGACCACTCAGGAGAGCCCCTACTCCAGCCTGGGACCTTAACTTTGTATTGGAAAAACTCACTCTACCTCCCTTTGAGCCAGCTGCAAATGCAGAGTTGAAATTCCTTTCTTGGAAAACAGCCTTCCTTCTAATAATGACTTCAGCAAGAAGGGTGTCTGAATTACAGGCCCTCATGGCAGTGGAGCCTTTCATCATCTTTCTTGCAGACAGGGTGTCCCTCAGGACCAATCCCTCCTTTATGCCCAAGGTGGTATCCAGTGTGGCCCTTAATCAGTCCAGTAATTTGCCAACCTTCTTTTCTAATCAACAGAACAAAGGGGAGCGAGTTCTGCACTCCTTGGACGTACACAGACAACTTAGACTTTACTTGAACAGGACTAAGCCTCTCAGGAAATCTGAACAGCTGCTGGTTGCATTTGCTGCAGGGGCAGAGGGGAAGGCCATTTCAAAGCAAACCATTTCTAAGTGGATAGGCCACTGCATTAATTTCTGCTATAAGCACCATGGAAAACCTACCTCACAGGGGATAAGGCCACATTCAACCAGGCTGCATCTATTTCTACAGCCTTTCTCAGAGGTGTCCCTACCAGGGACATCCTAGAATTAGCTACCTGGAGTTCTGTACATACTTTCACCAAGCATGATCACTTGCCAATTTTCTCTAAATCCAGAGCTGCTTTTGCCACTGCAGTCTTGACAGGGCCTTATAGCTGGTCCTAATGCTATCTAATTGCCTCCTCCCTTTCTTAGCTTTGGGAATCTACCCAAATGTAATGACTGCAACAGTGTAACACTAAGAACATAGTACAGTTGTGTACACTTAACATAAATGTAGATGTTTGAGTGTATTCACTGTTGCAGTCCTGGTTACCCTCCCTCCAGCCCCCTGACTTCTATTGGCTATACCTGTATTCTTGCTTACTATGCTTAAAGCTTTGTGGTGTATTTGCTTTTTTGTTGGCGGTGTAACCTTATATATATGTAATTGCTTCCCATTATGGGGGCACCTGACATCTGGGGCAAGAAAAACTGATGCAATGGCGTCGGCTGCATGCTTTATACCCCTGACTACCTGACGTCATAGAAGATGAGTCAGCAACCAACACAGGAAACAAGACTTTGGTAATCAGACCGACTGAGGGCTACCTGCAAGCAGATAACCCAAATGTAATGACTGCAACAGTGAATACACTCGAACATCTGCATTTATGGTAAGTGTACACAACTGTACTTTTCCTTTGCACATCACAAATTGGGAAAACCAGAATCTAAAGTCACCTTAGCTAGATGGATTTCAGACTGTAGTGCTTCTGTTCTCTTTGAGAGGCTTATCGTTAACAAGATGTCCAAAAGCTCACTTTACTAGATTTATGGCCACATCATCTGCTTCCCCTGGCCAGAGCTTCCGTTTGTGATATTTGTACTACAGCCACTTGGTCAAGTTCTCTTACCTTTATTGCTCTTTACAAGTTGGACTTCATATCCACAGGGCTGCTTTTGTTTCTGAGGTACTCAGGAATATCTTTCCATGAGGGCCACCCAGGGTTATTGTAGGTAGGGACTCTGTCCCATGCATTGAGGAATGAATGAAAATGACAGCATCAGTTTAAAAGTCATGTACTTGCCAAACTATGCATCTTTGTCCGTTTTCATTCTTCCTCAACTTTCCACCCCCTACTTCCTTTCCTTTCTTTGGGAGTGACCTGATAGTTATTTGGAGCCACTGTTTCTGTTTCAGCCCTTATACTGTTCCTTTCCTTTTTGTGAATTATATCCAAGACTGTTGTATAGTGACATCAAACACAGTCTGAGGTAATACAGTGGCAAGGGACATTATGGGTAAGCAGAGAAGCTCAGTAGTCTGGAAGAAAAGTGGCCAACTCGGATCTGATACCCATACGTTGAGAGAATGAAAATGGACAGCACAACTTTTATAATTTGGTAATGTTTCTTTTCATATCCTACTGAACAAGTTTAAAATCTCTGCTATTGTTTTTTTTTAAGACGACTCTCCTTAGATTACTGACGGTCTTTGGCTGTTTTCTTCCTTGTATGTAAATGCATGGGTTTCGGCTTGTACTGTTGTATGTTTCCTCAAATGTTGCAGTGATTGTTAAAAAAAAATATTTGATTATGCTCCTAGCTGTGAAGGACCAGCTGCATCTTTAATTTTAATGAAAGTGACATTTTATGCTGTAGCTTGTAACACAACTACTTCACTTATAAGCAAAACTAGGTTTTCCTTTTTTAGACTTAAAGCATGACCATTACTGCGTATTTATGTTTTGATTGCTTTTGCAGTTATTCTGATACCTAACAGCCACAGTTTTTTTCAGACAGGCATGCAAATACTGCAGTTTATCAGTTACACATGGCCATTCTTGCCTGAATTTAAACCTTCTGCAAATGTTAGAATCTCCTCAGGGCAATGGACTTAGGGTTGGCAACCTCTTAAAGTACATGAGCTGTTGGATCTTGGGACAGGCAAACAGCATAATCTCAAATGTGTTCGTATATCTCAGAGCATGTGATGTACATGTATTTTGTTGTAACATTTATATTGAAAGAAAACTATATATTGGGAAAAGGATATTTGAATTCTGATTTCATAAACACATACGAATGATATCATTCAGATGTGTACCAAATTTGTCAACATGAAAGAATAGTAAATACTTGAGTTTATTTTGAACCTAGTGTCAAAGAACAGAGCAGTTAAAGGTCTTTGTAGGTCTGTTAGTGTAGAACAACATGTCTAAAACTAAAATATTCCAGCAAATTTTTATCGGAAAAAGATTACAGTTCTCATGTACAGAATGTAGCCATTAAATTCAGAAGTAACGAATGACACAGCCACAACTTTCTCTGCATGCAACATGCATCACTGTACACGTGTCTAATCATGGGGAAGAGAGCAATCATAAATCCAGTAGCTCGTTTTCTTTTCAAGATTTGTGCATGATTTTTACTTTTAATGCGATACCACATAAAGTTCTGGTTATAATTTGCATTGCTCACACATCTTATTGAAAACCAAGTGTAATGCAGCATGCCAAACTGCCATTGTGAAATGCTTGAAAAACCCTTTAGTACCTGTGTATAAAAGGATGTTTATCAGAATCCCTTTGAGATTTCTTAATTTAAATTTTTAATGAACTTGTACCTTTTGTTAAAAAACTCTGTGACTGACTTTTTCTGCCTTTAGGGGTGGCAGTTCATCTGCTGACTGTGACTGCAGCATGTTGCCACATTCAGTGCATGGAGTTTTGCTCATGGTATGTTTGTAGTGGAAAAAACATTGCCTTAAATGATGGAAAAATATGATTTTTTTTTGGTTCTGGTGAAATGACAGCACAGAAAAGATATTCTGAGCATGTGCTGTATGTTTCATAATGAACACACAAGTTATATGTCCACCCCAAGAGAAACAAAATATAATGTAATATTGTCAGACTGCTGGTGAGAAATTACTCTGCATGAATATGTCTTACAGGTAGTACTTCAACCTGGTTTTGAGTTCTTGATAAGACTTTCAAAGACTTATCACTGGATACTGTGGTACAAAATGTGTACCTGTGGAAGATATCCTGCCCATAGAGCAGGCATTTCATCTACCATATTGCACCTATTAGAACAGGTAGTTTTGTTTTTGGTACATTTCCCTTGACAAAACAAACTGACCTGTCTGGCAGCGTTAAAACAAATTAGCATGTCTGGAAGCATTAAAACAAACTGGTATGTCTGGAAGCGTTAACAGTAAAATATATGTTTATGAAACTTTGCTAGAAAGGACTGATTCCTATATCATTTGCTGTAATTACAGAATGTGTAATGACTTTAGACTGAGTTGCAGACTTTGTGGTAGTGGCACTATACTGCTAGTACAAAACAGCACTTGTTTGGATAACGTTAAGCTTACAAAACCTAACTGAGAATATGTCAAAGGTTCTAAATGGGTTCATGCTTACCTCTCCCTTGTAGGACATACTCATCAGCACATGGGGGCTGGGGGTCGACGTAATGGTTTGGGTGTTTACTTCACACACAAGGTACAATGTTTATTTCTCACCTTTAAAAGGGAAATGGCCCTCAAGAGCAGGTAGCCTAATCTGTTTATATACTTCTCCCTTTTTCTATTACCAAAATGAAATGTTTCCCAGCGGTATCCCTCACAACACAATTTTGCATGGAGATTTCAATGTAAATGCAAAAGGCCCTGTAGTTTATTAGTTAAATAAAGGTGTTCCAGCAATACAGAATTAATCAAGTAGAACACCCAGAAAGACCAGTCAACAAACATGTAAAGTACAAAAGCACACACACAGCAAAATGCAAATAAAAAAAAAACACAAAATTGCACCAGCACCTTTTCTTTATTCAGCAACAGTGCTCTGGCACCTTGCAATTCTCCTTCAGGGATCATAGTATAACAGTTTCAGCTGACTATTATTATTATGCAAACAGCCACTTAACAGGATCCAATAATTCAATTACATTAGTTTGAATCACAATTAATCTTTTACACAGTGAAATATCTCAAAATTATATATATATATATATATATATATATATATATATATATATATATATATATATATATATATATATATATATATATATATATATACACACACACATACACACACAAGTACTATTATAAAGATATAAATGTACAAATATCACAGGTTGTCCATATATAATTCATATAAAATTGCATAAATACATATGAACATAAATAGAAATACTTCATTAAATATCCTGCTTCTTATTTAAACCCTTCAGATCCCTACTTCTTGATTTAAACCATGGGGACTTAAAGTTTGAAATTTAAATATTCTAGTTTCCAACTGCAATAGTTTACCAACAAAATCGCCCCCACTGGGTAGAAAGGGTTTTGCAAGTACACAAAAATTCAAACCACCATCTAAACCCACATGCATTTCATGAAAATGGTTGACTATAGGACTTAATTCATTATGGTTTCTTATGTATCTAAATGTTCAAGAATCCGAATTCTAACCATAAGCTTAGTTTGTCCTATATACCACCTTGTATCAGAGCACAAGCATCCCAAAATGTACACCACCCCTGTTGATCTGCAGTTAAAGTAATATACAGAATTAAGTAACTTCCCATTAATTAAAGATATGCTGTATGAACGTGAAAGGAAATTTGCACAGATGGATCCATGGAACATCAGTAGCAGTCTAGATCCTGAGGGGCACTTTGTGCAACTGGAAAAGCTAATGGCTAAAGAAGTAGCCTTATTTTTGGACACTCGTCTCCTTGAAAAATATGTGAGCCTAAATTTAACCCCTAGAGGGTTACATATTGATCGTCTGCCTGCTGCCAGCTTTTCGGAAGAGGAAAATGACCTGTTTGAGGAGTGGAAACAGGCTTTCTTACAGTGTACTTTAAATTGGCTCCATATACTAATTAAGCGGAATATGAGGGCACACGAGAAATTAAAAGGGGAAATCTTGCACCTACAGAATGAGTTGGTGAAGGAGTCCTGTTATAGGATGCAGATGCCCTCTATATGTGAAAAATTCTCAAAATTGGAAGCTAAAGTCATTCAGCGTAAGAGAAATAAACTCTTACGCGATATGAGAGACTATGAGACTGGTGTGCTGTTTTCCTGGCAGTGTGAGCCGTCATGGAGCAGGTCAAAGTCAAAGGTTAGAAATAACAGCCAGACACGCCGGAGTGTGTTGGCAACCTCTACAGAGCAAGATGACTTTAAAACCATTTCTTTTGCTGTGTCCTGTGCTTCTGAAGCTGAGGATACTAAACAGATAGTAACTGCTAATAATAATCGCTCCTTTCAGTCTAACCAAATGAATCGTGGTAGAGGAAGATGGAAGGGAAGAAATCATGTCAAGTAATGGACATTTTGTTGACAATTGTGAGTACGATGTACAAGCAATGCATTTTATGAATGTTGTCTAAACTTAGCCTTTCAAATGAAATGAAGGCTGTATTGTTTAAAGACAATAAATTTGTGCCTACATTTATACCCTTTTTTGTTGACCTGTATTTTGAGCTCAAAGCATTTTGTAGGAAGCTGCTGTTGTGTGTATATTTCGGAAAAAAAATGTACTAAATAGTTTGGAAAATAATGAATTTGAAAATGAAAATATATTTGAAGATTTAATGAAGGTTTCCATTTATGATTTTGAACTTTTGGAAAATGATGCAGACTAATAATTTTTGCTATACTACAGGGTATGGCAAACTACAGTTACCTAACTTGTCAATAGAGAACAAATTTATACCTATGATAAATGTACCTGCCATTGTATTATTTCAGAAAGTTGTGTATAAGGCAATTTCTATAGCTTTTAGCAAGTTTTTGAAGCAGAATAAGTCATATAATTTTTAACTAAGAATGAGTGGCTAGCTCTAAAAAGTTTAAAGCAGTTAAAAACGGAATTTATATTCAAATGTGCAGATAAAGGTGGAAACTGGGTCATTTTGGATAAACAAATGTATTGTGAAATAATAGCCGACATAGTGAGATGTGAAGATGAATATACGTGTTTATCTAGGAAACCTGTAACAAGTTATAATGAAGAACTGTTGACATTATTGGAAAGGGGAGTGTGTCTGGGTTTTCTTGACCAAAAGGATATTAACAAGTTATATGTTAAGAAACCAGTAACCCCTGTCATATATGCTTTACCCAAAGTACCTAAAAATTTAAGCAAACCTCCTGGAAGGCCTATTATTTCAGGGTGTGTTCCTATTTAAGTAATGTTGGCATTTTTCTAGATTTCCACTTGAAAAAATATTTATGTAAGGTTCCTGCACATATTTTAAATACACAAGATTTATTGAATGAGATAGCCAAGATTAAATGGCAAGGTGATTATTATTGGGTCACTGTTGATGCTAAATCTTTGTATATCAACATAAAATTGAGATGGGGTTTGGAGGTTATCATGGCTATATTAGGTGATGGTCCTAGAACAGCTTTTCTGATTAGTTTATTGGAATTTAGTTTAACCCACAACTATTTTTCCTTTGGAAATGAATTTTTCTTGCAATTGAAAAGCATAACAATGGGAGCCTCTTATGCGCCCTCATATGCTATAATATATATATGGTATTTTTTGAGAAGAAATTTATATATCCCACTACCTTCTATAAGGTTAAGGTTTTGCTTTACAAGTGATTTATTGATTACCTTATATTTATTTGTAAGGGTGATATTTGTGATTTTGTTGATTTCTTTGAGGGTCTAAACTGCACTGAGCATGGTTTGGCATTCTCTTGTGAGTTTAGTAGGGAAGCCATAAATTTTTTGGATGTGACATTATATGGGGATGGTGAAGCTATAGGCTTTAGACTATATAGGAAGCAAACCTCAGTTAATATGTTTCTATATGCAACTAGCATGCACGCAGAGCACCTTTTGAACTCTCTACCCTATGGTGAATTGAAAAGAATTTTTGATCACACTAGTGATAAAAATCAGAAAGTGGTGGAATTGGATAATGTGGAGAGATTAAAAGAGAGAGGTTATGATGAAGAAAGATTACTGAGATGTAAGCATGCAGTAATTGGGGGTGTTATGCGAAATTCACAAGTAACATCAGCTAGGAATTGTAATAATGATTTTGGGGAGAAAAGTCCCCCTAGCAATATGGATGTGAATAGAAAGCTTTGTTATGTTACAAAATGTTCTCTTTTTTCTGATGTGTTAGTAAATATTGTGAGAAGAGTGTGGCACATTATCTCTGAGGATGAAAATATAGGTCATTTGTTCCCCAGACATGTCATATTTTCTTTTAGCAAAGGAAAAAACTTGAAGGAATTTTTGAATTATAATTTTGTTGTGGGACCGGATATTAATTTACCTGTGAGTACCTTCCCTTGTGGTCATTGCAGCTTATGTAATAGAGTAAAAAAATTGTCAGGATCTTTAATTAATGGGAAGTTATTCAATTCTAGATATTACTTTAACTGCAGATCAACAGGGGTGGTTTACATTTTGGGATGCTTGTACTCTGATACAAGGTGGTATATAGGACAAACTAAGCATATGGTTAGAATTCAAATTCTTGAACATCTTAGAGACATAAGAAACCATAATGAATATAGCCAGCCGTTTTTTATGAAATGCATGGGGGTTTAGATGGTGGTTTGAATTTTTGTGTACTTGCAAAACCCTTTCTACCCAGAGGGGACAATTATGTTGGTAAACTATTGGAGTTGGAAACTAGAATTATTTTTAAATTTCAAACTTTAAGGCCCCATGGTTTAAATCAAGAAGTAGGGATATGAAGGGTTTAAATAAAAAGCAGGATATTTAATGGTGAAGTATTTATGCTATTTATGTTCATATGTATTTATGCAATTTTATATGGATTATATATGGACAATCTGTATTAATATTTGTATATTTATATGTTTATAATAGTATTTGTATATTTATATATATAATTTTGAGATATTTAATTGTGTATAAAATATAAATTGTGATTCAAACTAATGTAATTGAATTATTGGATCCTGTTAAGTGGCCGTTTGCATAATATATGCATCAACTGAAACTGTTATACAGTGATCCTTGAAGGCTAACTGCCGAGGTGCCCAGATCACTGTTGCTGAATAAAAAATAAAAGGTGCTGGTGTAATTTTGTGTTTTTTTTATGTAAAGGTATAACCTTTTAACTAACATTAAACAATGAGACCTCCAAGCAACATTTGATTACAGGTCTCCCAGTATGTAAACCAAGAAATTGTTAAAAGTAAAGGTAATCAGTTTGGGTAAAATTAAATTTATTGACTAGTAGTTACTTCTTGGGTGCCAGCAAAAAATAAATGTGTGTATGGGGGGGGGGGGGGCAATTGGAAAAAATATGTCAGGGAAGAATTCTATAGTTCAACAGAAAGCTGTTTATGTTGTAGCTTTAGTACAGGATGTGACTCCTTGTAATTTAGAAGAAAAATGAAATCAAATGCACTCAGTGCTGTTGAAGTGGGACATGGGAGAAATAAAAGGCTGAACAACTAGCAAGACACTAGGACTGTTTTGAAAGTTTTATCAAAGTTTGTATAAAACAGATGAATGGAGAAACCCAGGAAAGGCAGAAATGGGAATAATTTTGGAAGATGTGATTGTGTCAAGTTTAGAGGAAGATGAGGGTCAACAAATAGTAATTGAGATAGGAAGAGATAAAAAAGGTGATGTATAATCAATCAACAGGTGGTGATGTATAATCAATCAACAGTGAAGTCTAGAGGAACAGATGATGTCCTGACTGAAATCATTGTTGCAGGATTCCTAATACGAGTTGTTACTGCTGATATCCATCTGAGGTTTCAAAGCTTTACTTTCCTGAGTTTGTATGTCCAATGCATGACCTTGGCTCATAAGAGTAGTGGTGTGTAGATAGTCTGATGTTCCATGCTGATATGTTTATCTCATCACCAGTCCAAACTCCTGTCATGCATCTGATGGACTGAGCACTGTTTGGTCATTGGCACCATTGCTTTACTGTGCCCTGTTAGAGAACCTTCCTGTTTTGCTCATGCTAGTTTTGTTCAAATTTGTTACATCTGAGCTGGGGAGAGGGGTGTGAGTGGGGTAGACAGATTCCATACAAGGACTTGCACACCATTGTCAATCATTCATTCCCAGAACTCTTAGGTTAAGGTTTTCCTCTCACAACACCTTTGTAGAGCACAGCTTCTTAAACACAGCCCAGTTCAAGATGTCAGAATCCGCATCTCTAAATGTCCCTCTTCTGCCTAAGAAGTTTGAGGCCCAGAATGGATTGACAGTCCAACGTTTCAGATTCCAATGTACCCAATGAGGTTATCTCTCGGTTACCTGCTACAGAGACATTGTTGGAGACTGGTGTGGCTTTTGAGGTCTTGCAGACTGTGAATGTGTCCAGTGAACTGCACCTTATTTCCAAGGGCCCCACAAATACTAGGGAAGAGATTCCAG
Organism: Protopterus annectens; assembly: GCF_019279795.1. Lineage (NCBI taxonomy): Eukaryota > Metazoa > Chordata > Ceratodontiformes > Protopteridae > Protopterus > Protopterus annectens. The sequence goes on from NC_056731.1 coordinate 1,692,148,874, forward strand.
ATACATTAATAAAGGTTAGACATGGTACTGAACTTCCATGTGTCTCATCCAGACAGACATCACACCCAAGAATAAAAAAACAAGACTGGACATGTGGCCCCTCCTTCAGCAGCTAGAGAAAGAGTGGATAGATTTTTCCCAGAGATTGTTCAATGCTATTATGGCTTTGAAATACCCATTGTTTGTGTCTCCTCAAACACAGGCTACACCTCAAAAACCTACTTTGGTATCTTCTGAAGAACAAGGTTATGATGCCAAGCATTCTCTAGACTATTCTTCTCAACTGCATTCTCCTAGGCAAATTTCTCATGATGAAGAGAACTCCTTGTCTTCAGATTCTATTTAGGAAGCTTCCTTTGGGGTGGCTATCTAGAACATGGTGAAATATTTTGAATGGTAATCCAGTCAGATCTGTGACATACAGCAGAGTTATCACAGTCTGTTGGAAGTGAGTACTCATACCCCTTCCTCAGTCCCTCCTGTTCTTGAGATTTTCCAGGTTGCTTTCCAGCCCACCTCTTTAGTGCATGGCACTCAACCATCATCTCCTAAAAAATAGGTTTTACAAGGTGTCCGATTATCTAAAATACTTATACAAGAATCATGTAGCAGATCACTCTGCAGTATCTTTCACTTCAGATAGGTCCTTTAAGCTCTTAACTAGTGCTAATGCCCTACCTACAGACAAGGATAGTAGGGCTACTCATAGATGGGGAAAGAAGGTATACACCTTGTGACCAGCCGTGCCCTGGCCCAGCAATCAAGAAGCCTCAATCCTTGCCACTAACACCAGGGAAGGTGTCTCGTATAAGAGGAAAGGATAAATACACACAGTAAAGTACAATTTCCCTTAAGTGCACACACAGATCACAGTCAGTCTGGGGCTGGTTGCTTCCTTGCTCCCCAGGTCCCCAGTAAGACTCCCCACTGGCACAGCTATAGGGTCAAGATCTCAGCCTAGCTGGAAAGCTAACCTCCAGCACCCTCTCTGTCCCACCAGTGCTTTGTGTCCCTGCCCAGGTAGCTGACACACCACACACGCTTTGAGATAAGTATTTGTACAACTTCACAGACACTCCTGGGAAAGGCTGACACAGATTATCCAGCTTTGCCCCTTTACCCAGACTATACTGTAGTAATTACTGCCAGCACCAGCTAATACTTAGCTGCCCAAAGACCCTTAAAAGGGTGTCCAATTATTACTGTGCAATATTGTTATCCAATTGGTAAGTGTGACTAATCAGTCTAAGGCTTATTAGAGTGGCCTTGTACAATAAACTCTATAAATATGCAATGTACTCTAGAGCTTAACTTAACTCTACACAAACCAGCCACAGATAAAAGGTTTTTAAAATATTTAATAATAATTAAAACACAAGACAATACTACTACACCACAATGCTACTCGAGTTCAAAGATCACATAGAAACTTAAAACAATACAGTATGAAAGTTCTGATATAACAAAAAAACACAAGTCTAATCTTTATAGTCATAGCTCTTTCTACAAGAAAACATTTCTGAAGTAACTTACTTTCATAGAACAAGGTAGTGCTGAGGTTGGATAACAAGACAGAATGCTTACAGTCTCAGCAATGGTTTTTAAACTCACTAACTTCATCTCTGCTGGGCCCTTCCAGATTACATCATTTTGACACAGGTTTTCCCAGTATACACATTACATAATTTTGACACTTAGTCTGGAGTTCCCAGGCCAAAAGGCTACATTATTTAACAATCTAACACCTGCTCAGGAAACTACAACAATGAAACATATTTCACATGTACACTCTAGTAATTATTCCTTAAGATAAAACAATAGAAAGAATGTGTTCAGCTAGCCTCTTCGGTACCACTATCTAGATCAAATGGTTCATAGGGGTGGTACTAGGCTATCGGCCCTGGCTGTTTCTTCCCACACTATTTACTTTTCTGGACCCCTGTCTAGCAGGGCGACTGACGTGATCCCCAGGGTGAATTTCCTTTCTCCCATCCGATCCTCAAACAAGACATAATTTTAACTTCAAAAGAACATATGTGAAATTCTTGGCTTAGTTTTCTTTACAGCAGATGGCAATGTTTGCTACAATCTTGAAGTTCACATTTTACAGTGTTTTCTTTCATTTAAGAAACAAGTCTGTATTTTACATTTATATTTACAAATGATAGAATTATGTATCAAATTCTGTTTGGCTAGGCTGGCAGCCTTCACCATTTCTCTACCAGTCTTCACACACCCCCCCCCCCCCCAGAGAACTCAAGCTAGTTTTTCAAGTGACCCTTGATAAATGCTGCTTGAGAGGGTAGGTCTATCTGAGGGTACCTCACCCCATTCCCTGTCTTGAGAGCCCATCTGTATTGGCATTGCTAGTCCTACTGCGGTGCTGCACTGACATACATCCTTGCAACCCCAGGCTCCATCTTAGCAATTTGGCATTTTGCTGACTGGCTCTGTTTAACCATGTTAAAGGGTTGTGATCTGTCATAACAGTGAATTTCCTTCCATACAGATAAGGCTGAAGCTTTTGCAGTGCCCACACTATGGCTAGACATTCCTTTTCTACGGTTGCATAACATTCCTCCCTGGGTTGGAGCCTACGACTGAGATAAACCACTGGGTGCTCTTCCCCCTCTGAAGAAATCTGGCTAAGTACAGCCCCCCCCACCCCATGGTTCGAAGCATCCACTTGCACACACACATTCTTTGCTGTAATCTGGACTGGCTAACACAGGGGGTCCTCCCAAAGTTTTTTAAAGCTTCTATAATGCCTGCTCACATGCTGGGGTCCACAATACCTTATCTGGTCTGTTCTTCCTTTTCAGGTCTGTGAGGGGAACAGATATGGTATTATAACTAGGGACAAACTTTCTGTAGTACCCTGCTATCCCTAAGAATGCCCTCACCTGCTTTTTGGTAACAGGTGCAGACCATGCCTGAATGGCTTCCACTTTGGCTGGTTCTGGCCTTATCTTACCACTCCCCACTCTATGTCCTAGGTGGAGACCTATGCCATACCCACCTGACATTTGCTTGGCTTAATGGTCAACCCTGCCCTCTGTAGTCTGCCCAGCACCTCCATGACATGCTGAGGGTACTCTGGCCAAGAATGGCTGTAGATGGCAATATCATCTAGGTAAGCAAGGGCAAACTCTCCTGCTAGGATATTATCCACCAGCTTCTGAAAAGTCACTGAGGCATTCTTCATCCCAAAGGAAATCTTTGTGAACTCATACAAGCCAAAAGGATTTACAAAGGCTGACTTCTCTCTAGCACCGGGTGTCAATGGCACCTATCAGTAACCAATGGTTGTAATATACTTAGCCCCACCCAGCTGCTCTAGGGCCTCATATGTCCTAGGCATGGGGTAAGCATCTGACTCTGTGTGACTATTTAATTTCTTGTATTCCACACACAACCTGGTGCTGCCATCCTTCTTTGGCACCAGCACCACTGGCGAGGGCCAGGGACTGTTGGACTCTTGAATCACCCATAGTTCCAACATATCCTGTACCTCTTCCCTCAGAGTCTGACACTCTCAGGCACCCTATAAGGGGCCCTGTGTCCACCTGGTGCACCCTGGGTTCCCAGTAAACATGTCCCCAAATTCCTGCAACATTGCTTGGATTTCTCAAACCTGGGTAGGAGATAGCTGCTGTGACATTGCTATTCTTTCCACTGAGGTGTCAGCCCGAGCCTCACTAAGGAGATCATTCCCCAGATCTCCCTCTGACTCCTCCTGCAATCCACTGCAAATGCTCAGCACAAAGGCCTCCCTATTATGGTAAGGTTTCATCATGTTAACATGGTACAATTTATGCCCCTGCCATCTGCCTAGCAGTTCCACCATGTAGTTAACATCACTTACCTTTCTTACTACCTTGTAGGGTCCCTCCCAAGCTGCTTGCAGCTTGTTGTGTCTGACAAGAATGAGAACCATTACCTGCTTCCCCACAGCATACTCTCTAGCTCGAGCATTCCTGAAATACCACAACTTTCTCTGTTGGGCTTCTGCCAGGTTCTCTTGGGCCAAGCCCATGAGTTCCCTGAGCCTTGTCCTGAGGTTTAAGACATATGCCACAACAGACTTCATGTGAGACTCGCACTCACCTTCCCACTCATCTCAAATTAAATCTAGAAGTCCCCTCACCCTATGCCCATACAGCAACTTAAAGGGTAAAAAACCTGTGGATTCCTGGGGAACCTCTCTGTAAGCAAACAGATGGGGCAAGTATTTGTCCCACTCCCTCTTAAACTGATCTGCAAATGCCCGTAGCATGGACTTGATTGTAGAGTTTAACCTCTCAACAAGACCATTAGTCTGGGAATGATAGGGGATGGTCTTTATGTGCTTCACCCCATAGGACTTCCACAGACAAGCCAGCAGGTCTGACATGAAATTAGCACCTCAGTCAGTCAGTATTCCTTTTGAGAAACCTACCCTGCTGAAAATCTCTAACAAAGCATTTGCCACCTTCTCTGCCTCAGTGGAGGACAAAGCCACTGCCTCAAGGTATTGTGTAGCATAATCCACTACCACTAGGATATACTTTTTCCCTGTGGAACTTTGGGTACTCAGAGGACCCGCAATATCCATAGCTACCCTCTGAAATGGCTCCTCAATCACAGGCAAAGGCATCAAAGGAGCTCTCACCTTGTCTCCTGCCTTGCCTACCTTTTGGCATTGCTCACCGGTCCTGCAGTATCCTGTTACATCTCTGGAAATTCCAGGCCAATAGAAGTTCTGAATAATACGCTTCTTTGTATGTTTTATGCCCATATGACCTGCAAAGGGAGTATCATGGGCTATGGCTATAAGCGCCAGATGGTAAGCTCCAGGTACTACCAACTGCTGTACTCGCTCACCTTCTAGCCCTCTCTCAGGGGTCCACTCTTTGTATAGTAACCCTTTGTCCCAGTATACAGATTCCCCCCTTCCCTTGAGAATCAGGTGCCTCCCTAGCTAACCTGCCTCAGGCCTTGCAATGTAGGGTCTGAGAGCTGAGCCTGTATCAACTCTGTCCTTGTAACCCTTCCCAGCTCCCCTTCCACAGGAAGTCTGGCATCCTCAGACAGTGGTGCCTCACTGTCATCTTGGGTACTACTACTCACCTCTACCTTTCCAGTCACTCTGTTCAAGGGACCATCATTACCCACAAGCAGCTGTGTCTCACATTCAGTCTCACTGTTACAGAGTAGCTCCCTCCCTGTAGTAACCACCTCAGCAGTCCTGGCTGCAATTCTGCAGTCTGTCTGGGTCTCCCCTACGCTACCAGACCCACATGCTTGTCTCCTAGCCTCACTGCATGTAACTGCATAAGTACATGGTACTGCCTCATCCAACTCCTTCCCTCTCAGGACATCTGCAGGTAGTTCCATACCCCTGTTGTCTCAAGACAGCTTACTATTGGCATTTTGTCTTTCCCACTTACTGGCTCCCTCACCTTTGGTTCCCCACCTTGCCTCCATGGACATCTGTATGCCACATGGCCCCACTGGTTGCATTTCAAAATGTTTAACCCTAGCTCCTGGACATGTACATGGACTAGTGGCTTCCCCTGCTACTGGCAGATTCTGTCGGGTCAGTCTGTGCTGCCCACCATGTGTTCCTTTAGACCCATGAGCAGTTTTGGGGGTCCCCTTCCTGTGTAGGGCTGCCCTGCTGGCCAGGTATATGTCTCCCTTCTTCCCAAACTCATCTGAAGTAGTACATTGTCTGTTAGCTAACCAGATCCTCATGTCCTCAGGCAAAGTGCTAAGGGCTTGTTCCCTCAACAAAAGGTCTGCCAGCCCTTCAAAAGTGGTGACCTGATGTGTACTCACCCAGCTATGAAAATAAGTGCTCAGTTCAGCAACATGTTCACATACATTTTCATCTGCCTTGCGTTTATGCTCACAAAACTTTTTCCTATACATTTCAGGTGTTGGCTTAAAACATGTTTTACAGCAGTATAGTAAAAACAGAGTTGGGCATTTGTGATATACAAGTTACAGCTTTCCCATAGAGTAAGGGGTCAGGAACCTTACCCAGAGCCTTTGGTCAACACTATACTGTTTGCATACCCTCTCAAACATACGAACGAAACTATTAAAATTATCCCCCTCTTTAAATTGCGGAAGAAATTTACTGACCTTTTGTGCTTCTGGGCTCCAGTTACTCCCTTCCCCATTACCTCCATGACTCTGGCGAAGACTCAGCATTTCCGTCTCATGCGTCCTCTGATGCTCCTTTTCTTTGACTTCTATCTCCAAACGCCTGGCCTCCAACTCATCTCTTTAGTGCCAGCTGTATTTTTAAGTCCACTGCAGAAAGGTTGAGCTGTCTATTCTGCGAGGATACTGTATCTCCAATGCCAGTCTGACTCCTTCGTAGAAAGGTTGAGCTGTCCATTCTCTGAGGATATTGTATCTCCACTGCCAGTCTGATTGCCCTCCTGGATACTGTTTTCTGATGCAGCTGTTACCAAGGCTGCAATCGGGTCTGCCTTAATCAGGTTTCCATGCACCAGTCCCCTAGCTTGGCTCATCTCCACCAGCTGGCTCCTTGTCAGCTTTCTAGACTCCTGTGCTGACGTGCTGCCTGCTCACCCTGACTAACTAAGCTAACAAAAGAAATAAAACAATTGTGATCTGAACTCTGAGTATTCACTGCGTGGCTGTTTTAGAGTACAAAACACCTTCAGAGATCACTGTACATAACTACAGGATTCACTCTACCCACACCACTACAAGCCAATTAGTATGTGAAGTGGATCCCACCACTGCCACCACAATGTGACAACCGTGCCCTGGCCCAGCAATCAAGGAGCCTTGATCCTTACCAATAACACCAGGGAGAGCGTCTCGTATAAGAGGAAAGGCTAACAAATACACACAGTAAAGTACACTTTCCCTTAAGTGCACACAGAGATCATAGTCAGTCTGGGGCTGGTTGCTCCCTTGCTCCCCAGGTCCCCAATAAGACTCCCCACTGGCACAGCTATAGGGTCCAGGTCTAAACCTAGCTGGCAAGCTAACCTCCAGTACCCTCTCTCCCACCAGTGCTTTGTGTAGCTGACACACCCACACACACACTGAGATAAGTATTTATACAACTTCACAGACACTCCTGGGAAAGGCTGACAGCTGAGGATGTAAAATAGATTCCCCCTTGGACAAAGACTTACTGTTTGGTCCGCAGGCTGCCAATCTGTTCAAAACTCTCCAAGACCAAGGTAAGACAAAAAGACTGCAGGGAGATTCTTTTCCTTAGGACTATACTGTCCAGAGTTTCACAGAATATCCAGATTTCTGCATCATATTTTTATTTTTCCTCATACATTTTGTGGTTTTCTGGCAAATCACTGAAGATTGATATCAAGACGTAATGACTGTCATTTAAGAGTTGGACTTCATATCCTTCCGAAAATGCATGTGAACACAAAATCTGTAATTCTAGCAACTTTCTTAAAATCTATCCCTGATTTTGGACCTTTGTCGTCGCCCCCCCCCCCGCATTATTTTTGGCTTTGTCCACATTTCTTGTGCTTAGAGGTTGAGAGCTGTGCATAGGGAGCTATTCATATAAATCTGCATCCTTCCTTAGAAGGTCTCCTAGGGCAACTTAGAAACCAAGGGAAACTCCTAGGAAAAGGTACACTGACAAACAATTTAGAGAACCTCAAATGTGGGAGACCTCCCTTTGAAAATAAAAATCTGTTGCTATCTTTGCAACACCCCCCTTCCCCGTCCTCAGCCCGATAACACCTCTTTCCAAAAGACTGATGTTCTGTAGTTCTATCTCGCCTTCATTCTTACACATGGGGTTCGGAGCCGAGACTCTGCCTATTACAAAGCTCCAAGTCTTCTAGTTGGCTCGTTGCTAGGTAGGTATCCCATGGTGCACCAGTACAATCCCCAGATCTCATTTGCCACATCTACGAGTTCAGATGTGCTTCTTCTTGGCCTTGGCTAAGTTTAAAACTTTTTTTCTATTTTTACTGTATTACAGCTTAACGTTGCAATTCATATAGCTTTTGATAGTGTTTAATAGTATTTTGAGTAGTTTTCAGACTTGCTGAAATGTTTTTCTTGACTTTAGATTCTTTATTGTAGAGAACTGGTTGGCCGTTAGCCTTATTTTGTAGTTGGAGATTTATTTATTTTTGAGGCATGTCTATTATTTTGGTGGATAATGAGACTTTTATTGTGAAGTTTTTTCCTTTGATAGGAAATTATGTCATTCCTTAATTGTGTATTTAAATGCTGATTTCCCATGTAGTTTTGTCTGAAGAAGTTTATGTATATTATATAAATGAAAGCGCTAACCTAAAAACCTACATTTTTTGTGTCCCGTGTGATACTTTTTTCTTCTTTTTATTTTTTATTCAGTTTTTGCTTTGCACTCGTTTGTTTGTGGCCGTTAGTCTTGTTGTTCTCGTTGGTGTCCTGTGTGTTGATTAGTATTAGAGAGTTAGTATTTAGACTTTCCTTCTTAGATATTTATCTGGATATCTAGTTATTCAGTTGGCATAAAGGGTCTTTTGATATTTTCGACCCTTCTTGTTCTACAGCTTAGTGTTTGACCGTAGTTTTCACTGAGACAGTTTGGTCATTTTCATAGTCTGTATTAGTTTGTATGCTGTCTAGTTAGTAGTTTCTGACCTCTAGTCTTTCTCTCTACCTAGGTCCATTTAAGTTAGAGGACCTAGTTCTCTGCTTTTTTTTCTCTTCCCAGGGCTAAGCCCATTAAAGTTAGAGGACCTAGTCCTCGTGGCATGTGAGTGTTAGTGTGGTAAGGGCTAGGCCCATTTAAGTTAAGAGGGCCTAGTCCTCATTGTGTTTGGGTTGTGTTTTTTCTGCTTCTCCGGTTAGCATGTCTAAAGAGGCAAAAGACCATAAACTCTCGGGGTTTAAGTAATGTGTAAAATGCTCTCAGAAAATGTCAAATTCGGATGGCCATAGTAATTGTGTGTATTGCCTCGGAGCCATCCATATGCAGGAAACCTGTTTTGCCATTCCTCCAGCTCCAAAGTTCTACAAGAGCAGAACAAGCTAATTTTGAAAGGTCTCCTCAAGCCTTCCTTCAAGGAAGACTTGGCCAGTTCATCTTCTTACTCAAAATCCCATTCATCCAAAAAAGACAAGACTAAATCTACCAAGAGGCATTCCCCGGTGCCACCCAGTGCTTCGGAGCTGCCTCCTAAACTTTCTAAACAGGACAAGACTTCTACCTGCTCAGTACCACTGATCTCGGAGCCGATCGAGGTTGATGATACTGGGACTTTAGTTTCGGCCCCATGCATTTCGGAGCCACCTACTGATAGCAAACATTGGAGCCAGTCCACAGATCCTTTGCCGGTCTCCCCAACATTAAGGTCCCCTATCTTACAGAGGTCCATATCTCCTGCACTGTCTTCCAGATCGTCCTGGAGCCTATCAGAAGATGATGTGGAGAGAGTAGTGCTGAGATTCCTGAAGTCGTCTGCCTTTCCAAAAATGCTGTTGGCTCCGACCAAGTCAGTCCCAGAGCCACCTGAGTCCATTTCCCCTGTTGTGGTTCCTCCTCCGAGCCATGCCGGGCTTTCAGAACTGGAGTGTTCGGTACTGCTGGTTGGGGAACCCTTGGTTTTCAGCTCCCCCCGAAGCTGTCTTGGAGCCGAGTTCTGCTCCAACAACTTCGGTGCCATCCGTGGTGTCCAGGGGCCAAACTTCCCCAGTTGGGCCTGAAAGGGACACTTGGACCCATACCTCGTTGGTTCCGAGTCTCCCTCTCGGTGCATCGGCTAGGGTGAGCTCGGATCCTACATCTATCTCGGAGCCGATGACTTTTTCTGTCTCCTCAGAGCTGAGGAGGTCTTCAGAGCTGTAGTGGTCTGCCTTCGAGATGATGCAGAGTGTGCTGTCCCGCTCATCAGCTCCACCCAGGTGTACTGACACCCTTCCCCCTTGGGCTCCAACCTCCATCTCATCACCTACTCCCTCTCTCAACAGCATAGACCTGCAGCCTCTGGAGCCCCTGGTTGGTGGCCCTCACTCTTCCAAGACCTCCCCGGGAATATCCTTCTGAGGAGCCCCCTCAGAAGAAGACATACAAGAGGAAGCATGTAGACCCCCAGGATGAGTCTCTTACCTCTGACACCGACCTCGAGGAGTCAGAAGGGTCCCCCAAGTCATCCTCTGATGATGTCTCCTTTGTAGACATCTTGGAGATCCTTAAGCAGAGGTGCGGCTGACCCACTGTTACCCCTTCTCATGAGGAGTTGATGTACCTGAAGGCTTTCAGGTCTCAAACTTCAGTCTCTTGGGTGTCTCCACCTTTCGACAAACTTTTAGATCTTGTTAGTCAGAAGGTGTGGGAGACTCCTGATGCCGTGGAGCCAGTTCTCAGGTGACCCAATAAATTTTTGTCTGCTCCCAAAAAGAAGGAATTTTTATCCAAGGGTGTGCCTGTAGATGCCACGGTAGTGGCAGCGGCCACTAAGAAGGAACTAGTGGAGACTTCATCTGTCCATCTACCGAACAAGGAGTCTTGAACGATGGATAGATACGGGAAGCATATCTTTTCATCAGCGGCATTCACACTCAGATCGCTGGACTACCCAACACATTTTACAAGGCTTCAGAGAGATCTCCTTAAGGAGTTGGGAGAGACTCTACAAGGTGCATCTACTGAAGGAGTCCCCGATAAGGTGTCTGCTCAGTTATCCACCTTGAATTCCATTGTTAACTCCTCCATGAGGCTGATTTCTTATGCAGCCGATGGAGCGAGCAGGGCAGCGGGTTCAGGAGTTTCCCTTAGGAGGCACTCCTGGATGCGCTTGTGTAATTTTGTGGAGTCGTTCAAGTCCACCTTTACCAATGCCCCCTTTGACAGTTCTTCCTTGTTTGGACCTAAGGTAAAAGACACACTCACCAGGTGCAAGCAAGAAGGGAAAACGCTGTCTGCCATGGGAATACGTTTTGCTGTCCCTTCTAGACCATACCCTAAGGGTCAGAGAGGTGGTAAGATGTGGTTCAAGAAGTCCCAGAGGTTTTTCCCGGGTGTACAGGGTGATCCCTCCAGAGGCAAAGGAGGAGCGAATGATAGACCTCGCCCTAGAGGCAGGGGCGGACCGCAAAACCAGGGAGGCCATGATTCGTTTCAAGGCCGTCCCTATCAGTGCTCTTGATGTGGGGCCTGGCTGTGCTTCTCTGGAGCCAGTCAGGGGTCACATTTCTTTGTATCCAGAAGCCTGGCTAAACATCACCCGAGACAAATGGGTCCAAAGAATTATCATCAGAGGTTATTCCATACCCTTTTCTCCTCCACCTCACATTCCCAAGAGGATCCAGGATGTTCCACCCAATCACAGGGATCAAGCAACTGTAGAAGTGAACAAGTTGCTCACAAACAGAGTCATCCAAACTGTCCCCACAGACCAGGTAGGATTCGGAACTTACTCCAGATACTTTTTAGTTCCAAAACTTACAGCGACCGGAGGCCCATCTTGGACCTCAGCAAACTAAACAAATCCATAAAGAAGGACAAGTTCTGGATGGTGACACTGCAGTCTATACTCCTTCTGGGAAAGACACTTGGATGTGCTCAATAGACCTCCAAGATGCGTACTACCATATAAAAATGGACAGAGGATCGTGGAGCCACTTGCGCTTCCGGCTGGGAGCCAGTCACTACCAGTTTTGTGCTCTGCCCTTTGGTTTCACCACAGCCCCCAGGATGTTCACCAAATGTAGGGCAGTAGTGACAGCTCACCTGAGACATCAAGGATTCCAGGTGTTTCCGTACCTGGACGACTGGCTCCTGACTGCCCCCCACCAGGCATCTACTCCTTCAAACCATTGATTCCACCATCGAACTTTGTGCCCAGTTGGGGATTACTATAAATTGGGAAAAGTCTGCCTTATCACCCTCTAAATTTGTGACACTTATAGGCGCAGAAATAGGCACAGTTGCCATGTTAGCACGTCTTCCTGCAGAAAGAGCACAGAATCCCATGCAAGTTCTTCGTCTACTTCCCCTTCAGAAAGTCAAGGCCAAGACAGTGCTGAAACTCTTAAGGACCATGGCCTCCACCATAATGCTAGTCCCTCTTGCCAGATTGCATATGTGAATTCTTCAATTGCTTCTATCATCCCAGTGGTCCTTTCAACAACTGCCTCTATCCCACCATATCATATTAACAGAGTCTTGCAAAAAGGACCTCCGTTGGTGGATTCAACCCAACCAACTAATGGCAGGCTCCATTCCTTCCTCGCCAACCCATTGCTACTGTGACCATGGATGCCTCAAAGATAGGGTGGGGGGGCATTATCTAGGCAGGACTGTCCAAGGCACATGACAAGGTCACGAGGCTCACCTGAATATCAATGTCCTAGAGATGAAGGTGGTGCTTTTGGCATTACAAGCACTTCACAACCTTCTTCCTCTTAGGACGATAGCAATCTAATCAGACAACATGGTGATATGGTATCTCAACAGACAAGGCGGAACCAGATCTTACCCCCTTTGTTGGGAGGCTATTCGGGTTTAGAAATGGGTGATATCTTCCCAGCGCTTTCTAGTGGCAATGCACATCCCAGGGACAACCAACATGATAGCCGATAAACTCAGATGGGCAATCTTGATGCCTCACAAGTGGCCTCTGAAGCAGGAAATAGCGGAACAGATCTTCCGCAAATGGGGACAGCCTTGCTGCGATCTTTTCGCCAGTCTGATCATCTGCAAATGCAGCAACTACTTTTCCCTTATCCCCCCTCCAGGGGAGTCATCGAGAGATGCACTTGGTCACAATTGTTCCCTGGGTCTCTTCTATGCTTTTCCCCCCATATCCAAGGCGATTCAGAAAGCGAAACTGTTGGGAAGCAAATTGATTCTCATCTCTCCTTACTGGCCTCATCAGATTTGGTTCCCCTTTCTCGAGCCTCATCTTCTAGATGATCCATGGACTCCGGATCCAGTGCCAGATCTCTTGACACGCATGTCAGGCTCTCTTCACCCCAGCCTGCACACCCTCAACTTGACAGCATGGGCTGCTCCAGTTCCATCCCTAGTCAGGCTTCATGATTTTTTACCCGCTGTGTCCCACATTCTCACATCTTCTCATAAACCCTTCACTAGAAAGTCATACACTAGCAAATGGAGAAGGTTTTTTTATCTTGGCTGATGAAAGGAGTGTTGACCCTTACACCGCATCCATTCCAGTGGTTTTAGAATTTTTGTCTGAACTTTTCACCAGGGAACTGCTGCTGCCACATTTAGGGTTTAGCTGGCAGCAATATCAAATTTTCATTTGGGTCAACATGAGTCTAACCTGATATCACATACATTGTGTAAAACCTTCCTTATAGGTACTACTTAGCTGAGACCTCCCTTTCAGGAACCAGTAAGCTTCCTGGGATCTAAACTTCGTCCCATCCAAAACTATGTCTCCACCCTTTGAACCTACTCATTCGTGCCCGTTGAAGTTTCTGTCTTGGAAGATCTTGTTTCTAGTAGTCATCATATCTGCTAGACAAGTATCAGAATTACAAGCATGGTCTATCAAGCCCCCTTATCTGATTTTCCACAAAGATAGAGTATCTCTTCACACAAATCCATCTTTTATCCCTAAAGTGTGCTGTCATAATAATTTCAGCCAAACTATAGAGCTGACGGTGTTCTTCCCTAATCATTCCAGTGCAGCAGAATACAGATTTCATCAGTTGGATGTTTACAGACAATTACAGTTCTATCTACACAGGACTATAAAATTCAGGAATTCAGACCAATTGTTTGTATCCTCCTCTGATTCCAGATTAGGTCTCCAAAGTGACCCTTTTGAATGGGATTTCGAGCTGTATCTCTTTCATTTATTCCATCAATGGAAAGCCTCTGCTGTTCAAGATTAAGGCTCATTCTACACGATCCCAGTCTACTTCTGCAGCCTTCCAATTGTTAAGATTTGTGCAGCTGCGACCTGGGCTACCCCTCGCACGTTTATTCCTCATTTCAAATTGGACCTGACCTCTAGGGGTAGAGCCGCCTTTGGTTCCACGGTACTCAGGAGTATCTTTCCATGAGCCACCCAAGAATAAGGTGCTAGGGATGCTGTCCCATGTGTAAGAATGAAGGCGAGATAGCACTACAGACCATAAAGAAGTTATATACTCACCATAATGTTCCATGTTTTTAGTCCATCTCGCCCTTCATTCTTACAAACCCACCCTCTGACCCCAGTCCTGGAAGGACCTGGAGACGGGATCATTTTCTATAACAGGTGGAGACCTTTCATAATTGTTCTTTCTGGATAGCTTTAGTTCTGTCTTTCTATAGTTTAGCAGCAAACAAGATCTGGGGCTTGTACTGGTTCACCATTGGATACCTACCTAGCCACGAGCCAACTAGAAGACTTTGAGCTTTGTAATAGGCCGAGTTGGAGCCAAGGATCGGCTCCAAACCCCATGTGGAAGAATGAAGGGCAAGATGGACTGCAAACATGGAACGTTATGGTGAGTACATAACTTTTTTACTTCCCCTTGCCTGGAGGGAGGCTATTACCATAGACAAAAGGTTCTGTCCATCATCATCAAGAATTGGCTATGCCATGCCCTGGAAAATGGTCTCCCTCTGAAAGGCATTCCACATCCTCATCAACTGTCTCTTCTTATCCCCATCATGCAGGACCTCCTGAATCAGGACACCATCAAGTAAGTCTCAAAAGACTTCATAGGAAGAGGATTCTGATGTAGAATTCTTCTGGTGACAAGGAAAGACAGTGGAGACCCATCCAAGAGCTTTATCTTTTGAACATGGTCCTGAAAGTGCAACTTTAGAAATTCTCTCTTGCCATTCTCAAAATGCCTTTCTAGTGTCCCTAGATCTGATGGATGCCTACTTGCACACACCCATTCATCCTTCTTGCTGGAAATTCCTCAGATTTTTCTCTAGCTCCTTGCATTTTCAATTTAGTGCTCTGCCTTTTGGTCTTTCCACAGCAGCAAGGGTGCTCGCAAAATGGTTGGCTCCAATGGCAGCATTCTCCCGCACTCTGGTATTTTAAATTTTTAATCCCACATGTTTCCTACACAGGACCTGCTTTTACTGGACTGCAGATTGGACACAAAATACATGCCTTCCTCAGCAGGAGAAAATTCACAATCTTTCCTAAATATTCCTAAATCTCCCTTCTGCAACTCATTGGTCAGCAAGAGAGATGTTGCAAACTTTGGGTTTCATGGCAGCCACCATTCCATTTCTTCCCAAGGCCAAATTTCACATAAGGAAGATTCAGTGGTCTCAGAAGTATGTGTGGTCCAAACAGTCTCACCCCTTGAGCACCCTGATTCTCCTCCCTTGTCTCAAAAAGGAGTTACTTTGAAAAGAGCTGTCAATCTTAATCCAGGAGTTCCTTCACACCACCACTTCCTCTTCAAGAAGTCCACACACATGCTTCATATGAGGCATGAGGGGCATGGACAGGATCACATGGGTGCAAGGCAGATGGTAACCTCAGTTTCTGAAAGAACATATCAATCTGAAGGAAATGAGGGCTCTTCTGCAAGCACTGCAGACCATCTCAAACCTATGGAAAGTTGGACCACGTCTAGTGTACATAGGCAACACCACAATCATATGGTACATAAACAAGGGAGTCACAAGGTCTTACCAATTGTGCAGGTTAGCACTGGAGGCATGGAATTTAGCCACCCTGATCAACATCAGCCACATAATTCCTTCAAACAACAGTGTGCTGGCAGACTCTCAAAGCTATTACTTAGAGGACTTTCACAAATAGATGTTAAAACAGGCAGATTTTCCAGGCTATCATCCTTCAACGAGGCACTCTTCGGATAGGCCTCTTTGTATCACCAGCCCACTATTGCCTTCCTCAGTTCTGCACTAGGAAACCATGTCCCACAGCCTGGAGTACAGATGCAGTCTCCTTCCACTTTTCAGGGAAGTTCCTGTATGCCTCTCCTCCACTGCCACCTTTTCCAAATAAAATCCTGAAAGCGCAAAGGAAGCCCAAACTCCCTTTACTGGCACTGTTTTGGCCAAGACAGTATTGGTTTCCCCTTGTACTTCATCTGACAAAGGGAAAATACCTCTACAACTGGACCTTAATCACTCACCAAAAGGATTGCTTCTTTATTCTAGTCTTCCCCTCAGCTTGACCCTACCTATTGATGAAAGGATTTTAATCTGACACCTTTTCTCTGAAGAAAGTTGGTTCAAGTACTACAAGAAGACAGGAGACCCACTAGTATAAAGTCTTGCACAGCTAAATGGAAAAGGTTTTCTTACTGGTGCCACAAACATAGTAAGGACCCTCTCATCACAGGTCCCTACTGTACTGCAATGCCTTTGTGAACTACTTCATTCTGGTTTGGCATACTCTTCTATAAAAGCTTACCTGTTGGCCACCAAAGCCTGCCGTGCCTCTTAACCATCCACTTATGGCTAGAATGGAAGTCAAGCTTTTCTTCAGGGAGTTCTGCATTTTAACCCACCAAAGAAACCCATCTCTCTCCACTGGGATCTCAGTTTTGTGCTAGAAAAGATGATATTGCCTTCCTTTGAACCAACATCTTCTGCTTCTTTAAAATTGTGTACTTTGTAACTATCATATTGTTGTGTCTCACCTGTGCTAGGACGTTTGAGTTACAGGCTCTCATGGCCATTCAGCCTTTTCTTCTTTTTCACAAGGACTGATTCTAGGGGTGAATCCATCCTTCTTGCCTAAGGTAGTCAGTGAGCTATCCCTCAATCAGGCTATTTACCTACCAACTTTCTTTCAAAATTCCCAAAATAAAGGGGAAAGAATCTTGCATTCTTTGGACATTCACAGGCAGCTGAGATTTTATATGGACAGAAGTAAATCCTATGGGAAGACTGGCCAGTTTTGTATCTTTAATGAGCCCCAAATTGTGCCAGCTGGTCTCCAGACTATTGCAACTTAGATCTTAAAGTCTGTTTCTGCTACTCACACTATAAGCCCTTGCCTTCCTGCCCAAAAGCTCATTCCACAGAAGACAGTAGCTTCCTCAGGGGCTTTTCAGAAGGGAGTAGATGCCCAGTCTTTCTTGGAAGCTTCTACTTGATCCTCTGTACACACTTTCACCAAACACTACAAAACTGATGCCCTCTCCAGGTTCAGAGCAGCCTCTGCTAGGTTAGTCCTGCCTGGACTACTGGATAGCTCATCTACTCTGTAGCCAACCACCCTTCTGTCTACCTCCTTCAGCCCTGGGAATCACTTGTATGTCAGGAGTACTACAACAGTGATGTCAGCAAGGACTTAATGCAGTTATGTAAGAACTTACCATAAAAGTAGATGTTCTACTGATCACTGTGGCAGTATTCCTTCTCAACTTTCATCCCATCTTCTCTGGCTTACTTCATCCTTCCTTTTCTCCCTCTCTGCTCTGGTATATGGGAACAGGGGAGTTTGCTTACCTATTTGAGCTACACCCCACATACCTGACCAGTTTCTCTCTCCCTGTAGTCTTCAGGCCTCTGGCTTGGAGATAGTCTCAGGATCCATGATTATACTTCTGTCTACATACCACTGTGCATATAAGCTGAGGCCGTGTGTCAGATGTACAACCTTGGGAAGGTAAAGCTTTGGTATCCCAGCCAGATGTCAGCTGTGACAACCCATATGTTAATACTGCAGCAGTGATCAGTAGTACATCTACTGTTATGGTAAGTTCTTCTACAATTGTGCTGTATTTTTGTGGAAATTAGGAGTGAAGAAAGGAATAAAGATCTGGAAGGTTTTGTTTAATATTTTTATAAGGAGGAGTACCAGCATTTTCTAGGAAAGCTGTGGTGGCTGTAGTACCCAAACATGGTAAATACCCTTCAGATAGTTCAATTTAAACCACAAGTATAAAGCATTTGTCTGTACTAAGAAGAATGACAAGGGTGTTGCCAAAATTGACAGATATGGATCAGTGAGATTTTTCTGGAGATGGGGCAAACTTTTGACAGCGTTAATCAAATAATGATAGAGAAGCGGAGAGTAAGAAAATGCAACTCTTTGTGGGTCTTGATTCAGAAAAACATTTGATTAGTCAGCTGGGATTTTATAGGCAGGTTAATGGTAGCATTTGTGTACACTTATAGAATTATAGGGTTAATAAGAAAGCTGAATTAAGGGTCAGAGATGAGAATAAGGTGGGGGATTCCTCTCCAACAAGCTGTGTTTGAGTAGAGGAACCAGGCAGGGATATCTTCCTTCCCCTTTATTTGCTTTTATATTTTGAACCATTAGCAAAGAAACTAAGGTACTCTCAAATTCAAGGAGTAATTGGTGTGGTAATCAAGAAAAGTTGGCTTTATTTGCAGGTGATGATTTGTACTTCCTAAATCCAGGAAAGGACATTTGGTTGTTGTGGAACATTTTGACACACCTTCAATTCTTTTCAAGATATACAAATAAGTGACGATAAAACAAAGGCTATAGCATTCTGATATGTACGCTCAAGTGAGTCTGTTCAGAAATAACATTATTTATAAGGACATGATAAGCTAAAGTATTTAGGTGAATGGATTAAAAAGATTGTTAGGTCAGCTCAGGATTTGTGGGAAGAAAAAAAATACAAAATTTGAGAAGCTATAATTTTTTTTTTATTATGAATAGTAAGATGCAAGAAGTGAAATTTCCTTTAGTTTTATATACAGGTCAAGCATATTTGTATCAAGCAGAGGGGAAGTATGATAATCAAGAGTTTAAGGAATTTATAGGGAAGCGGGCAAGAATTAAGGAGAAATGATATGATGTTTCTCCATAGAGCAAGGTGATTTAGGGTTACATGATGTTGAAGGATACTTTAAAGCTACCCAGATAAGGCTCATGCATAACTCAAATAGAAAGTTATAAACCAAAGTAAAAGAAAATGGAAATAGATGATGAAATGGGGAGTTGAAAAAATGAGAGAGTTGATTTTAGAAAATGATTAGTAACAATCTTGCAGAATATTATATTCATAAAGTAGAAAATATAAGAAGTAATCCAATATGGGAATATGGAGAAAGTAGATTTTACCAATAAGGATGTCTACAATTAGGGATATAGAAAATAGGCATGATGGGACTGGACTTTACTGGAGGAAATAATCAACGGAACCAAGGTACAGGAAGGAAATGACCAAGGAGGGAAATGTAATGCAGTTGAATGAGGCTAAGCTGAATTTGGATCACAAGTTAGAGGCTGCATTCTCCAACCAGGGATTGATAACTCGAGTATAGACAAAAGAAAGGGATACAGGAGTTCTAAGTGGAAGACCAGCTGCTCTGGTGTAGTTTTTAATTGAGTCTAGAATAGCAAATGTGGTTAAAAACAAGGATAATTAGTAAGGCTTATTAAGTATTGCATGATGACTATAAAACTCAGCCGTAGAGGGTTAAAAAAAGATTGTGAAAGGAGACTGGGAAAGTAATTTGTAAAGGAACAATGAAGGACATCTTTATGGCTGACAAGTATTCAGAATAGTCCAGAACATTTAGGATTTTTGCATGTAAGTGTTTGCATACATATTTTATATCCCTAGCAGTTCGATAACAGTTGGACCTGCGATGGGAAAGAGGGGTAATTAGGAACATGTTTTGAGGGAATGCAACAATCTGATAGATTTTAAAAAATCCCTGCAGAGTACTTTGTCAGTAAATGTTTGATATCCTGGAAACAATAGAATTAGTGTAGGCTGTGTACAAGGGCATAATGATGCAATTATGAGCAGTGTTTGAACTTACATGGGGGTAAAGAGTGGGAATGGGTGTGCATCAGGGTTTCGCTCTGAGCCCACTGCTGTTTATGCTGGTGATAGATTACATAGCAAACTGGTCTAAATGGATGAACAGATCAACAAAGCTGCTGAGTGAAGATGATGTGGCATGACAAGTCTTCAGCAAATAGAGGAATTCCTTGCAGAATTGAAGGTATGTGGATGAAACAGAGAAGTCAGTTGTCATGGAAGAGAATCCATAGAAGCTGAAATTTGAGATAGAAGGGAAGATGGTGAAAAAGGTGAACAGAGTCAAATATCTGACTGGTGGTTGAGAATGGAAGTCTGAATGAGGAAGTCATAACTCAAATTAGATGGAATACAGCTAACTGGAGCAGAAAGTTGGAGGTAGTGTGTGACAGAAGAATTACAAAGAAGCTGAAATATAAGGTGTACAAAACAATAGTGTGACTCATACTAGTGTGTGGCATAGAAACCTGCACAATGAAGTTAGTGCAGTTGAGGAAGCTAGACATGATTGGGATGAAGTGCCTGAGATGGGTGATGGATGTACGCTATGGAGCAGACTAAGAAATGACATCAGAGTACAAACCAAAGTAGTTCCAGTTGCAGAGAAGGTCAAATAGAACAGATTATACTGGTTTGGGCATGTGTGGGAAAGCCGAGGACAATCTGGTGAGGATTTGGGAGAAAATTAAAGTGAGAAAAAATAGTCATCCAGCAGAGATAGATGGATTGCATGAAAAAGACCTGTGATGGTCAGATGCAACTATCAAAGAAGGTAGGGTAATAGCACTGAAATGAGACAGGTTGGCAGCAGTTGGAGCAATACCCTGAACCCATGCAGAAAATTAAAAAAAGGGGGTTGGTTATGTCAGGGGAGCACATGGTTGTAAATAAGGAAATAATTATTTTGAGCTGGCATACAGGATTGGATTTGTTATTATAATAAGACCTTACTATGTTATTGGTTGCCGAAAAAGCAATTACTAGGAAATCAAAATTTGAACCTAAGCCAACTGTAAATGAAGTACTGAATATTGTAAAGGAGAAAAAAAGAATTGAAGGTGAGATTTTTAGAAAAGTGAAGGGACAAACTATATAGAAATAAATGGAATTTGCAGAATAATGTTTAGGAGGAGAGGAGTAAGGTTTAGGCAGGAACTGAACAATTTCATGTATTGTTGAAGCAAATAAAATTTGTTAGAAAATGTATACACTGCATGAAAATAATGGAAATGTTACCATGGTTTCTATTTTTTCCGTTAATGTATATATACCAATGTTACTGATTAAAATGTTAAGATTTAATAAAGATGTATAAAAACAGCAGGAGCTTTAAGTAGCCATTCATATGAGCTGATAAAACTGTAGCTATCTGATACTGAAATGAAAGAAAGACCAACTGAACATGAATCTCTTCAAGAAGAAATATTTTATGTAGTAGTAGTGTTAGAGACCCTGGGGTGGTGATTGTACCAGAGAAACCAGAATGAGTAAATTGAATTTTATCAAAGTACAATTAAGCAAAATTTCTGCTGCTACACAGCAAAGGTTTGCCAGTTGAGAGTACAAATTGTGGGCATGTGCATGCACGTGCCCATGCTTCAAATCTGACCATCAGAAAGCAGCCAAGGCTTGTGTTCACAATGATGCTATCTTACTAACATGAAGAGCAGTGTCTAACCAAATTTGGGTAGAAGTGTGAAGTATTGCAATTTAGAGGTGCCAGAGTTCTTTCAGTATTTTTTTTTTCCAGATTACAAGCATTTCCCAGAAGTCGGTTGCTGTTGAGAAACTGATATTAGATTCAAGCTTTTATCAGAACAGACTACTGAAGAAAAAAAATGTAACTAACAACATGCTAGCACACTGAAAGGCTGTACTTTTCAATCTTCTTTCATCAGTTAAGCCTAGCAACTTTGGCAGTGAAATGTTTTACATTGCTTTTAAAGGAAAATCGTTGAGTGTTAAAAGTCCAGGAGCTCAGCAGAAGAGTGAGGAGTACCTTGGACTCAAATCAAGAAGTCAGAAAAGTTCAGTAACAGTGTGGAGATAAGTCCGGTAGCAAAAGCAGCTCAGTAGTAAAAAAAATAACAGTATCCAGAGCCATGAACGAGTAAAACAAACTCAAATTTTAATTAATGTTAAAATACTGCTAAAAGAATTGATAAAAACACAAGTGATAACATTTTCATCATTAAGGCTTAATCAGGCTGACATCAAGGGAACTAAAAACATTGGTTTATATTAAAGAACATTACATGATCAATTGCACTTAGTGAACCTGGTTATGCAGGTGTCTTAGATGAGGTCTTAAAAGTGATGTTGTTAAGCCTAGAGGAATGCGTGATTTAAATCTTAAAATCCAGTTTAGTTGTTTTTGTTCAGTTTTAAGCTTGATACCACCACCTCTCAATGCTTCTAGTATAACAAAGTATCAGAAACCTGAATGTTTGTAATGTATCTGTTTCCTTAATGTGCTTATGTAAAGTGTTTTTATAATCTACTTGAGCATAAACCCTTTGCCATTTCTCCAGTCTTACAGGTGGTAGGCAATGTCTTCTGGGTTCCTTCTTTTAACTTGATTCTCTCCTCTGCCTTTTAGAAACCTGATAGGTTTTACAGTGTTCTAGATTCCCACAAACACCTTTTTATGAACTCTGTAGCAGATCCTGAAATGATGTTTCAAGGCCCTGAGAGAGCAAATGCTAGCTCTTCCAAAAATCCTTTATGAACAGACAAGGAAAGCAAAGCCTTAGGTCTGGAAAGAATGTTGGCACTTCTTCTACCCTTGTTTTGTGGGCTTTGAACTGCCAATTTCTTATGGTGAAGTACCAGGAATATATTTTTGATGGGAAAAAAAAAAAAAACTCACGGGGATTGCAAATCAAGCCCTGTCAAAAAAATTAATGTATCTATGCAACTCCTGCTCGCAGGTGGGTAAGCACTTACTGCACTGTGGCTATGATGCCTTGGAAGCCTCCAGCAGGGCAGTAGCTGCAGTATTTGTCATTAGAAGATATACCTGGTTGAGGTAGCAGTCCCTTCCTAAACATGTCAGATCCAGTCTCTTAGGTGCTAAGACTTCATCTTTATTTTTGGTCCTAAGGCTCAGGCTGTCCTTAAGAAAATGGAGGATGAGTCCAAGTCAATGCAAATTGTCAAGGACTTCCTTCAGGTCCAACCCCCTCATTTCTGCTGGAATTACCCTACCAAATGTTGGTCCTTTCCAGCTCCCCAGTTTAAGCCTAGAGAAAGAAGCCAAAGACAGCACTAGTGCCCTAGACAGTGGCAAACACCTCAGTAGGCCTGTGGGATCACGTCATGACTGTCATATGGCACTAGCTCCCCTTCCCCATTTTCCTACTCCCTCCTCCTCCTCACCCCCCCCCCCAAGCTGGGGGGATGGGACTTTCAGTATTCCACAAGAACTGAATCCTGATTACCAGGGATCTATGGATTCTAAACATAATTGAAAGAGGTTACAAACTCAAAATTCAAACAATGCTTGATTCATTCAGACTTCCCTCCAAACCAAAAGGCAGAGGCCTTAACCTAAATATGGAACCTGAACTAAACTTTTTACAAGGAAAAGGTTTTTACTCCAGACTTTTCCTAGTCCTCAGAAAAGAAGGTACCTGGAGGCCAGTTCTAGACCTGCTAAGGCTCATCTGATTTTTACAGGTCCCAAATTTCAAAATGCTAACTAAAAAAAAAAACTAAAAAAAAAACACTACTGCCCACAATTTCTCCCAGTGCCTTCATGGTAACCTTGGATCTAAAAGATGCATACCTCCACATTCCCATAGAGGAATCACACAGGAACTTCTTGCACTTCAGGGCAGATTTGAGGTATTATCAATTATGTGTTCTGCCTTTGGCTTGTCTACTGATCCCAGGGGTTTTCACAAAATGCCTTGCCCTGGTGATAGCCTTCTGCAGGACAAAGGTAATTCTTTTCCCTCCCTTACATAATTGCCTCATTCAGTTAACAAGCCTGGAAAAATTTTAAGCAGACCTGTTTTATAACCCAAAATGTACTAACCTCAGTGGGGTTCACAATCAATACCCAAAAATCTCAGCAAGCCCAACAAGTAGGATTGTGTTTCTGGGAGCTTTATTGGACTCAGTTCTTCAGAAGGCATTCTTCTCTCCAGACAAGGTTACTGTCACTCCTCTCTCCCTAATATAGATGACAAGCTTCTTCAGAAGGCATTCTTCCCTCCAAACAAGGTTACTGTCACTCATCTCTCTCTAACATAGATGACAAGCAGGCAGGATATTTTGTTTAGATGTTTTAATACATAGAAACACATCAGGATTGACATCATAAAATATGAACAAACTAGTTAGACAGACCTTACATACACACATGCTTACATCCTTGTGCAAGTCTTTGGATAGCTACTTGATCTACATCCTCCCTCTAAAAAAGATTGCCCTGTGAAAAAACAATATCAGAGTTAGACATGCAGTACTACTGACATTAGAAACAAAACACAATGTTCACATCCAAGTTGCTTCATATCTGTTACAGGGTTTAGAGATGCGATCATATCTCGTAACATAACAGCTTGGACTAAACTCAGCAACAGTGACCGTCAGCAGTGCACAACTCATATCAGGGACTTCTGGATTCATCACAGGAATGGGAATGTCCTTTGGAGCTTCTTCTGGAATTGGAGCACTGGACAACCCACTCTGAGAATGTCTTTCTCACAGGCTGTGTGCTGTGGTATAGGCTAGGAACACCAGTCTCAAATGCTTCCAATTCCACCTAAAGACTGCTCCTTATGATCCACAATGTATGATCTTGGCTGCGGACAAATATTCTTCACGACACCAATCCAATCAAAACCTCTTGACATCTGCATCCTTACCTCTTCTCGTAATGGATTGAGCAGTTTGCTGATTTTATCATAGTAGGACTTCTGAGTTGGTTTTCACTGACCTGTTGCTCTTGACACATGGAACCAGCAATTGACTACTGATTGGTAATGTGGTTCTGGTTTGTCTCAACAGAAGTCTCTGAGCAGGTGAACCAAGATGTTTATCATGAGGAACATTTCTGAAATTCAAGCGATTCAGGAAAACATCACTATTATCTCATTTTGACTTTTCTAATAACTGTTTTGCACTTTGACCTTGGCATTCTGCCAAACCATTTGACTGCGGGTACTCTGGGCTACTTGTGACATGATTAAGTCCCATTCTTCAGCAAATCTTTTGAACTGTTGGCTTGTAAACTGCATGCCATTGTCAGAAATAACTGTGTAGACTGCCATGTACTGCAAAATGATCCTTTATCTTAGTAATGACTGTACTGGATGCTAGGTTAGGAAGTAAGGCGCACTCAAACCAATTGAAGTAAGAGTCTACTAATACCAAATAATGACCATTCCACTCAGATGTCGGTGGCTACTGTCAAGCAAGGCAGTTCTGGAATCTGGTTTAGCTGAAGTGGTTCTTTTTGTTGATGTGTCTTTGTACTATTACACATGGAACAAGATGAAAGTGCCTCTCAATGTCTTGTGACACAGAAGGCCAAAATACTAGTCCTCTCACCCTGCATTTGGTAGAATTGGTTCCTGGGTGACCACAGTGCAAGATAGTAATGTACTCTTGTTGCAAGGACTTTAGAAGAATTATGTTTGGACCTTTCATAATACATTTGTCAGCTAAAATCTCATCTCTGTATGGAAAATAAGGTTGCAATTCTTGAGGTAAACTAGCTTGCTTTGACGGCCATCCTTGATTGATAAAGTGATTGACCCTTTGTAAAACTGGATCTGTGACTGTTTGATCTCTCAGCTCATCAAGACATGTGGAAGACAAATTTCTCACTTTCATGATTTCAAAATTAAGGTTCTTATTCTCATGCTGTTCTGTAGCATTTCTGAGTAATCTGGATAAGGTATCAGCAAGATAAAGAAGTTTGTCTTTCTTGTAGACAAGATTGAAATTATACTTTTGCAGTCTCAGGATCATGCATTGCAGCTGGGCTAGAGCTGAATGTATAGGCTTTCTCAAGGCAGCGACTGGAGGCTGGTGGTCTGTTTCAATCTGAATAGGTCTGTCATAAACATAATCATGGAACTTTGAACATACAGACGCAATTGCCAAAAGTTGTTTCTCAATCTGGGCATAGGCAACAGGTTCATCCTCTTGTAGAATGACTGCACCAAGACCAAATTTTGATGCATCACAAGAACGTGGAACCGGTTTGTGAACATCATAGTATCTGAGAGTTGGTTGACAGCAATTCTCAGTTTCAGGACAGCAAATGCTCTTTGGTGTTGCTCTAACCAAGACCAGGCTACATCTTTATGTGTCAGCTCTCTGAGCAGTGATGAAAGTTGGCTGAAGTCTGGAATGAACTTGCCTAGGTAGTTGACCATACCAAAAAAGCATTGCAGGGCTTGAGCATTGTCTGGAGCTGGCATCTCGAGAATGGCTGTTTGCTTTGAAGGGTCTGGTTGTAAGCCTGTACTCATAAATGACCAACATAAGTAACTTCTTGTAACCTGAATTTGTATTTGTATGGATAGGGCTTAAGATTCACTTGACATGCCCTTTCAAGAACTTTTTTGAGGTTTCTGTTATATTCTGCTTCACTATGACCTCCTACTAATATGTCTACTATAATACCACAAGGATACCCAGAAAAAAATTGCTACATTGCACACTGAAAAACTTCCTTTGCAGAATTTAATCCAACTGGCATTCTCAAAAATGTGTACCTGCCAAACCAAGTACTCAACGTAGTGAGCAATGATGATTTTTTTGTCAAGCTGAATTTGCCAAAATGAACTCTCTGCATCTAAGACAGAAAAAAAGTGGTATTTGGCATCAAGGTTGCAACTTCTTTGATTGTGCACATTGGATGATGAGGTCTTTTCAGGGCTTCGTTCAAATCTCATGGATCAATACATATTCTGATGTCATCTGAGTTTTTTGTATGAGCTACCACCATGGAAGATACCTCAGTATGAGTTTCACGTAGACAAATCACATCTTGTTGCACCATTTTATCTAACTCTGCTTTAACTCTGTCCTGTATGGCTATTGGAACATTACGTGCTGGCCTGATAACTGGACTCACGTCTGGGTCTGACTTTATTTTGTACACAACTTGAAGTTTGCTTAGTTTGTCTTTGAAAATATCAGTATAGGTGGAAATAATGTACTAGGTGAAATTAGAGTAGTGGTCTTTTAAGCTGACATGGTGAACTTCCTTATTAAAAGAAAGCAGTCCCATTTTAAAACTGTCACTTGCCAAATCATGCCTTTCACCTTTACACACACTAGCAAATGTTTCTGCTGACATAACATTGCACTTGTACCTGTATCAACTTTGAGTTCTATTGATTTTACATTTATCTGAACAGTACAAAATACTTCATTCTTTGCCCTTAAATCTGCTACATTGACTGCTTCCTGAAGCACTGACACATGATCAACATAAAGAGTAGGGTTGCAGCTTTCTAATTGATCAACTTGTTTCTTAAAATATTCCCTTTTAATCAAAGAATGTGGGCCTTTTTGATTTACAAAACCTTTTGAAATGATTACATTTATTGCATTTGTGGCATTGCTGACCAAAAGCTAAACATTTGTCCTTTTCAGATTCATGACTTCCACCACAGTTATGACAGTTGGCAATAAAACTGGGTCGGGGCCCATGCTTTGAGTTTGCTGACTCACACATGCTTCACTGAGACTGTGTGAACTCTGGAATTTGCAGGAATGCTCTGGGGGTTACCAGTGAGTGCTGCAGGAGCTACAGCTGCTGGCATGTGCTTGGGCCTATTTCTTTTAACTACATGCTGCATACTATCAACATGAGCTTTTTCACTGTGCCTTCTAGAGTGGTTTGTGTTTGTAAGCATATTTGCGTGCTTTTCTATGAGCTCGTATATCTGACAAATCTCAACGGCCTTATTCAAAATTAAATCACTGTCACGAAGCAAATTATTTCACACAGTATAATCTTTAATACCACGCACAAGTCTGTTCTTTAGCAACTTATCTCTTAAATCACCAAATCTGCAAGTTTTAGCTTTATTTCTCAGGTCAGTTGTATATGCTGTGAAAGTTTCACCAGGCCTTTTCATTGTAACATTTGTCTGTGGGTTACACATTTCTCTAAATTTAAGTTTTAAGCATTCTGGGTCCTCCTTTGACTCAAACGTTTTAACAGTATGATAGTTTTCCCCCTCTCCTGTATAGATAGCAGGTGCATACACATATGAACGTTCCCTTTCAATGGCTTCTGACTCAGCTAAATTAAGTAGAATAAATGCCTTTGTACAGTCCTCTTTATCAGAAAATGCAGCCTGTATAAAAATGTACTCTTGCTCAAACACTGTCCAGGTCTCAGCAATATTACTGTCAAACACAAGTGCACTGGGTTTTCGAAATCAGTCTGCCATGCCCACAAAGTATGCACAAACACACTGAAAATATGGCCCTTGTAATTATGTACGAACAGACTTCTGTGAGTTTGTAATAACATTCAAATGCATAATAAACTGAAATACGCAAAATATGCTCTGTAATGGCTGTATTCTATGAAATATGCCCTATAATGGCTGTACTTTTGTGAAATAACTTTACTGTAACACTGCACAAACATGCGAACACTTTATACACTTCTGATAACTCAGATATCTTTGCTTAATACGGAAATACATGCTTTGTGAAAATGCAGTCATTTCCCTTTATTTTGTTTGTTTTATGCAATTTGGACTTTATTTCAAACATTTTCTGTAGTAATTTGAATATTTTATTAACATCGTACATATCGGTTTATGCAAATATTTAGAACATTCTGTATGCCCCATTTCATATTTTGCAAATAAGAAATAGTGCTGAGCAAGTTTTAATACCGAAATTTGTTTCTGACCTGTTTTGTGAAGTGTGCACATTTTTAGGGATAATTCACTGCTGTATAATACTCCGTTTCTAGTCAGTTGCCTCATGGCTGTAGCTCTGGATCCCATTCTGATACCATGTCGCTCTTCTCTCTCTAACATAGATGACGAGCAGGCTGGATGTTGTTTAGATGCTTTAATACATAGAAACACATCAGGATGGATAGCAGCATCATAAAATATGAACAAACTAGTTAACAGATGGACCTTACATCTCAAATGCTTACTGCAAAATGGCAGTCAGCCTTGCACATGCTCAGTATTTATAGACTTGTGCAAGCCCTTGGATAGCTTCTTAAAGGTACATACACACACTGGTCTACAGTTACCTTCCTAACTGTGTACTTCCAAAAGTTCTTGGTCAGGAAGCCAGACAGTATCTCAGGGCCCTGGGATACATGGCCTCTTGCATCCTTATAATACCCCAGGACAGACTACATATGAGAAAACTGCATTGGTATCTCGGAAATTTGTAGCACCGAAATTCTCAAACTCTCACCTTCAGTATAAACTGCTTCCTTGCTTCACAAAAGAGTTTGCAGGTGGGTCCAGGCATGATCTCTGTCTGGGCCTGGGCCTGGGCCTCCCCTTAGAGTTCAGTTCTCAGGACCAAACTCTGACAACAGATGCCTCAAATATTCCCTGTGGACCCTATTACAGCAACTTCCAGACTCAAGGCAGATGGGACTCCATGTTCAAAAACTTTTAGTTATGTACTTACCATAACTTTAGATGTATGGGATCCATCTCGCCTACATTCTGTACTGATGGGTTCGGAGCCGATCCTCGGCTCCGACTCGGCACGCTATACTATAGAATGAAGTCTTTTATTGGCTGAGCTATCCCACATCCCAGGATGCACCACCACTGCTTCCTTCCCCAGATCTTGTTTGTCCGCACACATGCACACACAGACTGTTGATATAATATTGCCAGGTGTTTCAAGATGAAACTGCTAAACTCGAACCGTCCGGTCTCTTCTGATCTCCAAGGCAGGGGGAAGGAGGGTGGGTTATTAGGAATGTAGGCGAGATGGATCCCATACATCTAAAGTTATGGTAAGTACATAACTAAAAGATGTTATGTGATCCTATCTCGCCTGCATTCTGTACTGATGGGACAGCGTCCCTAGCACCTGATTCCTGGGTGGCTCACTGGAAAACACTCCTGAGAACTGTGGAACCGAAGGAAGCTCGCCCCCGAGATGCCACGTCCAATTTGTAATGAGAAATGAAGGTGTGAGGAGAAGACCACATAGCCGCAGCACAAATGTCACTAATGGCAAGCTTAGAATGAAAAGCTGCCGAAGTAGCCATAGCCCTGGTAGAATGAGCTTTCACTGTAGTTGTAAGCTCTTTATTAGAAATGAAGTAAGTATGACTGATACAGTCTCTGATCCACTTGGCAATAGTGACTTTCGTGATGGCTTTGCCCAATTTATTGTCCGAAAAGGACACAAACAACTGATCTGTTTTCCGTGTTTGGTGCATCCTATCCAAATAGAAGCGCAATTGTCTGTGAACATCCAAGGTGTGAAAGATGTATTCCGCTCTATTCGAGTACTTTGGGAAGAAAACTGGAAGTTCCAATGACTGTTGCAGACAAAAACTAGAACAAACCTTAGGAACAAAGGATGGATTCGGTCTGAGGGATACTCTATCCTTGTGAAAAACCAGGTATGGTGGTTTGACACATAGGGCTTGAAGTTCCGAAACTCTTCTGGCTGATGTAATTGCAACTAAGAAAGCAGTCTTCCAAGAAAGAAATTTCAAGTCACAAGTTGCTGCCGGTTCAAAGGGGGAAGAGGTCAAATCACCTAACACAACATTAAGGTCCCACGGTGGAGCGGGATGAGATATCGGGGGCCGAAGCAGCCTAGCACCTTTCATGAAGGCTTTACACAACTTGTTGCTCATCAAAGGTGGTTCTATGCTCTCATGAAAATTGGAAATAGCTGCCAATTGAACCTTGATGGTAGTGACCGAAGAACCTTGATTGAACAGAGAAGCTAAAAACTTCAGAACCTCTGACACCGGGACAGTTATGGGATCTAATCCCCGGAGTTGGGCCCAAATAGCAAATCTCTTCCATTTGCTGTTATACATTTTCTTAGTAGAAGTCTTATGGGCTGAGGACAAGATATGTATGACTTCCGGGTCCAAAGCATGGTTCTTGACTATGGTCGGAAGAGGAGGAGCCAAGCTGTTAACCTCAATGAGTGGAGGGACTGATGAAGCTGTCCCGACTGATGGGTCAAGAGATCCGGAACTTGGACCAGGAACCATGGACCGTCCAGTGCATATTTCCGAAGAAAGGGAAACCAGACTTGACGAGGCCAGTATGGGGCAACTAAAATCATTTTGCTCTCCAAGCGAATTGCCTTCTGGATCACCTTGGGAAGAAGGGGAACCAGTGGAAAGGCGTATAGCAGGCCGGTGGGCCAAGCTTGGACTATGGCGTCCTTGGGAATCTCCCCCAGAACTGGGGTGAGAGAGAAGAACTGTTGGCATTTTGTGTTGAGGGGGGTTGCGAAAAGGTTGCAACAAGGAGTTCCCCATCTTCTGAAAATCTGAGTTGCCACTCTGTCGTTCAGAGACCACTCATGAGGAGAGAGAATAGTTCTGCTCAGTCTGTCGGCTATCACACTGGATCTCCCTGGAATGTGTGTTGCTACCAGAAAACGT
This sequence comes from Protopterus annectens, assembly GCF_019279795.1. NCBI lineage: Eukaryota > Metazoa > Chordata > Ceratodontiformes > Protopteridae > Protopterus > Protopterus annectens. Next base: position 1,692,180,201 of record NC_056731.1, read on the forward strand.
TTGGTTGCAATCGCCCAATCCCATACTTTCATGGCCTCTCTGCAAAGGGGGTAGGATCTGGTCCCTCCCTGCTTGTTCAGGTACCAGACTACTGACATGTTGTCGGACTGAATGGCAATCATGCCCGGGGGGAGGTAATCGTGTAGTGCTTGCAGCGATAGAAGCACCGCCCTCATTTCTAGTATGTTGATGTGGAGGAGACTCTCGGACTGCCACTTGCCTTGGACCGACCTGCCCAGGTAATGTCCCCCCCACCCCGTCTGGGAGGCGTCCGTAGTCAATGTGGCCACTGGAGGTGGTGGAACGAAGGGTCGCCCCTGATCCAGGTTGGAGGAATGAAGCCACCAACGAAGGTTCTGTTTGCACGTCTCTGTGATCAGAATGAGGTGACTGAGAGGGAGATCCTGATAGGACCACTGGACTGACAGGAGCCACTGGAGAATCCTCATATGTAACCTTGCCAAGGGGACTAGGAGAACGGTGGCTGACATGGAACCTAACAGTTGTAGGACCATCCTGGCTGGGGCTCGGCGTTTGAGGAGCAAGGCTCGAACTTGAGACTGTAATGTTTCTATCCTCTCTGTAGGAAGATAGACCCGCATTTGCTTTGAGTCTATCTCTACTCCGATAAACCGTATGCGCTGAAATGGCAGCAACACAGACTTTGCCCAATTGAAGGTGATTACTAGGGAGTTGCCTAGAGATATAGTGGCTGCTAGGTTTTGTAAGAGTAGACGCCTGGAGGTGGCAGTTAGGAGCCAGTCGTCTAGGTATGAAAACACCTGGAATCCTAGACTTCTCAGGTGAGCAGTCACCACAGCCAAACATTTGGTGAACACCCTGGGGGCTGTGGTGAGACCAAAGGGCAGTGCACAGAACTGAAAATGACTGTCTCCCAGGCTGAAGCGCAAGTGTCTCCTGGACGCCTGATCTATCAGGATGTGATAATAGGCGTCCTTGAGATCTATGGAGCACATCCAAACACCTTTCTCCAGCAGCGGGAGAATGGATTGCAAGGTGACCATCTGGAACTTGGACTTCTTGACTGATCGATTTAGCTTGCTGAGATCCAAAATGGGCCTCAAGTCCCCGGTCTTTTTTGGCACCAAAAAGAATCTTGAGTAAGTCCCTAATCCGGTCTGGCCTATGGGGACCGGTTGGATGACTCCTTTTTGAAGCAGCTTTGAGATTTTGATGGCTGCAAGATCCCGTTGACTGGGTGGTGGGTCGGGGATTTTTCGGGATGGTGGGGGGGTTGAGAAAAGGGGATGGTGTAACCTCCATCAATGATTCGGAGCACCCATCGGTCCTGAGTGATATTCTTCCAGGCCTTTAGGTGCTTCGAAAAATGACCCCCGACTGGCTCCGGAGCTGCACAGTCGGGCAATCCTTCAGGGATGCTGGAAGGTTGAGGAGCCACAAAAGGACTCGCGGTCTCCAGTGTTGCGGGGGCCTCCGCCGCCTCTGGGATGGCATCTTCCTGAAAAATTTCCCCCTCCTCTGCCTCTAGTAGGGGGATCGCCCTGCTGTGAGGAGTAAGTCTTTTGAGATTTACGGAACCACATTTTCCCCCCTCTTCTAGCCTTGGGATAAGGCCTGAAGGGAGTGGAAAATCGTGCCCCTACGGCAGTCAAAGTCTTACCCTCTTGTTCACAGCGAGTCAAGGTGTCCTTTACCTTGGGTCCAAACAAAGGGGACCCATCAAAGGGAGCGTTGGCAAAGGAAGACGTGAAGGCTTCCGCAAAATGACACAGGCGAAGCCAGGCTTGTCTCCGTAGAGCAACACCTGTTCCCGCCGCTCTACTCGCCCCCTCGGCTGCATACGAAATGAGCCTCATGGACGAGTTCGATATCGATGATAGGGTAGCCAACTGAGAGCTAACCATATGGGCCAACTGCTCAGGTAGGTTACCAGAGAGGGTATCTGAAAGTTCCTTGACCAGATCCCTCTGAAGTCTGGTGAAGTGCGTCAGATAATTCAGAGACCTTAAAGTAAAGGCTGCTGAAGTAAGGGTGCGCTTCCCGTACAAATCCATGCTCCTGGACTCTTTATTAGGAGGCTGGACGGACGTCGAAGCCTCTGCCACATCTTGTTGGGTAGCAGATGCCACCACCAGGGCATCTACAGCCACACCTTTGGAGAGGAAATCCTTTTCGGGGGGGGCTGAAAGAAATTTATTAGGGCGAGCTGGCACCAGTTCCACAGAATCCGGGTGCTCCCACGCCCTTCGAGAGATCAAATCCAGAAGCTCATTGAAGGACAGAGACACCCAGGAGGCGGAGGGCTGAGCCCCGAAGGCCTTGAGGAATACCGACTCCTCAGCGGAAGGGGGTTTGGACTGCCGGTCGCCTCATTGCTTCAGGATTTCCAAAATGTCCACAAAGGAGACATCATCTGAGGACGACTTGGGGGACCCCTCCGCATCATCGAGGTCGGTGTCCGAGGTGAGAGACTCATCAGGGGAGTCGACGTGCTTCCTCTTGCACTGTCTCTTCCTTGGAGGTTCCTCCGAAGACGCTTCGGAGGGACCTTCAGGAAGGGGGGAACCCCCAATGGGGGTGACCTCAGGCCCCAGGGCTCTGCTGTCTTGAGACAGTGGGACTACAAAGGAACCTGTCTCCGTGCCAAGGGAAGGTGCCGGTGAGACAGTGGAGGTGGCCAAAGAAGATTTGGCCAAAGCACTCCTCATGGCCCTGAAGGCCGGACCCCCAGAGTCCTGGGAAGGTCTGACCCCCGAAGCCACAACAGTAGACGGCACTCCCGCAGCCGACGCACCGAGAGGGAGGCTCGGAACCGAAAACATCGGTCCTGAAGCATCACCCCCGGGGCCGACCGAGGAGGTCCGTGTACCAAATTCCGACCCGAAGGTCGGGGTTGGAGTAAGGGTCTGAGCCGACCCGAAAACCTCCATCGGCTCCACTAGCACCGACTCCAACGGTGCCGAGGCTGTTGGAGGAGGAACCAAGACAACAGGGTGGGCAATCGGCTCCGGAGCTGACTGGGCTGGAGCCGAAACCAACTTTTGGAAGACTGGAGACTGAAACAGCCTTTGAAGTACCCTGTCAATGTCTGAATCCGACATCCTCGAAGACCGAGAAGAGATCGAACGAGTTTGAGTCGACTTCTCCACCAGTTCCGAAGGACTGGGGGACCGGCTGTGAATCGTCTCGATAAATATCGGTGCCGAGGGAGACGCCACAACCATTGCAATTTCCCTCGGAGCCGAAGTGGACTTCGGCACCTAAGGGGAAGAGTCTGAGCGGGCAACTCTCATCGGCTCCGAAGACAGTGGAGCCGATGAAGGTGACCCGCCTCTCGAAGCTCTAGCCGTCGGCTCCGAAGCCAGAGGAGTCGAGGCTGGAGGCATCGAGGCAGACCGTTCTGCCCTCGGCTCCGAAGTCCATGGAGCCGATGGAGAAGCCTGCCGAGATTTCTTTGTGGCCGGTTCCGATGGGCTGGTCGGAGCCGACGATTTCTTTTTCTTCGAAGGTGAAGAGGAAGAAGATAAAGCCTCCTCAAAAGAAGGTGTAATAAGCCCTTTTAGAATCAATTTGTTTTTCCTCTCTTGAGGACCCGGGAGGAAAAAGCATGACAAACGCTGCATGACTCCTGAAGATGTTTAGGGCCTAAACAATACACACATAAAGAGTGATCGTCCGTTATGGACATTTTGTAACTGCATTTAGAGAATTTTTTGAACCCAGATGGTCTGTGCTCTTTAGACATGTTGACACACAATCACTACACAAAAAAAGAAACTTTAGTCACAAAATTTTCTCAAAGATGATGAGAATTAGGGCAAGACCCCTCTAACATAAAACGGGATACTTGACCAACTAATAATACTACCACAAGACTCACACTAAGTATTTCAATCACGCACGAGGGCAAGGCCCCTCTAACTTAAACAGGATCCTTTCCCTCAAATTAAAGATAAATTTTACCACAAAATTTAACTCAAACTCAGTCACACAACAACAATAGCTGTTAAAACAGCTTTTGGGTCGATTATCAAAAAATTCCTGACAGAAATTTCTTAAGAAATAAGCACTTAGCTCAGCCAAGTCTGAGACCATGTCTTTGCTTGTAAAGGGGCAAACGAGATCTGGGGAAGCAGTGGTGGTGCATCCTGGGATGTGGGATAGCTCAGCCAATAAGAGACTTTGTTCTATAGTATAGCGTGCCGAGTCGGAGCCGAGGATCGGCTCCGAACCCATCAGTACAGAATGTAGGCGAGATAGGATCACATAACATCAACCACATCAACTTAAAAGAACTAATGACAGTCCAAAAAGATCTGATTGCTTTCAAAGAGAAATGGAAACCCAGAGTCTTGACAATACTACAGTTATATGGTACATAAACAAGTGGATGGGGACCCACTTATACCCTCTTTGCTGCCTAGCCATGACCTTATAATGCCTCATCAGGAGCCTGTTGGACACCAGTAAGTGGCAACTGCATTATGAAGTATCTCTCAGCATAGCCAAAAAGTGGGGTATGTCACAGACAGACCATTTTGCCAACAAAGAAAATGTTCACTTGGAGAAGTTTTCCTCCAGGAACAAAATGGAGTCAGCTTAGAAGATGGATGCCTTTTCCTTTCCTTGGACAGACCCTTTCCTCTATGCCTTCCCCAGTGCCACTGCTACCCAGGGTTTTTCTGAAAATAAGGGAAAAGGGTCAAGAGTAATTCTGATAAGCCCAGATTGGATGAGGCAGCATTGGTACCTTCTGTTGCTCAGTCTAGCCAACAGGGAGCCATGTCAGTTGCCACAGAAAGTGGACCTGCTAATGCAGAACAGGGGCACATTAATACATCCCAACCTGAACGCACTCAAATTGACAGCTTGGATGACCTTGAGAACATGGAAGGGGCCACTCCTTGATAAGCAGGTCCTGGACATGCTAAAAGAAGCCAGGAGATCCAACACTAGGAAGTCACTCCACCAAATGGAAAAGATTAATTCTTTGGTGCAGAAAAAGGGGATAAAACCCTCATCAAGTTCAGATCCCTTTTATCCTGTAATACTTATCTAGTCTTTTTGGAAAAAAAAAAGTCTTCCCTACTCCTCTATAAAAGTCTATGCTTCAGCTATTTCTGCCTAATTACCTTCTCAAACTCCTCTCTTTTCAGATCCCCTCATTAAACCATTCCTGAGTGGGGTTGTCCACATTAGGCCTCCCAGGACCTCAATTTCATTCTGGAGAAGCTCACCCTTCAAACCAGTGGCTTCGGCTAATATAAAATTCCTTACCTGAAAGACAGCCTTCCTACTAGCCATTGTCTCAGCCAGAAGGGTGTCAGCGCTTCAGGCTCTTGTGTGTGTAACCTTTCATCATTTAACACCCAGAGTATCTCTCAGGACCAACCCCTCCATTATGCCAAAGGCCATGAAAGAGACTTCTTTAAACCAGACCATACATTTCCCTACATTCTTTCCAAACCCTCAAAACAAGGTTGAAAATATCCTTCTTTCTTTGGATGTGCACAGGCAACTGCATTACTACTGGGGGGCTCCTACTTGTTGGGGATAAGAAAGTACTGAGGTCATAGCGCCAGCTGACTCCCTTTATACCCAAACATAGTGACATCAGATAGGGTGTCCGCCGGCTTCAGGAGAGAAAATATTTTCTGGTAGCTGGGCTGGCCAAGGGATTTCATGGCAGGAAATCCCACAAGTCAAGAGTGCTACAGTGAATACATTCAAACAGCTACATTTATGGTAAATGTACATGACTGTACTATGTAGTTCAGATATGTAAACTCTGGTTCTGCAAGAAGTAGATGAGAAAAACTAGACATTGGTTGACTGCTTTAAATGGTGGCAGAACTATAAAGCATAAATCCCACTTTGTTATTGGTGTTTGGAAGGATGCTGAATGGATTAAAGAAGTCACTGTAAGTGAAGCAGTTTGTTTTTATTAACATTCGATATATTGATAGGTATGGATCAGTGTGGATTTTGAAGGGGAGGCAAATATCTGATAAAAATAACAGAAAAGAGATGTAGAGGAAACCAAAGTGTAGGAAAATGCCACTTGTCTTGATGCAGATAAAGCATTTGATAGGGTCAGCTGGGATTTTATGAGCAGGCCAGTGGTTGCTTGTGTATTCCCTAACAAGATAATAGTAAGGAAGATATATGAAGCTTAGAAGAAAGAATTAAGGTGTGAGGACTCCTCTTTGAAATGCATTTTCAGAAGAGGAATTAGCCATGGATGTCCTTTTCCGCCTGTTATTTCTGTTATATTTAGAATTGTTACCCAAGAAAATAATTTTTTTTATACAACTGGTGTGATAACCAAGTAATGTTAACCTTAGTTCCAGAAAAAAATTTGCTTAATAATGGTAGAAAAAGACGCTAAAGTGTTGTGGAACATGTTGAGACAGTTTTGTCTTTTTATGCTATGAAATAAATAATGCCAAAACAAAGGTTGTAATGGTAAACTGTACACCCTTGTGTGAAGTTCAGAAATATCCTTACTTATGAGGACATGAAGGAATGGAGTATTTGGATGTATGGATTAAAAAATTATTTTAAGTCTGCTAAGGATAGATGAGAGCTTAAACAGAAGTTAATACAAGCATTAAGTCATGGGATGCTGTTGGTTACAAATATGGCTTGTCAGATACAAACTGTGAATATGTTTTTTGGTCCCTTTGGACATGCACAGATTAGGAGTATATTTACCAACCAGATGAGAACATGTGGACATATAAGCTAGGCTTACTTTTATCAACTAGAGAAGGTATGGATGGCAGAGTTTAAATAATTAATTTTGTAGTAATACACTACATTGGCTTAAAAGTTACTTGGAAGATAGAATGTTGCTCCTTAAATTCTCTCTCCTTAGTAGGTGCTCTTAATATTGGAGTATCACAAGGGTCAGTACTGGGCCCACTTATTTTTTTCACTGTTTATAAATAATTTAGCATATTAGCATCTTTTCCTTAACATAAATATGTGTGCAGAGGACTTACTACTAGTAGTTTCTAAAAATCCCATTGCAGACCTATAAAGCAAGTTGCAAAACAGTGCCCTCTTAGCTATGTAACTGGACACACATAAAGTACCAAGTAACTAATAAACCCTAATAAATTATATTATTTGCATCATCTTATAACCTAACTTTACCCAGGTCTATATTACGAGATCAAAAAGACCAGGGAGTGAATGGCTTAAACATCAGAAATACCAAGAAGTTGCCCTTGTGGGGCGCTGTGCCCACACCCCCTGCTAATTATATATATAACTCCAAGATCGCACTACAGTGAGGAAAGGACAAATGTTCCAATCTTCACTGTAGCATGATCTCACAAAAAAAAAAATTAAATAAATGGCATTTCCAATGTTAAAGCCATTTGGTCTCCAGCTTGTTCAATTTTATGATAGTAACCCACTTTACCCAGCCTTTTTTTTAAAAAGACAACATAGGCAGTGTTGTATGTAGCATAACTGAAAAAAGATACCTTGAACTAATATTAGAGCCAACCTTGTTTTTTTACATAACACACTGAAAAAGGTTGCTGGTATGATATTAGCCCATTTTAAACCTTTGCTACAAAACCTCTTATCTCTTATTCCCAGTATTAAGAAACATTACTCTCCCCATAATTTAATATAGACGGCTACTGCTAGCTTTTCATTCCAATTCTAACACTCATAAACTACAAGTTTCAAAAAATATTTTGGTTTGTACTGCTCACTGATGACCATATCCATCACCGTAGCCTTCTAAAATGTTTTATCTAGCTACTAATACAAACCTGATCTACCTTGCTTCTTAGATTAATATTATTTAAAGCTATCACACTGGGTGAGTGTCCACCCCTAAAAACAAAACAAAAATCAAATATGCAGCCTTAAAGACAGCCACAGTGACTACATTACTCTAGTTAGATCTAGGTTAAAACAACTGCAGGGGGAAAGGCATTTACAAGGCTGGTGCCAGTGAGATTGAATAATTTTGAACTGAAATTAAGAAAACCACAAATGTTTAGTGTTTTTTAAGGTAAACTGAAAGAACAACTACTTAAATATTTATATTTCAGGGATGCTGGATAAAAGACTACAACAACAGAAGTTATAGCCATATTGTGTGTGTGCGCGCGCGCGCGCGTGCACTATGTAATACATGTAATCATGCTTGAGTGTATGAATGTGTGCTTGATGCATTCAAAATGTGTACATCTACACTTTACATAATAAATAGTTCTGCTTCTTTTGTATATCTTTGCATATCTGCACGGTAAAATATAAATATTTTGCTACTTGTATATTCTTATATTTTCTCTCCTCTTTTTGGGCCTGGATTGTGGCTGAAGGGAGTCAACTGATCAGCCCACCTAGGTGGTTATCAAATAGCAATAGATAAATGTGCCTTTTTCTTCTGCTTATTGCAGTCATTTTCTTGTATGGTGAAACCTCTCACCTTGAGCCTGCCTCCGTGACACAGAGGAATATAGACTTAACCGTGAGAAAGGCAACTGGGATTCAGTTAGTAGCTCTACTACTGGAAGAGCCAGGCATAGAGAAAGATGATGGAAATGTATTGGCTCGCTTCCCTTCCCCATGGTATGGGGTGGGTTATGAGTACTTATGCATTACTGTAGACCTGTGACATAACCACTGATGGCTTTGGTGAGGGACAGGGCTGCTTGGAAGGCTCACGAAGGGGATCCAATGCTTGTCAGCTTGGGATGATATGCCCGACAAGCCACGATGCTTCGCTAGGGACGGCTTGCACCTGTCACCCCTGGGCTTTCGGATATTGTCAAAGGCTCTTGCTACCCCCATAGTGCCTTTTTTAGGCAAGGCTCAAAAGACAAACCCACCTCCATAGGTATCACAAGGGATAAGAAACTAAGAGTAATGCTACTCAACGCCAGAAGTCTAAACCTCAAGATGCACGCACTCGAAACTCTCCTTAGCATGGAGAACATCGATATCTGTGCAGTAACAGAAACCTGGTTCAGGGCTCCCGAGAGCACCCCAGCACTACCAGGTTATACCTCATACCATGCTTTTCGGCCCCAAAACTTGGACCGAAACACAAAAGGAGGGGGAGTATCGATATTCATCAAAGATACCCACACCTCCAGGTTGGTGGCAAAGCACAAAGCATCAGAGACTATCCATGTGCAACTAACAGTGGGTAAAACTGCCTTCCAGTTTATAGCCTGCTACAGACCACCCTCCCAAAACCAGGAACCCCACTCGGCCTTCCTGAGAACACTGGAAAATATGAAGGTCTCTCCAAACACCATTATATTGGGTGACTTCAACTACCCAAACATAGACTGGGAGCATTACTCTAGCTCCAACACCCTAGCCCAAAGGTTCCTAGAATTTATAAACTCAAATGCTATGGAACAACTTGTTACCACTCCCACAAGAGGGCAAAACATACTGGACCTGATCATCACCAACATGGGGACTCTATGCTCCAGACCAGAAGTGTATCCCTTACTGGTAAGATCAGACCATAAACTAATCTCACTGGATATTCACATCCCGACCCCACCCCTGCCCAGAAAACCACAGTGAAAAACTTCTCTAAAGCAAATTTTACACTCCTCAAAACTGAGGTGGAATCCTTCAAAGCCCCCGGGCCTGTGGAAAATACAGCCCAGACCGCAGAATCCTTTATAAATGCATTCTATGAACACCTTCAGGAATGCATGGATCATCGATCCCAAATAAAACCAAGACCCAATCCTCCAAAGGCAGGCGTCCTGTCTGGTGGACCCCAGCCATAAACAAACTATACAATAGAAGGAGGAAGCTACTAAATGATAAAGCAAAATCCCAAAAGGGAAGGCATCACTGATCAGTATTAGCAAAAACTACGGGCACACATAAAATTGTCTAAGGCCAGCTTCGAGAGAAAAATTGCACAGGACACTAAGGATAATCACAAGGCTTTCTTTAGTTATGTTAGGAACCTGGGTGGTAATTCCCAGATATGCTCAGAATTAGTCCAGAATGACAAAAATACACCGAACCTACAGACATTGCCAACATCCTAGCTGACAGGTTCAGCGCAAACTCCCCTCCCACCAAAGGGCAAATATCTATCCCAGCAGAGTGCTGCCCCTGACATCTCAGATGCTCAGGTAAGAGCCGCCCTCTCCAAAGCAAAAAACACAGCATCAATGGGACCAGATGGTGTCCCGGGCTGCATCCTACATGAACTCAAAGAAGAGCTAAACCCAAACATAAAACTACTGTTCAATCTCAGCCTTACTACAGGATATGTGCCCAAAGAGTGGCGTACAGCAACAGTGGTCCCTCTCCATAAAGGTGGTGCCTCAACGGATCCTGGAAACTATCACCCATAAGCCTGACTAGCTTGGTCTGCAAAGCTATGGAAAGGATCATCATGGACCTCATAAATAAAGATATTGGGGACCTACAAGCACTGGATCCTACCCAGTTCGGCTTTGTTAAGGGCAGATCCTGCCTCTTAAACCTGGTTGATTTCTTTGAAACAGTCACCAAGGCCATTGACGAGGCGAAGCTGGTCCACACAGCCTACCTGGACCACGCAAAAGCCTTTGATACAATACCCCACTCGGGCATTATAGATAAGCTCACCAGCTTAAATATAAACCCCTATGTCACTAGATGGATTGCAAACTGGCTCAAGGACAGAACCCACATGGTTAGAATTGCTGGAGCCATGTCAGACTCCAAACCAGTTACAAGTGGTGTCCCACAAGGCTCAGTCCTGGGACCTCTCTTGTTCGGTATATATTTCTCGGAGGTACAGGCCAACACGGAAGGACTGTGGCTGACCAAGTTCGCAGATGACTGCAAACTGGGTGCCATAATCGACTCTCCAACCGACACAAGCATCCTCCAAAAGGGCCTCATAGAAACAGACAACTGGTGCCAGAGCCATGGCCTCAAGCTAAATGCCAAAAGTGTATAGTCATCCCCTTTGGCAAAAACAAAGTGCCCACAAATTACCACATAGGTGGAAATCCATTAAGTACAGAAGAAGTAATTAGGGACCTGGGGACCCAAGTTGATAGCAATCTCTCATTTGACAACCACGTGGCCAAAGTGGTTAGAAAAACATTTTATATAGCCCACCTAATCATGAAGGGATTCACATCTAGATCAGGGGAGGTCATCGTGCCTCTTTACTCATCCCTCATCAGGCCCATAATTGAGTACAATGCCCCTTTTGGGATGTACCTTACCAGACACCTGCAGCAACTGGAAAGACCCCAAAAGTACCTCACCAAGAGGATCAAAGGGCTCAAACAGATGCCATATGCTGCCCGGTTAAAGAAACTCCAGCTCTACTCAGTGGCATACCGCCTGTTCAGAGGAGATCTGTGCCTGACGATAAAGCCATGTCCAACCCGGAATTAATGGACATGCTGCACCTCAGAAAATCCAAATCCCATCGAGCTACGCTCGAGACTTGAACCTCAGCACTGAAATAAATAGGACATGCTGGAGGGACAGATTCATAAACCAGAGGCTCCCTTCACTCTGGAATAAAATCCCAGTCCAGGTTAGGCAGAGTCCCTCATTGACTCTCTTCAAGAGGAATCTTGATGAGTGGATGGGAGATCGTAGGTTTACCCCGGGTATCACTTCTGTGTCACTGTTAGATAGAGGCATAGTATACTAACCTCGAAAAAGGGCATAGCAAAATAAATTTAAAATGGGTGGCGAAAGCCAAACACATTCTGGCTAGGCTTATAAATGCCCTAGGGCAGATAGCCTAGTATGAACCTATGAACCTATAAGTAATGGGATGGCTTCTGCAGTCAACCCATTGCATGTCCTGTTCTCAGTGCTTCACTAGGGGTATATGTTTGGGGGTAAGGCTATAGCAAACAAGCTTGACCCACTTGCTCATGGCTGACTGAATGATGGTCCCTCCCAATTGACCTTCACCCTGGTGATGGAGAATAAGTGGACATATTGGCTAGAGAGCAGCTGATGATCAACAGACAGTGGAGGGAAAAAAGGGCAAAAAAAAAAAAAAAAACATCTCCCTGTACAGAAGTCATGTACCCACCCAAGAGGAGTATAATGAAGTGTGCCTGACAGTTGCTGCAAAATAAGCAGGCATGCTTGTTAGTGTCTTAGACCCATTTAAATAGTTCTTAATAAAACTTTTAAGAATGTATGCTCTGACAGTTTAATATAAAAATTCACTGAAGATTCCCACACTTATGAATTTTATTGGGCTTGAATACTGTATTTGACTGCAGTACATTGCTCTTCTTTTGCCAGCACAATTAATTGTGACCATGCCTGGTTACATTGACAAAACAGTGTTGCCATTTCTGATATAACTGCAACTCACTAAAGATGTGTGTTTGAGTATGGGCTGCATTCCTCATCCAGAGCCGAAGTCATGCACCCTCCCTTAATGAAAACAGAGTATAGTGGTACATGACAAACTGTGGCAAAGAACGGTTTACGAATCTCCACATTTGGTGCTTGTATGCCAAGGCTTCTGTTATCTCTCATTTTAACATTCCTAATAAAACTTTAATGAATCTTAATAAGATACTGGGACAAACTGCACTTAAAGCTGGCATTCAACCTTTAGGATTTTAAGTACTGCTCAGTTCTAAATTTGTGCACCCAACATCCCAGTAGATTTGATTGTCAAGTTTAGAGCTCTCTTCTTTTCAGGAAGGATGACTGCAATAACCCCATGCTGATATTTCTGTCTTCCAGTACATATTGAGATTATTTCTGAAACATGTTAATGACTTACATAAGCTGATAATGAGTGGAAGCTCATTCCAAAAGTTTGGAAGTTATATAAAGCAATTTTCATTTTTTTGTATCGTTAATATTTAGTTATTAGTTTCCTGATTCCATGTTATCCCTTTTTCAATTGCATTCCAGGCAAAGAGTTTCATATATAATTGAGTCAGACATTACCAATCAGCAACTCATAAGAAAAAGAATATGTTGACAGTTCTTCAAACCTTCAAATAGTTCGTTTTTCCAACACTATAATTATTTTTGTAAATAAAAAAATACTGCTTTTCTTGTTATTTAAAATAACTAGTTTGAAGATCACAAAAATGCAGTATTGTATTCGATGATGGAGGAAGTCAATGAGGTATAAAGTGGTATACTGCTATCCTCAAATTGGCTAGACTCACTACTTAGAAATGGTGAGGTAACTAAGTATGTTTTTCTGACTTTTTTCAATACCTAATGGTCAGAGTTTGAATGGTTTGCCATTATACATTGATTTTTTAATTATGTCTTTTTTATGATTTGACTTTATTTTGTAGCTGTAATTTGTGGCCTCCTTCCTGGATTTACTGACATTCAAGGTGAGTCCATTACTACTGCACAAGGTTTATATTTTTGTTAGTATTCTTGGAAGCTTTCAGCATGTTTTACTGAAGTCTTTGTCACCAACTTGAAATCAACTGCTTATTTGTTTATCTACCACTAATGTCCCACTTTTATATTAGAGAAGAATAGTCCAGACAGTAATATCCTGAGTGCCAAGCCCAATGGGATATCACTGGTACCCCCATGGATAAACTGGTAACTCGCCATGTTGCTTAACCAGTGTTACCCATTGTATAACATAATTTGGCATGCAACACTAATTTGTCAGTTGTTTGCTTATGTGGTGGTAGTGATGAATGCTTTAGCAAGATTAAGGTAAGCACAATGTACTGTTATCCTTTTATCAAATGCTGCTGTTACCTTTTAAAAGAAAGCCATGGGATTCAGAAGGAAAGATCTGTTACCTTTTAAAAAAATGTGATTAGATCTAAAAGGCAAGATCTACCCTTAACAAGCCAATACCCTTTCTTAAAAAAACAGCAGAAGTAGGTTATTTGTGTCATTTTGAATAGTTTACACTATATCTTTCTCCATAATTTTATATAGAATAATAGATATGGCTTGCTTTGGTTCATCCTCCTCTACTATTAAGATTATATCTTCAGCTTACCCATCTTCAGCACAATGTTGAGTGACAGAAAAAAAATTGATTCTTGAAGGTTTATTACCATGTAATAAGTCAGGTCCATTCCGTTTCCTCAAGGCACCCCAAGATGAAAGGAAGGAGCCCCCTTCCTCCAAAAAATAGTAAACATAATGCTCCCAAGAAGAATGAGCATGACAAGGCTCAAGAATTTTCCTCCCCCCTGAAAAAATTCTTCATTAGAAGAAAGGGGATCATGTGTGGAATCCAGTGCTTCCAAATTTCAATTAAGATTATTAGTGAGAAATTCCTCAGGGTGCCTGTTATTGTCAGGACAAAGGATCAGAGAATGTTTTATGGGCCATTATGAAGTATCTGAGCCACAGTCAAATAGGGTCTTCCCTCTTCAGGGCCTTCCCAACCAAGAAGTCAGGCCAAGAGAAGATGCAGGAAGCAGCCTCTTAATTTCCCTCTGGACTCTCCAGAGTTGGACTCAAATGTTATTGCTGAGGCTGATTCTCCCAGCTTTCACATGGGACCCCCAAATTCAGGGAAGGAATGTGAAATGATACAGAAAAAATGGGTTGGCTGCAGCACACGGTGTCAGCCTTTGAAAAGAACCTACATGAGGTCTTCTCCCATTGCCTTCTAGGTGGTTGCTGTATGTGTGGCAAGGTTATTTTCAGTGATAATGAGGCACATTAAGATCTTGGTGTGATGGCACCATTGCCAAAGAAACATAATAGTACTCTCTTGCCCGACAAGGAATGAGATTGTTGGCTTAAGAAACCCACGGTAGAATCTATGTTGCAGTAGCCCAGAAAAGGGCTACAACCCCTTGGAGCTGTGTGATCCATGCTCCTGCTAAAGGGTTCAGAGAGTTGGATCATTTTTGGGAAACAAGAATTTGTATCCTCAACATTCTCTTTAAGGCCACTGAATTACCAGGCAGAAATTATGAGATTGCAGTGCAGTATTTTAAATAAAATGTTGAAGATGGAACAGGTGGAGTATACTGAGCTGCAGAATAAGCTTGTAATTCAGGCCTCCACTTCATCTCCTATGTCAATCCTCACTATGAAGTAAGCCGATAACGCAGCTGGTGGTGTATTGTAGGCAAGCAGACTCTAGGCTGACAGTGTACTATCTTGTCTGACTGTGTATCAGACCTTCACGAGAGTTTCAAGACATCTTTCATAAATGTCATGTTTAATGACATGAAATCCAAGCTGGAGGACAGTGAGAAAGAGGGAAAGACTCTAATATGTATTGGCATCAAATGCATGGTTCCTCACTGACTCCTTAGAGGCCATGCCACAGAATTAAGTCAGGAAGGAATCACCATAGGCATAGTAGTGCTGACTTCTGAGATGGTTGTCAGAATGTTAGAGGTTCCAGGAAAAACCTGAGAGTCTGTAGTTACCAGCCTGGGGACAGCAGCAGTCTCCCTGAGGTTTTGCCTGTCTGCCATTCTTTGGAGGCAATCAAAGGTGTCTGTTTTTCCACTGGTCACTGTAGACAACTCTCTCTCTCATGCCCAATGGATTTTGGACATGGCCATATATAACAATAATATCCAGAGACCATATCATCCTCATCTTCACCAATGTCAAGCCACTCTGTCTTTCTGTTTGAGATATCCTTCAATTCCAGAAGACAGCAACAGTTTTATAAGTTCATAAATTTCTCAAGAAAAGAGGCATCCAAGAGGTCTTATCAGACCAAACATGATCTTCTTATTACTCCAGATCCTTTTTGATGCAAAAAAGGCAACGGATCTTTTCACCTTCTAAATTTAAGCAAGGTGAATCAATACATACCAATGTTATGGTGTGGTTGATTTCTTCCCTATTTATCCAGAGGTGATTGGATGTGCTGTTTGAACCTCTAAGATGCATGCATGTACATCAGCATCACCATGGAATTGTTGAGGTCCCTGCATTTCAGGTTTGGAGCCATTAGTTTTTAATTTTAAGCCCTGCCTTTCAGTCTACCCTCAACCCCAGTATATTTTCTCAAAGTCCATGGCAGCAGTGATAGTGTTCCTGAGGCTGCATAGGTTGAAGGTCATCCTGACATAAACGATTAGTTCCTCATAACTCCCAGCAGTAGAGAAAGTAATGTCAGCCAAGGATTCTCTGCTCCTTCTCTTCCAGTTCTAATTATGAATGTCATGAAGTCCCAGCTGGAAAACTAAAGTCAGAAGTTCAGCAGGTTGCATGCTGTACACTCACTCTTAACCAGCCTGTCCATGGAAAGATTTCCCTGATAATTAAATATCCACCAGTCATCCTGTTTAAATAACTACCACATATCTCAGAGCAACAAGGTTCTCCTACAGTGAAGTATCAGGGACCTAGTGGAATCTGTCCTCAGACCTACTCTGCACTCTGATAAGGATATCCGCCATGTTGTGGGACACTTTGCATGGTGGCTGCCTAATACCAACTTATCCATGGAGCAGCTGCTTACTTCCTGATGGACAAGTGATGGTCTCTCTCTCTCTCTCTCTCAAGTGAAGGTCTCTCTCTCTCTCTCTCTCTCTCTCTATATATATATATATATATATATATATATATATATATATAGGTGCCTGGCCACAGTCTGAGGCCAGTGTGCACATAAATGACCTTGAGATGTTTTCATTATTATTTTTTATTAGATTATTTAGTAAGAGTTATATAACATTACATTTATATAGAAATTGCACTGACACACAGAAATTAACAATCAACAATAAATAAACACAAGATTATCACTATAACAACTATGTACAAGGTGTCTACATATATATGAATTGTAATAAATAGTTTTAACTAGAAGTTATGTCATAGTTGGTTACATTTTTTGTTCAACCATCTTTTAAGTTTCATCCATGAATTTAAGGCAGTAGTTATTCGTGTTTTTTTCTTTTATCAGAATCTCTGTCTGACAGGTTTCAGTTACAATATCGTAGAATTCCTTCATAGCTGAGGTGACATTAAATTTCCAATTTTTTGTTATCACTTTCTTGCGATTGTAAGAAGAGTCCAGAGAAGAGTGTAATCAACTCTTTTAATGCATAAGGTTACTGGTACATTGTTTAGATAGCAATTGTCAGTAAATAGAGCCTGTAGAAAGATTTTGACATCATTCCAAAATGGTTTAATTATATTGCATTCATAAACCATATGTTGCCAATTAGCCACTGTATCTAAGTTAGATCTTTAACAACTGTTTTGTTTTAATCATTTGTATTTAATGAGGTGTAAAGAATGCTTTATGTAAAAATTTCCAAGAGAAAAGTTTTTGGGCAGGATTCACGATGGCTTGCACGGAGTCTATGAGCCATCGCGATCCAGGAACAGCCCGAAATCCCATGTAAGAGAAAGCTAAAATGACTCTTACACGGGCAGGGCGTGGATATGCTAATCACCCCACTTGCAGCCAAAAGGCATGCAAATGAGGTAGATTAGCGATCCACGAAGCTGAAACCAGCCCGTGTAAGAGTCGTGTTAGTTGCAGAAATGTACTCAGTTGACAACTGAGTACGTTACTGTAAATAACACAACGGAGCCATGACAGCTCCAAATAAACTTTGCAAATGTTACAGACAGCATGCCAATGGCCAAATATGTGGCCATTGGCATGGTAAACTGATGCAAACATGAAAAAAAAAAGAGTTTTTTCAGAGATCGGCGATGTTTAAACGCAGCGCACCCCCGCGCAAACTGGCTGCGCTATATAAAACTGAAAAATGAAGGTTTGAAACCCACAAATGTGGGCTTTATGTAATGCGTGGATTTGCAATGCAGGGACTAGCAGACCAAAAACAACATGGCCACCGTCTAGTGGTTGCTAAGGGGGGAAGCTCAGTGTAAGACATGTAACTAAGCATTAGTAGGCAATTCTATGTAAATGAATGGTAGGATAGTGAATCACACTGTCACATAGCAAATGAGCACAGTCCATGTAGTGTATGAGTTAGATAAGGGGGAGTAACAGAGTAGGAGATAGGTGACATCACAGGGGGGAATGTCAGGAAGAAAGCAAGCTCATTGGAGCAAAGTGGTATGTGAAACATATCAATCACACAGCAGAAAAAGAGGAGTGTCAACAGATAAGCTTGGGAAAGTCAAGAAATGGAAGGTGTACACTTTGGCCAACACCAAAGTTTCTTGCTGTACATGCATGCGTGCGTGTGCGCGCTGGGAGCCGCGAGTAAGACAGAGTGCACACGTGTAACACAGAGGAAGCATGTAGGAGCCTGTTTACAGATCTGTAAACCTGTTTGCGCTGGTGTGCGCACGTTTTAACCCAAATAAGCAGATTCTAGTCCGTGTAAGCCTGTGTGCATGCGTGGTAGCCACTGTGAGCGTGTTTCCGCTGGTATGCACGCTGCTCCCCCTGAGGAAACAGAGAGGAAAAGTAAGCAGAAGAAATAGTAGGAAACTAGCAGGGAATACCTGTAGAGGTAGCAGGTGAAAACAATTAGAAGCAGGCAATTACACAGGCAGAATACAAGCCCAGTCCAGCACTTAAAAAACTGCAAACAGCATTGCAGTATGTTTCTCTCAAGAGACACTGCAAGACAGGAGTAAGCTAGTAGAAGTGAAAACTGAAAAAGCTGCACTCAGACCAAACATGCTAGGGGCTGCCATAGCTGTCATAAGGAGACATAGGAGACTTGCTGAGGGTGGTGACAATGGAAATGCTGCCAGACAACCCACAGTGAGGAGACGGAGAAGAGTGTACAGGCCCAGGGTCACCTACCAGGGGTTACATGATCTGGAGATAGTGGAGCATTATAGAGTGGACAGAGACCTGTGCAGGCCACGCCTCACACACAGAACCAACAGAGGGGAACCCATCCCAGTGGAAACCAAGGTATATGTTGGCCTAAGAATACTAGCAACAGGTACCTTTCAGAGACCAACTGGTAATATGATGGGGATATCACAGGCATCAACCTCCAGGGTACTGCACCAGTTCCTGGATGCCATGTCAGCACATGGTGATCATGTATATTTCCCCAATGCCCGTGAGGTATTGGCCAGCAATATGCATCTCTTCCAGCAAATAGCGGAATACCCTGAGGTAGTGGGTGCAATAGACTGCACGCACATATGCATCAAAGCACCAGCCGGTGAGCGGGGTAGGGCCTACATTAACCGCAAGGGCTTCCCCTCCATCAACTGCCAGGTCATGTGTGATACCCAGGGTGTGCTGGCTGCCCTGGGAACTACCATAATTCCCATATCTGGCATTTGACGCAGCTGTACCAGACATTTGCCAATGGGGACATCCCACATGGACACCTAGTGGGGGAGGCAGGTTATGCACTGGAGCCGTGGCTGATAATACCCATCAGAAACGCACACACACCTGAAATGGAACGCCATAATGAGGCACACGCACAAACATGTAATGTAATAGAGCGTGTGTTTGGGCTGCTCAAGTCACAGTTCCGGTGTCTGGACA
Source organism: Protopterus annectens (assembly GCF_019279795.1). Lineage (NCBI taxonomy): Eukaryota > Metazoa > Chordata > Ceratodontiformes > Protopteridae > Protopterus > Protopterus annectens. The sequence continues at coordinate 1,692,199,600 of NC_056731.1, forward strand.
CATCTGGTGGAGCCTTGCAGTACTCACCAACTACATGTACCCAAATTGTCATGGTATGTGCTATGCTACATAATATGATCCTGCGAAAACAGCTGCAGCAGGACCAGCATTGGGCCGGGACAAACAGCCCCCCACCATTGCCAAGGCCATCTCAGGCAGTGTGAGACTCGGAGGAGGAACAACCTGAG